>NC_134287.1:9987500-10306000 GCF_949628215.1 Phalacrocorax aristotelis | reverse complement strand
TAGCAGATGATGCCATATTTCCCTAGTACAATAATTCTTCATGCCTAGTGCCTTCATAAATGCTGCACAGGTCAGAGAGTAGGGAGTTAGGGAGAATGAAGGGCTCTCTGCTCCCTGCCCTTCCTCACAGCTCAGCAAATGGACTGCTGACTGGGGAAGGATAAGCAGGTTACCACCAAGGATTTCAGAGGAGAGATCTCTGGAAGTACGCATAGCAAAGTGCTTCATCATCCTAAATTTGAGGGGCCATACAAGGAGCTTCCACACATGGTTCTGCCAGTAGCCATAAGCTAGGCCATGAGCATCTATTCGTTTTTCCACCCCATAAAAGTCATTACCTCTGGCTGGAAGCACTCACTAGGAACAGGAAAACACTTTGTTGTCAACTCCTCTACTTCAGTTTCCCTACTGAAAAGTGTAGATAAGCATGGAGACATCAAACTCATCTTCGCAGAAAGCATCTTCTGAGTTTATTTGCATAAATAAAATAGCTAGTGTGACCAACAGGACCAAATAAGCATCAAAAAGGAAAATGAAGCCACAACTCAATCAATTTCCTAGGTTACATTCAGATCTGTCCAATACAGGCACTTAGCTGAAGAATCATAACTTCCATTTCAAAAGCATGAAAAGCTATTTGACCACCTGCTATCCATGACTGCCAGGCCATTGGTCGGTATATAAGCCACAAAAAGAAATCATAACACTTCCATTGCAGGCAAGAAACAGCAGTATCACCAGTGTAGCCCTGCATCACCAGAGGGAGAGTCTCCCACTTTCACTGCAACTCCAGGGCCAGCAATAGCATGGGGGTCTGCACAAGCTGCCTGCTGACAGCGTCACCTGGGCTGCCTCAAAGCGCAGTGTATCAGTGTGCAGAACGAATGAGCCAGCAGCCTCGTTTGTCATCATCTGTGGTCGCCAGCAACCGCCCTCCACTTCTACTATGTCAGCTCATCAGCATCCTAACAAAGAAAAAGAGAAATCCTTCCCTTGCTCCTGCCACACGTTCACCTCACCTTCAATCCCCAAACATTGATAGAAAGAATTAAAGAGAGTGATGCTTAAAATAAAATGGGTATAGGATTCAAAACCAATTACCAAAGCATAATCTTGCTCAGATGGGCATGCTAAGAATAATTACTATCCACAAGATGAATGCTTGTTGAAGACACATTACAGAAGACTGCATAATTAAATATAGCAACCCATCTTCATTTATCTACCAAGCAATTCACAATTAAAACCTCACCTGCATGTGTTTGGGCAAAAGCTACTTGGGAGTTTTCATAGGCTGAAAGTTTGGGGAACAGAAAAAGCAGGAAAATAAAAAATAGCAGGAAAAGTAATCAGCTTGTCACCAGAAAAAAAGGAGGGGACAGTAGAATCCTGCTCTGGGCATTATTTTCCCTTTAAAATAATATCCTTTGAGAGAAGGAAAAACATCTTTGATGTCAGCTTACACTTGGTCCAAACAAAAGTTGTTTCTAAAAATGAACAAACTGATGCAGGAGCAAAAGGGGGCACTGTGTCAGGTACAGTTTTCTCAAGATGCTGGCTGCAGTGTCTGTGGGCTGGAGGAAAACAGCAAAGGCAACTACTGTCACCACACCCAACAGTTCCCTCACTTTACATGAGTCTTCCCTTGTCCACTCAACCAAGAGACAACTGACACAAGCATAGGTGTGCCAGAGTGGTGATCAAATCAAGGACACCTTTAGTCTTCTGCACTCATACTGTTCCATTCCCAAGATGAATCTGTTTGCAGAAAAAAAAAAAAAAAAAAAAGCCATTTTTTTCTTGGCTACCCTGCAGTCTGGAGGCAAGCGTAACACTCCACATGGCATGTGACCTGACAGGTGGCCCGCAACCATGTGCCAAGTACCACAAGCCCTGTCAGCCCAGGACTTGAAGCACAGCACCAAGCTCTTCCCTTGCCATGCGTCGCCCAAAACTAGTTAGACCCTGGCTCTCCTGCTCCATGGATGCTCTTTCAAAACTTTGCCAAATGGCATTTTCACAGAAGCACGTTGCCCTGATTCGTGATAACTACCACGTTGCAGAACAGGTAAACTAGAATCCAGAGGAGGATCTCCAGAGAGAAGGATCTCCAGCAGCAAAACAAGGTGCAGAAACATATCTTCACATTGTCTGTGGTCCCAGGCAATGACGAATCGTCCTTCTAGAGAAAACGTTCATCTCCAAAGATAAAAATAACAACTGTTCTCTGTAAGTCTTACTACTATTTTGCAAACATGCGTTCCATCTCCAGCAGTCATTTTTCAGGTGTTTGAAAGATGTAAATATGAATGCTTGGTTGGAAGGCACTGGCACTAATCAAATATTCCCATGCAAAAAAATATACTGAGTGCCAATGAGAATATCAGAACAGCAATGTTCATTTTATTAACTGATTTATATAAATAAAATTAGTAGCCAAACAGGAAAAATATCTACTCCATCCATAAATAAAGTATTTATCTCCATTCTCCTTTAGCGAGAAAAAAAAATGCTTTAAAATTTGGAGGCCAGATATATTTCTGTGAATAATATTCTCAGTGCAGAAAACCAGGAATGGATATATGTAAAGGGAAAGATTTTCAAAGTCACCTACCTAATACAGATGTCCAATTAAACTTAAAAAGTCTTGATCTCCGGCTTAAATGTGCATCTTTGATAATCTCAATCAAAACTCCCTAAGTTCTCCTACATCTATCTCCTGAAACATCTTTCTTCTTAAAATACATTTTACCTTGTCACTGAGAGATTCATTTTGTCAGCAGCACCTCCCTCCAGCCATCCAATCTCGCTACAGAAACTGATGCATGTGACCCCTGCAACCAACCACATAACTTGGGCAATAAACCCTGAACATCAAATATGCAAAAAGCTTTTATTGTTGACAATCCATGAAAGAATCAGAGGCTTTCCTTAGAAAACTGCCAGTCAAGCAGTAAGACAGCGTTAAATCCTTGCACCGATTAACTGAAAAAATAAAGCTTTAATGCACCCAACTTGGGGTTTGGAAGCAGAGGTGAGGCTTTTGGGGGCTTTCTACAACAAATGTTTTCAATGAGTCCATGTTTAACTTTGTATTGAAAAAAAATACACGTATAGATAAGCTTTGGCCTTAAGATACCTATGATGCTTATACTAGTAATGCAACACTTTCCTGAACGCAATGACTTACGTGTTCCTCAAGTGAGTGAACACTGCCATGCCCATATTGCCAATGCGAAAAGCACAGAAACCCCAGGTTTTTTCCTGAGTGTTGCCCCTCAACTGAAGAGTCTCCTCAGTCTGCATCAGCTACAAAAACCCAGGGATGAGGCATTTAAATGCTATTTCCAATGAACCTGCTTCAAACTTGAATATGCAGTGCAAGTTGATGGACACGGAAATGTAAAGTTTTCCATGTTAAAGATAGAACTTCAAGTGTTGGAAAGCATCCATATCTCCCTCCTGGAGGACTCTGAGATATCCTGTACCCCACAGAATTTGACCTCTTGCTCCAACTGCAAGGCAGGGAAAGATTCATAGGGTCTGAAAGATTGAAACATGGCTCAAGTCTGTTATAAGAGATTGGTGCTGAGAAAATAATGCGTATTTCCAATTGTTTTTTTTCAACAAAGAAAAACATCTGCACAATGCAATAAATACTCCATTTGACTCACTTCCTTTCATACATGACGTCTAGTAAAATGACATATGAAGATCACTGTCTACATTTTTTCTACCAAAAAGGCATTTGAAACCATCTCTACCCTGTGACATATTTCTTCTTTTAGATTATTGGTATTTCAACACAAACTAATCTGAAAACATGGAAAGCAAGATTCTGTTTAACAAAAACCACCATCACCCTGGCTGTTGTACAACCAATGGCTTCTAAGTAGGAAAATATTAAGAGGGAGTTGTGTTCCTAAAATCCATCTATATATAGTACTGGGAAAACTATACTTAGACAAAAAAAAAATCTGAGTCAGATCTTAGCTACACTGTGTTAGGGACCTCCAATGAATCCAGCAGATTTATTCTCAATTCACTGACCAAAAACCAGTTTTTAATCATATTGTCTACCGAGGAACAAGAATTTGGGCAAAATTCACAGAGCAAAACCAATTAAGTATTCCAGAGTGAAGCGTATTCTTTGCAGGTAGGATTAACATTATTAGACATACAGTTTGTCAAAGGACTGGTGGTCTATATAATAATGATCAGACTGTGAAAGGCCTAGAAGTTTGATCTAATTCCTGCTGGGTTCAGCCAGGAAAAAAAAATAATCCTATTTTCCTATTCAAAATGGATGAAAAATTGGAACTAGAAAAAAGGAAAATTTAGGCTAAATGTTAGTAACATCCTGTATCTTGCAGAATCATCAGTAGGGCTGTTTGGAGATACTTTATCAAGATGTTTAGATGGACAAAGACATTGAAACATCACTTTCTTGTCAGACAGCAAATTCAAGTTTGGCCAGCTCTTTGGCATTTAAACCGTGGAACTGGTTCCCAAAGAAACTGACAGTTGCTCAAATGCAGCAAAACCTAACCGGTCACGCTAGACCTATGCAGCAAAAAGAGAGCACAAACATGAAGGGAAGAGGCTATTATCTGTGCAGTAATTTCTCAAACCAGCCTCCCATTTGGGCCCTCCTTTAGCATACAGTATCAGACACACTGGCCCCAGAGCTCGCTTGCATGCCACAGCAACCAGCTACAAACACTGCAGCATCTTTTCTATTATTTCAACAAAGCAAATGGAGGTGAGGGACATCTCACAATTTGCTTCATAAAAAAAAAGAATTGGATGGACTATAGGTACGTCTGCAAAATGTAAACAGATTTCATAGCACCAAGTCTTCATTTTTATCACATCAGATAGCTCTTTCTTTCTAAAGGGAACTCTGAGGAAGGATAACTAAAGGTTGTTAAGACTCGCTGCAGCTTCAAATTTATGATGGCAAACCATTTTTTTTCCTAAACTACTTGCAACAAATGCTGCTAGGTAGAAAAAGCCAATATAAACACTTGTAAATGCTCTACTGAGAGGCAGAAAGGTAGAAGATGACTAGTGCTGAAATGACTAGATGAGGTTTTGATTTTAAAACCCTATAAACATCGTAACAAGTATTTAATGGCAGAGAATCAAAGACAGCTTTTTCTCCTTAATGCATGGGAATCTGCAATCCAATACAAACTGTGCCTTACTTTGAGTGGTGTACATCCTACCACCGGAAAATTCATTACAGAAGTAAATAATAGGAATGCAAAGTTAAAATAAAATATCCTAGTCCAGGAACAGAAATTAAAACATTTGTACAAAGGGCAGAGAGCAATTTTCAGGTAACTAATAACATGAGGACACACAAGCCAGTAATTCCAAAATGCAGAGCTATTGTTTTTGTGCCAGAACAGTCAGACCAGCCAAGACCATGCCTTTGCAAAATAGTGTTTCAGTTCCTGCTGTAGAAAAGCTGAATGCTTTATCTGTACCCCCTGATCTTCTACCCACAGCAAACAAAATCTTCCAACATGAATCTACTGTTTACAGTCTCCTATTTCAGTCCATAACTGAGGAACAAAGCCATGGAATTTGCACATTTTTATTTTGTTCCCCTTGAGCCAACAAGAATTTTTGCAGGAGAAGAAATCAAAGAAGGAACTGGGCACCTAACCCAATTTTAATGAGCAATACAGTGCATTTAACCCTAAAGTTTCCCTTATCCCTGCAAAGGCAGACAGGATCTTCTCATTGCAGTGCTAATGCAGTGTCCTCAGCACCTGCCATTCAGTGCACTAAGCATCTTCAATCTGTCCTGGCGATAAAGAGCTGGGGGCCTCTCAGCACTATTTGCCATTTGATACCAGCTCCCAGGTGATGCGAAGTCTGATAAAGGCTGCACCCCGTTTGCACATGCACCCACACAGTACAGGGGCCAGCAGGACCCACAAATGGATGCATCTATGCTTATGGGGGCAGGTGAGCCTTGGCTCTTCTATTCACCCTTATGGCTGGTTGCATCCAAGATATCTGCAAGATGGAAGTTTAATAAACTATGTTACAGCATCACTGAGCTCAAGTAAAGATTCTCCTTTCCCTCAGGCATCAGCTAGCTCCATGCCTGTCCAGGAAGACACTCATCAGCCATGAAGCCTTTGACAGAGTTGAAAAGGAAGAAAAAACTTCTCAATCCTCAGACTCGAGAAGAAAAACTCCCTGCTTTCAAGGGTCTTTTAAAGACCAAAAAAAATGCCACTCAGAGAAAAAAAAGACATCCACGTGAATGAGCAGTACTTTGTTTCATCCCCCTGAATTTTACGCTCTCAGCTCTTTTTGCAAATAATTATAATACCATGAAAGGGAAAGTGAGGAACAGAAGAGCTCTAAGGCTTGATTTTCATCATCAAGGAATCATGGTTGCAATTTGAAATTCCACAGGTGCTGAGGCTCTCAAGACATGGAGCAAACCAGCCTGTCTTTCAGCATCACTGAATTTAGCCAACTCAGCCCAGAGACCATTTGCTGCAGGATCAAAAATGAAATGCAGTTCTAGAAGCAATGCAAATCAGGTCACATAACTTAAAAACTATAAGTAATAGTAAAGACTGAATATGTTTCCAGCCAACAAGCAATACTTCAAACTATACTGTGGACTCAATGTAGAAATTATTGAGTAAGATTCTCTGGTCTGCACTACACAACTAGATTATGATCATTACCTCTTCTCCGTGCTTTAAATCTCTGAATCTGAGGACGTGCAGAGCTGCACTTCTACGAAGAGCACCCTCCTGAGACTTCCCTTCCCACATTATAAACAGGAACATAAGAATTTTGAGGACATTGGATTTGGTGCCACGTGAGCAGAGAAGAATCACCCAAACAAGAATCATTAAAGACTAGGAAAACCTGCTGCTTTACAAAAAACTTCTGGTGTTAAAATGAGGGTGTGAGTACCTGGCTTGGGAAGTAGAGAGCCTTTAAAGCCACCTGGTCCACAAAAGTGCCACAGGAGCCAAAACCAGATAAACTAAGGTTAGACAAGTATGGGTAAGAGGGTATTTTGTTCTATTTTGGGTGTTTTGTTTTGTTTATTTTTTTTAAACAGGAAGGGCAATTAGTCCAGGGAGACTACTAATGGCTGAGGTAAATTCTTCATCATTGCTAGTTTTTCAATCAAGATGGGATGTTTTCTCAAGAGTTTTGATCTTGATCAAGCAGGTATTATTCTGAGGAATTAATCTCTGCTTGGTATCTGTGACAAGTTATTTTCTTCTCCTTCATCATCTTGCAGAGTGTCTGAGCACAATGGTCCTCCTGCCTTTGTAACCTAGGAATTGTTTTAATAGACATCAATGAGTCACCAGTGACACAGCTGTTTACTTAACAGTTTATCCACATAGCTGCTCCAGACAAACATTTTTTTATTTAGGATAACACCAAGAGTGTAATCCAGTATTTTCAAAAAGTATCTGCTCTGAGGAAGACTCTAGTGTCAAAAGACTCCCTCTCGCTAATATTTATCTTACTATGATACTATCCCACTCTGCATGCAAGTAATTAATCACTTGATATTTTTACTCTGTGAAGCAGGGTTAGCACTGGAAAGCAAAGCAACAGCCTATCCCAGTCAACCAAGCCATACAAGGACTCTCTTTTTAGCATGATCCCTCCTAACCTAGCACCATTAGCTAAAGAAATCACCATCAAGGTGTCCTTGTCTGCATTCACCACTTTCCCTAACGTTACGTCTAAAAATCTTCCATTGCCTAGCTTTACAAACACAACAGCACTTTGGTTTAAACACCAATTTTGCACAGCTTCATGCCTCTTCAAGAAAGAAAAGCTAGATTCGGAGCTGCTCAAGATCATTCACAATTCAAACACATCTTTTTACTCTTCCACCAGCCATGCAACCAGCACATTGCTGGCTCTGATAGCACTTGCATGTTTCTAGCATTGGTCCAACATCAGCTAGCTGATTTTTGCCCTCTATGGTCTCCATTGTGTAATTAGTGGGGGATGAGGTCAAAGAGGCGAGATCACAATTTTGAGTGACCTCGAGCCATCAGACCCATGCAACCTATGAAACTGCACATCTGCAGTGCAATATTTTGCTTGTTGACAGGACCTAAATTGGAACGAATGCACTGCAGAGAGCATGGCCTCAGTCTCAAGTTAACCCTTGTTATTGCACATTGTCCAATTTCCATGCTGGCTTCGCTATCCCATTTACATAATATTCTAATGGGGACATTTCAAGACAAGGTAGGATGGGTTATAAGATGCAAAAATATGCTGAATGCACTCAAGTAAAAATTATTCAACCTCTTGGCTCCATCCACAGTCAGCTTCTAACATGAAGCCTCTAATGCTCCTCTACCCCAACGGATATGGGTGGGAGACTCTCCTATCACTGGACCACCAAAACCAGGTTTCAAAAAAAGCCTTCAATGTTCTACTCCCTCCCAAAAGCAAGATCAACTAGAATGAGACATCTGCCTCAGAAGGCTATATAGCATGTACCTAAAGTCTTTTGAAATGGAGACTTCCCACTTTCCTACGCAATCCATGCTCAGCTTTAAGGTTTTTCCTAAAACCTGCCTGTGCACTGATGCAAATTACTCAGTAACTGAAGAATAGATATTGGGGAGCTGGGGCCAACTTGGTGAGGCAAAGTTTAAACTGAAGGACTCAGGGGACAGGGTCCAAAGTGGCAATATTAATGCCATCACATCCAACAGGGGAATATGCCAGGGCAACTACAGCAGCAACAAAAGTGCCTTAGTTGCCTCATGAGATGACAATCAGAAGGTCAACCACCTCAAGGGCATGCATGGCTACAGTGGGTCCTTGTACACCCCTCGAGGGAAACCTGCATGCTCAGTTACCTCTCTGAAATGCCTGTCCACCAATGCACGCAGCATGGGGAATAAACAGGAGGAACTAGAGGTCTGTGTGCAGTCACAGGGCCACGAGCAGATTGCAGTCACAGAGACATGGTGGGATAGCTCGCGTGACTGGAATGCTGTCATGGATGGCTACAGGCTTTTTAGGAGAGACAGACCAGCAAGGCGAGGTGGGGGATTTGCTCTTTATGCGAGGGAGCAACTGGAATGCAGCAAGCTCTGCCTTGGAATGGAAGGAGAGGAAGTTGAGAGCTTGTGGGTAGAAATTAAGGGACAGCCAAATATGGGTGACACTGATGTGGGCGCTTGCTACAGGCCACCTGCTCAGGAAGAGGGAGTTGATGAAGCCTTCTACAGGCAGCCAGAAGTAGCCTCGCAATTGCAGGCCCTGGTCCTCATGGGGGACTTCAACCACCCTGATATTTGCTGGAAAAGCAACACAGTGAAGCATGCATGATCCAGGAGGTTCCTGCAGCGCATCAGGGATAACTTTTTGATACAGGTGGTGGAGGAGCCGATGAGGTGCTGCTCAGCCTTATACTAACAAACAAAAAAGGTCTGGTTGAGGCTGTGAGAGCTGGGGGTAGCCTTAGCTGCAGTGACCACATGGTAGAAGCAGGGCAACAGGTAGGATTACAACCCCGGACGTCAAAAGAGCCAGCTTTGGCCTCTTCAAAGACCTGCTTGGAGGAATCCCACGCGTTAGGGGTCTAGAAGGCGGGGGGTCCAAGAGAACCGGTCAATATTCAAGGACCACTTCCTCCAAGTTCAATCTTGGTGCATCCCTAGGAGGAAGAAGTCAAGCAAAGGAGCCAGGAGACCACCGTGGATGAGCTAAGAGCTTCTAAAAAAACTCAAATAGAAGAAGGAAGTTTACAGTAAGTCGAAAAAGGGACAGGCCACTTGGGAGGAATATAGGAATGTTGTCAGGGTATGCAGAGAAGTGACGAGGAAGGCCAAGGCCCACTTGGAACTAAACCTGGCAAGGGATGTCAAGGATAACAAGGAGGACTTCTTCAAATACATCAGTAGTAAAAGAGAGACTGGGGACACAGTGGACCCGCTGCTGAACAAGGAAGGGGCCCCGGTGACGCAGGATGCAGAGAAGTCAAAGTTACTGAATGCCTTCTTTGCTTCGGACTTTACTGCTAAGGCTGGCCCTCAGGCATCTCAGCCCTCAGAAAAGAGAGAAAAAGTCTGGAGAAAGGAGGACTTGCCATTGGTTGAGGAAGGTTGGATCTGAGATCACCTAGTCAAATTGGATCCTTGCAAATCCATGGGCTCCAATGGGATGGACCCGCAAGTGCTGAGGTAGCTGGTGGATGCTGTAGCTAAGCCACTCTCCATCATCTTTGAAAGGTCATGGAGGACAGGAGAGGTGCCCGAGGACTGGTAGCCAATGTCACTCCAATCTTCAAAAAGGGCATGAACGAGGACCCAGGAAACTATAGGCCAGTCAGCCTCACCTCCATCCCTGGAAAGCTGATGGAGCAGTTCATCCTGGAGGTCATCTCCAGGCATGTAGAGGAAAAGAATGTTATCAGAAGTAGTCCACATGGATTCACCATGGGGAGATCATGCTTGACCAACCTGATAGCCTTCTGTGATGGCATGACTAGCTGGGTAGATGAAGGGAGAGCAGTTCATGTTGTCTATCTTGACTTCATTAAAGCATTCGAGACTGTCTCCCATAATATCCTCATAGGTAATCTTAGGAAGTGTGGGTTAGATGAGAGGACAGTGAGGTGGAGAGAGAACTGGCTGAACAGCAGAGCTCAGAGGGTCATGATCAATGGCACAGAGTCTGGTTGGAGGCCTGTCACTACTGGTGTTCCCCAGGGGTCTGTGCTGGGTCCAGTCCTGCTCAACATACTCATCAATGACCTGGACAAAGGGGCAGAGTGTGCCCTCAGCAAGTTTGCTGATGATACCAAGCTGGGAGGAGCGGCTGATACGCCAGAAGGCTGTGCTGCCATCCAGCGAGACCTGGACAGGCTGGAGAGCTGGGCTGAGGAGAACCTCATGAAATTCAACAAAAGCAAGTGCAAGGTCCTGCACCTGGGGAGGAACAACCCCATACACTGGTACATGCTGGGGGTTGACCTGCTGAGAACCAGCTTTGTGGAGAAGGACCTGGGAGTGCCGGTGGACATCAAGTTGACCATGAGCCAGCACTGTGCCCTTTGGCCAAGAAGGCCAATGGTGTCTTGGGCTGCATAAAAAGGAGTGTGGCCAGCAGGTCAAGAGAGGTTATCCTCCCCCTCTACTCTGCCCTAGTGAGGTCACATCTGGAGTACTGTGTCCAGTTCAAGAAACACAGGGAACTAGTGGAGAGCTACAAAGATGATCAGGGGACTGGAGCATCTCCCTTATGACGAAAAGCTGGGAGACTTGGGTTAGTTCAGCCTGGAGAAGACAAGACTGAGGGGGAACCTTGTCAATGCTTATAAATATCTGAAGGGTGGGTGTCAAGAGGATGGGGCTGGACTCTTTCAGTGGTGCCCAATGACAGGACAAGGGGCGATGGGCACAAGTTAGAACATGGGAAGTTCCACCTGAATATGAGGAAAAATTTCTTTCCTGTGCGGGTGCCAGAGCAGTGGCACAGGCTGCCCAGGGACGTTGTGGTCCTTCTCTGAAAACATTCAAAACCCGCCTGGACACGGTCCTGTGCCCCCTGCTCTAGGTGTCCCTGCTCAAGCAGGGGGCCGGATGAAATGATCTCCAGAGGTCCCTTCCAACAACTACCATTCTGTGATTCTGTGATACCCATAGCAATAACCTGCAACCCTTTTCCTGATACGTCAGCAGAGTTTTACAGAAAAATTTAATAAAGGCAAGGAAATTTTAGGGGTCCTGATGGCTTGTACTTACACTTACTTTCTACTACTTCTGGAACCAGATGTATTGGATTGTAGTTTTTAAATAAAGCCTTTTGCATTGGGCTATTTTTTTGCAAAAAAATGGAGCCAGAGTTTACCTTCTGACATGTTTTTTCTTGTGCCTACTCCCGAGATCCCTTGCAGATTTTGCTAAGAGCAAAAGGCAGAAGGTTCAGGCATACAGAAAGAAATCAATGTACTTCTGACATCAGTCAGCCTTGAAGCATATTCTCAGATTTCTGTTGCACAGAAACAAAAAGGTTTTTGGGAAGCACCCACCCTGTAAGATTCTAATCAGATTTTTTTCTGGATCTTTTGCCCACAATGAAAAGTTCCAGAGAAAAAGCAGCAGGAGAGGGAGGAAGGTTAAAAATGCACTCCAAAATGATCTCAACTATACACTTTTTCTTGTCCTAAACAGAGGCCAGGGGCCAAATTCCAAAGGGGAATCAAGCACAACTAACATTTTTCCTGGCCCTTTCACCTACGCAATATTCTTTACTCCCACAGTATCCCGAACTCCCCTTACATTCCAACATGTCATTGACAATGTTCCTGCTCTATCCAGGTGTATGCAATTCCCTGTGAATGTATATGCATTGCAGACTATATCTTAAACAGTCAAAAGAGAGAAATTTAGAAGTGAAGAAACAAAGAGCAGAGACCAACTGATCACCTTGGATCCACATATTCATTTTCCATACAGAGAGCTGGAAAATCTCCTTCACACACTGGACTGTAGCCACCACCGTTGCTTGCGTGGGCCACACTTCATTGTACACCTTCCTGACCAGGCACAAACAACAGATGGTTTTAGAAGAGATGCATGTGCTGCCCACACTCAAGTTGGGAAAGCAAAACACTGGCTAGAAAACCATAGCCATTCTGTGAAGCAGTCAGGCCTGCTCCCTCTGCAATCTAAGCCAGCACAAACAGCAAAGGCTCCACAGCTCTGAGTTTCTTAGAGAGCACAAAACAGTCATAACATTTAGAATCATGAGATTAAGATCACTTCATGCAACACTACTAAAGGGAAACCCCATGACTCCCCATCTTGTTTGCAACTTCCTTACCTTGAGAACTATACATGAACAAAAATAAAAACAAGATTAAAAACCACCTTACACTCCATCTGTCCTTTGGAAGGCTTGTAAGTCATCACATTAACTGAAATTCATTGAAGCCATTAAACCCATTTTTCCCCAAAGTCAGCTCGCTCCCTGAACTCCCCTACTGTTTGAAATAGCAAGGACAGACAGTGGTAGGACCTATTTATGACTCTGTTTGAAGGTGAGTCTATACTATCTGATTTCTAATTCAGATCCATCCGTCATAAATCAGGTACACAACTTTGGTCCCTCAAACCACACGTTCCCAGCAACCTGACCACTGTGATGTTGTCAAATTCCCTCCCTCCACTCACAAAGGCACCTTATGCTAACTTTAGAGCAGCACTTTCTGAGATCAATGATAATTGACTGATTAAGTATGCCTAATGCTGCCAGAATGTGAGCTGATTGTGTAATGGTGCTAATTAGTAACTGCCAGAGCTCATTCCAATTATTAACCTTTATGAATGTCATTTTTAAAGATAAGAATTTGCAACACGGCCTACTGCAGCATTTGCAATGGTTTTTGTCACACAGGATGAGAGGGAGTGCAGTGACCACTGAAGCCGAGATAAAGGTAGCACAAGAAAGAAGCCCTAGGAACAAAGGATTTTACCTTTGCTTCCTGCAAGAGATACAATAACTTTAACAATAGAAAGGTGGAACATCTGCGCTGAAGAATTCAAGAACCCACTTTTCTACAAAACCTGAGCTACTCAGCATGCCACTGCCAAACATACCTCAAAAGCTTCCTCACAGTGCAAGCACTAAATTGCCTGATTTGCCAGGCAGGCGTGCTTGCAAAGTGCTGTATCCAGTGACATTCTGGAAACAGAGAGACAAGAGAAGAACAAGTCTGCTGTTGCAGTACTTTTGCATAGCAAGGAAAAGCACTATTCCCGAGTCTGCACAGTCACAACTCTGATTTTTCTGAAATGTTATGCAACAGAGAACATTTTGTGATGAACCACAGTCACCAGGGTGCATGCACCCTGCTTGGATCAGCTATAGCTAAACAACTAAGCTAGACCACAGCCTACTTAACTTCAACCTCATCTGTCCCCCAAACAACCACATGCACTGTCACTATACAAAAGGATCACTTCCAAAGAGGAAATATGGGCTTCTTATATATCTTTCCAACACAATAGGGCCATGTCCTGATACCTAGCCAGACTTGCGCTCATTACCATTAAAATGCCACAGGACAAGATACAAACTTTTCAGGTGGTATGACTAGCATCCCTAAGCTCCTGTGATGAAGTAGCATTAGGGCAGACCACCCTCCAAAATCCTTAGAGAGGCAGATGGTCCACCACAGTCTCCCCTGCCATGTACTGTTCCATTAAAAAAAAGCAAGCTTGTCTTGCTTTGTTTCCCGTGCCTTAAACAAAATAGAAAATGCACACTTGTGGGTACGAAGCTAGGTGTGCTGTGGTAACTCTGTATTCCTCATAGACAACCCTTCTACCATTATCGGTTACAGATAATAGAACCAATGGGATTTTAATCTTCCATGGGACATTTATTCTCCACTCTGCTAGAGGCACACTGAATGATGTATCATGGTCCACTGCTTACTATGTAGCTTTAACTGCTCCATAGCAATATAACGTTATATCTGAAACCTTACATTTTAACAGGTGATCTTAATGCCTTGGTTTTTCTTAGCCACACTTAGAGCTGCAAGTAACCCAAAGAAAAGATGATCCCTCCTACACACTGGCTTTATAGAGACCTGTGTCTGGGGGACCTCAAGGTCAACAGCTTGTCTGTAATCCCTGAAGTAATTATATAAGACCTACGGATGGATCACAGTCTGCTGAAGTCCTCAGGGAATTCATGCATCCCTTGGTGCTGATGAAAGTTTTGTGATTCTCCTGTTCCCACACCAGGCCCTGGGACCTATTCTCTGTGTGCGGGCTACTCTTCCCCACGTTGTTCCTGACTTCTGCTGTGAACCTGCTGCTTGCTCTTCCCCCTCCAGGATCAATAATCAACAACCAGGCTTCCTTCATAAAGCAAATCAATCTTACAACTTGTAACATTTCAGAGAAAGAGATGCAAGAGGACAGATGCTAAATGCATTTCTCTTTCCATGGGGCTGATTACTCCTTGTAAGCTTCAGACCCCCATAAGGCCTGAACCCACATCCCAGTGGTGGGTTGCTCTTCCTTTCCGCATATCTCTCGCCAGGTGGCTTTTGAACTCCCAGGGCTTGTATAAACTGGTAATTACAGATGGCACTAGTCCCAGCCTATTTCTTGCCTGCCCCACTCCCCTGCACAGCATAGTGTATGAACTCAGACCCCAAGGTATGTGAGCCCATGCCAAGACCCTGTGAAGGTGCACAGCTGAGCTGCACACATCCATTCAGCCCGGCTAACTCTGCTGTGAAGCCCCACACTCCTGGCAGTAGTTACAGTTAGCTGGAGACAGTTGCATCTTAAACGTACCAGAATTCACTTAGGACAGTTCATAGTGCCCCTCTCACCCTTGGACAAAACTAGTACTTGACTTTGGGGTAAGGCTTGGCAGTAATGGTTGTAGTAACAGCCCAGCCATCTTCCTGTAACCAGTCTCCTACTATCATCTTCCTCACCGATCCTCTGAGCTCGACTACAACATCCATAAAAGAAAATTTAACAGCCCAGTTACAGACGCCATACAATATTCCCAGATTTATCGCGGGGCAATATCCCTCAGCAATTCCAACACAGCACCACATTTGCATGCCTGGCCAGATTTGCAGGATGCTGATTGCCCAGCTCCTACAGACAGCCTGTTGCTAGATTCAGGCATCCAGACAGCAAGTTTCAGGGATAACTGGACATAAGTGACTACTAATATTTACAAAGGCAATTCTCTAAAGTAACTGCCCATCAAAGATGCAGAAACCAGCCCTAATAATCTGGTTACAGAATGGCCTCACTAACCTTTTACAGTTTTTATTCATGGGCAGAAATCCTACATATAAAAATGCACTAGTTTCCTGTGATCTAGTAGTTTATAGAAGCTGTCATTTTCACTTGGTCAGGCATATGCTGTAAAAGAATGGGCTGACAGATTTTACAGATGAAGAACATGTGGTAAGTAAATAAATCAAAGGCTACCTTACAGGCTGGAGGAATGTAGCTCTGTGTAAATATTATTTGGAGAATTGACTGCTTGATACTGGGCACTTATTTACTTCATTAGAAGCCTAATGAATGTACCACAGAGATAATGAGAGAGACAGACCAGACTAAAAGAAAGATGGAAGGATTTCTTGCACATTTTTTAACAATGTTTCTCCGTCCTTCAGATTATTTATAGCCATTATAAAATGGCAGTGCATTTGGGAAAAAAATATACAACATAATAAAACACCAATATAAACAGACACAACCCATGTTAAAATACTAAATTCTACCAGCAACTGTACAAAGCATCAAAGATTTATAAGACCTGGTCCCAAGCCTAATTGGAAAGAAAAGTCAAGGCAGGAGGGAGAGGGGAAGAGAAAGGAAAAGAACAGCTCGCTCAAAGAAAACAAATTATGTAAGCTGATGTAAAGCCTAGGTTTAGCGTGGATAGGGGAACTGCATCCCACAGCAAGCCATGAGGTGGCACCAACACAGAAACTGTGCAGTGCAGGAGCCTGCTGGCTCCCAATCCAGCCCTGACTGCCTGGAGAGTAAGTGGCAGTGCTTATCTCTATCTATCTGACCAGAGGCCAGGGGACTTCCTGAGCCACATATAAATCTTTGCATGCTATATAGTCCTTGACAGATTATTTTGCTTCTAGGAACTTGTTTAGACTCCACTTGAACCCACATGATCTTTACCTACCAAAGCATGCTCCAGCAAGGAGATCCACAGACTACCTGTTGTCCTAAGAACCAATTCTTCTACTTGTTCTGGACCTTTTTCTAATGCTCCTTTATTCTTCACAGAATCATGGAATGGTTGTGGTTGCAAGAGACCTGTGAAGCTCATCTGGCCCAACCCCCTGCTCAAGCAGGGCCACCTAGAGCCAGTTGCCCAAGGCAATGTCCAGATGGCTTTTGAATATCTCCAGGGATGGAGACTCCACAACCTCCCTGGGCAACGTGTGCCAGTGCTCAGTCACCTGCACAGTAAAAACGGTTTGATGATATTCAGAGGGAACTCCCGAGTTTCAGTTTGTGTCCATTCATTGTCTCTTTTCCTGTCACTGGGCACCACTGAAAAGAGCCTGGCTCTGTCTTCTTTGCACCCTCCCTTCAGGTATTTGCACACTTGATGAGATTCCCTCCGTGCCTTCTCCAAGCTAAACAGTCCCAGCTCTCTCAGCCTTTCCTCATATGCTCCACCCACTTGCTTTAGTAGAGACCATATCCACACCATATAATTTTGTAAGCTTTTTAGCATATTATTTTCTGGGCATCTCTTTTCAGGCTTTCTAAGTCCTACTAGATTTGATCTAGTATGAAAGCCCTTATGTAATTTATTAAGAGAGTCCTTATTTTGCAATTATCTATTTGCATATTTATAGGTGAATTTAATGTGTGGTTTCCATTAATATTGGCACATATCCAGGTTGAATGCATCCACTACTAATCTGTGCCAAAAAAAAACACTCCCCTGCACAGTAAAGAGTGAACAGAAAAAGACATTAGCCAGGCCAAAACAAATTCATCTTTAAGTGTGGCTTACTGCGAAAAGTTTTGCAGTTGGCATCCAAATCTAATTAGAATGTAAGATGAGATAACTCAACAAAAGGAGCAGCTCTCTAATGAGAGCGATGGAATTGCTTCTCCAAATGATAAAGAAGAGATGGAATAGCCAATTCCTGTTAACAGATGCAGCTCTGCTGATGCAGCAACAGTCACAACACCCACAAGATCTGCAACAGCAGGTTCTTGGCTACAAACTCCCTCCTGAATGCTGCCTTGTTACTTTTCTAAGCAAGTAGGCACAGCACTACAAACACACTTTACCTGCCATCCCTGACAAGATGGCTTCATAGGGACTGTGATGCTTCAGAAAAAAAAAAACCAAACCACACACACCAAACAAAAACCACCTCACCACATTCACTTCTGGCAAAGCTTCCTCTGACCTTCACCAAAGCTCCAGGACTAAACACCTGGGAACATGACCTGAGCTCAAAATTCATTTCTGATGAGATAGGTTGTCTCCCTTCTTGAGGAACTCATAATCAAAGAAATTCATTAACGAGGACAGAAAAACTATATTAAATATAGCATGTATGATCTGCAAAGCAGGGAGACACATATTCTTCCAGCTCCCTAAAACACTTTTTTTTTCCCCACGACAAATTTCATTAATTCACACCAAGATCCTCACAATTGTATCAACATCAGAAACATCTTTTGTCATTAAATTCCCTAGATTTCCCATTCCACCATCTAGTTTTCTGGAATGGAAGAATGGAAAGACTAGAGATCTAGGCAAGTTTAAGTTTCCATTGTCAGGATGATCAAAACCAGTTGTGTGCCTGAAAGGACTGGCTGGAAAATGATGAAATTACATCAAAGATAGTATGGGGATTTTTGGATGGGTTTTTTTTGGGGGTGGTGGGTTTTTTTGTTGTTGTGTAGGGTTTTTTTGGTTTTTTGGTTTTTGTTTTTTTTAAACTACAGTTTCAAAGTATACTATTAGTCTGACAGAATAGCTTGACTAAGAAAATGTGAGAGCATCTAAGATAGCCACCCATTGGGCAATGGATGGACAACCTACCTGTGGTGTAGAAGACTCAAATCCCCTGGCGCAATATGACAGCCACAATAGGTCAGATCAAAAATGTGTATTGCCTGCTAATCTGCCACAGAATATTCTGGGAAAAGTATAAGGAACAGATAAAAGACAGCATGATTCTTCCCATGGTCTTTCCCCCAGCTCTCTTGACTCCAAATCCCAAAACCACTAAAATATTGTGGCATATCAAGTCTCCAGTGCAATCCCAGCTATTCTATTAGAACAGCTAAAGCATGAATAACTCATTGCTGAAGAACAGATAACAAAAAATGGATAATGTTTCTGCAACACTGATCACTGATCCAAAAGCTCTAGACCTGTCTGTTCCTTGAATGTCATATCATAAAATAATTAAGCCAGAGGCTACAGCCACACTATCACGTTTAACAGGCACCAGCAGAAGTATCCTCCATTAATTCATTGAATCCCCTTTTGAAATCCATTTACGCTTTTATTATTTCTGCCTCAACAACATCCTGTAGCAATGAGTTACGTAATTTAATTGCTTGTAAAGTAAAAAAAAACACTTCCCTTTATACTTATTCAGAGCAAGGGCTTGAATTTGGATCTTCCACACATAACATCAGTATCAGTCTCTCCCTGGACAGATTCTCAGTCTCTCCTGTTGGAGCTCTTTTGCAGAGTATAAATAATTCAACTGTTACTAGGGACAGAGGAAAAGAGAGGCGGCTGGTTGGGGCTTTTACCTGAAACATGGAAAATGAAAACAAAAGAGAGCTCACTTTTGCCCTTTCTACATTTTATCTGCAAGTCTACCTTTGAAGAACATTCTTTCAAAAAATTTGCAATTTGATAAATTGCCTTTTCTTCTTGCCTCCCTGTCTCCAGCCAGAAAACAAGATGCATCCAAAAATTTCCACACCGACTTGTTAAGAAGTCCATAAGTTAATAAGTTAACAAGACCATCCCAATAACCCAGTTATCTATGAGATCAAAACTGAGGTACGACCACATGACCTTTCTAGACCTCTTTAATGAACACATTCCTCACACAAACATATTTGATCATCCACCATTATTGACCAGTCCAGTCCCCCCACAGCCACATATTTGGAGGTTGACAACTTCAGCAAAGCAGCCCCACTTTCATGCTGTAAAAGATCTGTGGATGAAGCACAGAGCGGGGATGTGTAGCACATGCATGCACACGTAAATGTGAACCTCTGTGCAGCCACCATGGACTGATATGCAACACCCTCACCAAATCAAGATTCTGGGGCAGAACATAGTCAAAGCCAAGACTTACCTCTGTCTTCAGAGAATCACAGATATGAACAAAGCACTCTGGATGTGGGTAAGAGCTTTTAATTAACAGCCTAGCTAAAACACCATTACAATCTGCAGTTCTGGTTTTATTAATTCTCTCCGATTCAGCAGGAATTCCACCAAGGAATAGGGATGAGCAGATGCAGGGGGAAGCACGTTAATAAATCATAAGTGTCATTACAATTTGTAAACTAATATCTTCTGGGAAGTCTTGGCAATTAGTCTCAGAGCTTTCTTGGCAAACAAGAAATTAATAAATCCAAAAGGTCCCCTGTCTGGTGATATCCCCACCCCCACAGAAAGGTCAGTGATGGAGCAATTAAGAGACACAACAAATGGACCAGCCAGAAGGCTGGTTCACAAAAGACAAATGAGCTCCATGAAACAAGATGACTAAGGCATCTTAATAGGCAAAGGTGGGACTTCAATCTACACATCACCCCAAGACACATACAAAGGCTTTTAGACTCCTATTTGCTGGGCTACAACTTTTCACATGATTTTGCGCTGCCACACTTGGTCCCCTCCATCTCTGAGGAAACATTAATGTGATTGCTTTTTAAAGCAAGGAACTATCAGAAAGCAGAGGTGTGAACCTTACTGAACTTACTTCCCTTGTGGAAGAATCCTATGGTATATAATAGGGCTAAAGAAGCAACATGAAGGAGGCAAATGAAACTTCTCTCCAGAAGTTAGTCATATACTTAAAGAATTAGATAAAGATTTAAAGAATGAGGTCTTGTTTTTATTACCATTACTGAGTTTACCTAACTCTAAAACATAGCCCTGAATTTAAGATAAGCCTATTAATTTTCATTATTGGTTCCCAAAACAAACATTCAAAACAATTTGAACTCACGTTATCCATTTGTTGCAATGACAGCATCTCCTACTGTTCTGAACTGCAAAGAATGTATGCTCTGGACACCACCTGGGACTTTCTGGGACATTCAAGGAGGGCTAAAAGCCTATGATTTGTTCTGTTCCACTCCCTGAATATTCTTTCTTTCTTTTTTTTTTTTTAACTTCATGTGGACCTTCACATCCAGCCACACAGCCCAAGCAAATCAAAACAATCTCTTATGTACATCTCCTGATGTCCATAACGTAATTTGTTTAGGTCTCCGGAAAGCCACAACTGGAAGGATAATTAATCACCTCAAACCAGAAACACATTTTGAATCAGGTCATAATCAGTTATTTCAAATGGGTTTACTTTTACAATAGGATAAGTTGGTCAATGGTTATCACCATCTGGTAATAGATTCCATTCCAACAATCCTGTCACAGACACCCACCTAAACCAGGAAATACAAGAAAGCTAAGCCACCCTCTTTTTGCTCTTAACAGTTATGAAAAGAGCCATTGTATGTATGTCCTTTTGTGAACATTTAGCATCCCTACTGTGTAACTTCATGTAATGCCCTTTACCCATTAATTTCTCTCCTGGCTGATACTCAGCAACTCTCTTCACTTGTAAAACTTTCTCTCTTGCTCCTCTTTATTAACTAGGACCCACTTTCTGATGCCTGCTGCAATACTTGCACAGCTGGACAAATACAGATGTCAGGACCCCCTGCCAAACCTGTATGTCAGTCTGAGCAAGAGAACAAGACATGTTTCTCCAACATAAGCAGGAAACCATGAGAGCAAAGAATACATTTTTACTTGGCTTAAGAATGTTGTGTTTTCTGTTCTTCACAGCTAGTGACTACCTAACTCTTGGGGCCAAGGAACTTCTCTTTATTAAATGGCCACAATTTTCATTTGGCAGCAGCTAGCTCAGGAACTGGCCAACATGCAGCTACCACTGCATCTCCCAGATCGTTCAAGTGTGGCTCCCGTGACAAGATGGCACCTATGACTGACAGCCACGCTGTGCTGAACCAGGGTAAACTGAGTCACGCACTGTGGGTAAAAGACAAACCAGCAAGAATACTAGAGATTAAGAACTGCATTATTCTGGGATGCTGCTGAAGGCCCACACTAATCACAACTGGGAGCCCTGAAGAACAACTCTCACTCACACTGCAGTTATCTGCTGCAGTTCCCCATTCCCTTAGTTCTTCAGCGAACATACTCTGCACCTAGCAGCTCTGAACCACAAAGATTTCGACAGGCAGCTCCCGTAGCCTGAAAAAAATCAGCCATCACCGAGCTAGGCTATTTATAGACTCTAACAAACAAAAACAGTGGAGTTGCCAAACTTTCGGGCACCCCGGTTTTCAAATCCAAGAGAGGTCGCAGATGTACTTGCATATACCCAGCTGGCTCCTTCCCTCCATGCCCTGATGGCTGACTGCAGATACGAGAAGCCTTCTCCTCATCAGCACAGGATTTCTGCTCTTCATAGTCATGTTAAAAAATGCCAAATAAGATGTAACAATGGGAAGCATTACTACTTTGAAAACCATCTCCATTAATTTTATGCCTGAATACAGTCCTCCAGAAAATAACCTGTATCTAAGATGCAAGTTGTCAGCATAAAAGTGAAAAACAATAAAGAAAATCAGATTTGACAATACTGCAGGGAGATGTCAGCTGGTCATGGCAGCTGTCTGGAGACTGCATTTCAATACAGCAAAATCCAGAAAAACTATAATGCCCCACTGCAAAACGTGTGGAGCTTGACCAGTACTAAGCAAGATGTTGTGGCAAACCAGAAGTTGCCATTCTCAGCACCACAGTCTAAATAACACATTGCCACTGGGATAGAAACGCTCTTTTAAGGAAGCTCTGGCTGTGCCATGACCTACTTCAGGTTTAGCTTGTTTCACAGAGGATGATAGGGAAATTTCAGTCAGGCTTAATGAATCTCCTGATTCCTGCCTTCTTACTTACCTATCTTAGAGGCAACTACATTTGAGTCAAGGAGACTAAGCCCTAGTTCCCAAAGGAGAGACGTGGCATTTCACACCACATTCATCATTTCACACCCACGGAGCAGCCCTATCTGAAGCTAACTCCATTTGAAACAGACGAACCTAGGGCACAGAAATCAGCACGAGCTGTGAAACTTTGCAAAGGCAACAAGTGCTAGAGGTACACTGAAACATGCTGATGGCCTGTGGAGACTGTGGAAGGCTTAAGAGGCAAGGACATAGGAGGAAACAGTGTAAAGCCCTTTGGTAATTCAGACAGAACTGAATGAAAGAGCAATGCAAGACAGAAGGCAGCTTGCAACCAAGCTGAGAGGTATTACTCCTCTAGCTCTAAGCTAGGAGTTGGAGCTGCTGTGTTTTGCCGCTGTCTCTGTTAAAAAACTAAAAGTTTTTAACTCAGCACAGCGTCTAAGATAACAGACCAACCTCTTCAGACACAGCACCCACAAGAGTAAAAAATAATGTTTGGGGATTTTTGCTGCCATGGAAACATAATTTCTTGGTTAATAAACAAGAAAACAAGAAGGTATGTATATAAAAATTCCTTCAACAGCATTTTGGCCTCTTAAGCAGAACAAGTCAGTCATGGTTTTGAGTATGGGTTAATGCATGGGCCAGCATTTTGTACCACCAGATAATTTGGCTGGGACCACAGCCAGAGGAGGGGAACTCCAGGGGACCCATCAAAGGTGGGTAAAATGGTAGCAGGGACTCAGAGCTGACACATACAAGTGCTTGCACTTTGGAAGAAAATCTGAACTACTCCCCACTGCCTAATTAGCTGATGTGTTGCAGTCATGGCTATTGCATTGATCATAAATACCACCCTGCTAACTTGCACTTCTGTCTGTTGTATCGCCCTGTTGTCATTTTGTCTTCAGCTGAGATTGAAAGCTCCCTTGGGATAGAGGCTGTCTTAGCTACTGCAATCCAAATAAATATAACTGTTCCTGGATACTAAACAAAGCAACAGTGGAAAAACTTTTATTCCAGTTACCTTAGCAGAACTAACTGCTCAACCCACGCTGGCTGAAACTGTTGAAAACATTTTAAATATTACAATAGCAACTTTAAATACTTATCCAGAATGTCATGTTCGCGTAACTCTATCTAAAAACTGTACAGCTTAAACAGGAGGCAGGATTAGCAACAAGGGAGGAAATGTTCACAAGGCTTTTCCTTTACTTGTAAAATCTGTGAAATCTAAAAAGTCCACAGAATAAGAAAAGGAGCTCATAGAATCGTTAACGTTGGAAAAGACCCTTAAGATCATCGAGTCCAACCACCAACCTATCACTGCCAAGCCCACCACTAAACCATATCCTCAAGCACCACATCTACCTTTTTAAATACCTCCAGAGATGAAGACTCCACCACCTCCCTGGGCAGCCTGTTCCAAAGCTTGACAACCCTTTTGCTGAAGAGTTTTTTTCTAATGTTCAACCTAAACTTCCCCTGGCACAGCTTGAGGCCATTTCCTCTCATCCTATTGCTTGTTACTAGGGAGAAGAGTCCAACCCCCACCTCGCTACAGCCTCCTTTCAGGGAGTTGTAGAGAGCGATAAGGTCTCCCCTCAGCCTCCTCTTCTCCAGACTAAACAACCCCAGCTCCCTCAGACGCCCCTCATAAGACTTGTTCTCCAGACCCTTCACCAGCTTCGTTGCCCTTCTCTGGACACGCTCCAGCACCTCGATGTCCTTCTTGTACTGAGGGGCCCAAACCTGAACACAGTATTCGAGGTGCGGCCTCACCAGCGCTGAGTACAGGGGCACGATCACCTCCCTGCTCCTGCTGGCCACACTATTCCTGATAGAAGCCAGGGTGCTGTTGGCCTTCTTGGCTGCCTGAGCACACTGCCGGCTCGTGTTCAGGCAGCTCAATAGATTCCTCTTGTTTACAAAACGATTAACTAACAGAAGGACTTGCTGCCTACCATACAATTTACAGAACTCCCCATATAATATACCTGAACACAACATACACCTGAAACCAAAACTCATTTATCACACTCACAATTTCTCTGGTCAGATCTGTAAGTGTTATGAACACACACATTTGAAGAAATAAGCCATTGAAAAGACTTTCCTTTTTCTCTTCCTCCTAATAAAATTTACCTGAGATTTTCAACAGATAAATAGGCCAAAAAAAACCCAACCCTTCAACCCTTGGTTGTGAATAGTGCCTTTTAGACACTGTATTTTACATATCTAACCCTCTCATTCTCCTCTGTTCAACAGATGCTGCCTTGGACTGCAATTCCTGTGAAGCAGCCTGGCCCCTACTCTTTACAGAGAGAGTTCATGTTTCACAAGAGATCACTCCTGTGTTCTTACAGTTCATCATGGGCAATGAATTTTGATGTAGGGACCCTGGTCTAGCTACGGTCTGGGAATTAGAGGTGCTCCAACAGTACTTCAGATCAAAAACATATAAGTTTACACATTAGGAGGGAGAACCATCTTCCTTTTGTTGATGGAGAAGTGCTGGGGGGGCAGGGAATTCTACAGAAAGCATATGTCCAACCCTTATTCCAAATTTTACTTAAGGCAGGCAGGATGTAGCTAGATTCTCAACTACACCATTAGATATTTTGCTAGGCAATGAGAACTGATGAAGGGTTTGCATATCTGAAAAGCTAAAATAATTAAATAATTTTTACAGTTATATTTGCTGACCTATGAAAAGACCTCTCCTCACAAATTCTGATGTCTCACACCATCACAAATACAACCACGATAAAGTAGCTTCCTTTCATAGGAGGAAAATTATCACCCCCACTCAGCTTGGTGGGAAAAACAAAAATCCAAACCACAACTGACAGGTATCTCTTGTGACCAAGAAGAGATGAGGCATTCACCAGAGGGAGGGGTGTGACTGAGTGTGTGTATGTGCGTGCTTGTCTTTGCCTTGAAGCTGGCTGCTTCAAGGCTAGCTGCTTCAGTAGCAATGGAGGCCTTTTCTGTGATCTTTTTAGGCCTCAGAAGCATGGATTTGTTTATTAGAGCAATGCCTTTGTTTCTGCATTCAAATGCTCACTAGCATTTCCTCTGTCTAAATTTGTAACAGCCTGATACAGGAGCAGCTTCCAACATAACTTTTAATTCTCCTCTCCCCCTCTCTTGCTCTCGCTCCCATTTTTAATTACATCCAGGATGTTTTCTTATTGATTTATTTGTCTTTGTATTTAGATGCAGGGATTAGAAATTTCTCTTATATGGCAATTCAGTTTTCCATTAAAAGAAACCTCTCATGCTATAACCCAGGGGGAACTGAGAAGCTTTTGATGCATGAAGCAGGCAGAGGCAAGATGATATTTGGAGATTGCATTGCACTCTGCTCTATCTTAGCATCCTTTGAAGCACTGCCATGTGATTCATTGCCCTCTGCCACAAAAGCCACTCCTCTCTTGTGGAAGCAAGTGTGTTTGCCAAGCATTCAGAATAGATATCATGCAGCACCACTGCTCAGATAGGCAGAACTCCTGGTTAGCAGAAAGAATGTAGCATATTCCCAGAATTCAGGAACGGGGGGGAAAAAAAAAACAAAAAACCAACCGCCTGGAAATGTCCAGACCTCCTTCTGATAATTACTTGATAGCTACATTCAGTTTGTGACCCACCAGTTCGGGGGGCTCAAAGATGGCTTTGAAGGATTCTACAAAAAGTACCCACGGAAAGAAAACCTATTGCCAGAAGGATTAAATTCAGTCTGCAAAGACAGATCCTCTTTTTGAAATTTTCAAGGTCTCAAAAATTAAAAGAAATATTGAAAAGTACCGATTTAAATAATGCAAAGATTCAGAGGCCTTAATGTGCAAATAGACCAAAAAATCCTGAAAAAAAGGAGTCTTTCTCTTGGCTTATTGCTTCCACTTAGTATCTATTCGCATTTCTACAGTGTCCTTTCCAAAGAAACTCATAGCTATTCTCTAAGACTCCACACACCCTTCTGAAGTACCATATGGCTTAATCCTGAATTTTCCAGGTAGGAAACTAAGGTTTAGAGTCCAGGAGCTCTACCTACCAGCTCTTACCCTGAGTTTTCCTCCCAGACCTTGGAAGAGAACTCAGGAGGCTCTGACTTCTCAACCTCTTCATGTCTCTAGGCCCTGCATTGGTCCCCATTTCACTGCAGAAAAGACGCAGAAGTGTCCCTGGACACACCGAAACACGCTGACAAATCAGTGTGTTTCCCCAGCTGACCAAATACTGGATGCATCCAGTTGTACTGACAATGAACTGCATTTCTGTCACTCTGGGAAAACAACAAAAGGGATACTGCTGTTACCTTTCTGCAGAGCTCAGGTGATGCTGTGAGACAGGATTTGCCTATTTGTTACATTATTTATGCAGAGAAGATTGCTTGGCAATTACGTTTAAAGTACAATCACAGTGTCATTTGTACTTGTTAGGTAAAGAGGCAAAAGTTTTTAAGGCTTTAATACCTTGAAAAGTACCAGGGTAAGTGGAAATGACTGTGTTCTCTCTAATTAGCTGAACAGTTATTTATACTTTTGCAGATTACGATGGTACAGAGCAGTTAGGCTTTGGAAGTAGTTTCAAGAGAAGTTTCAAGAGCTCTACTGAAGTATTAACCCTTAAATATATTAACAGGAATAAACCTGCAGCACATGCCCAAAATCTGCTCTGAACAGAGACTTTTAAGTTAGCTGGGAAGAAAGAAGTACGAGAGACCATCTGCCAAGAAGCTGCTCACACCCAGAGCAATGGTACAAGGCATTGACAGTTCCACCAACTACACTTTCAGCAGGTTGTGCAATAGCTGCAATACACCATGTAAATCTGACACAAGGCACTTTATCTCCCCCAGCCACGGCTGCCTTTGTTTTTTTTTTTTTTTTTTGTCCTTAGGGTAAAAAACACCTAATAAGAATTCTGTTAAAGGCACGCCCTTTCCACACCACAGGCAGGATGTTAGGAGGAAGAGCAATCCCCAGCAGGTAGAAACTACTAGTGATTTCAGACAAGGAACTGGTCTGCTTCTAAGGGTGGACTGGAGCGGGGTTGGGTGGGGGGCATGATTTATTTGCTTGCTTGCTTGTTTTTTAAAAGCACACACTCACAACACACACTCTGTCCAGCAGTGTGCTTTCCCAGGCCAGGACACTTCATCTCCCATGCCACACTAGGAACATGGCAGGTACATGACACATCTGAGTCTATCCGCAGTGGAGAAGACACCAGCACCTCACCACGATACCTTTACTCCTTTAGTGGCTACTGTCCTTACAGCCCAAGGCAACTTTTCAAAGATTCACCACCAAGATGACCACCTCAGCTCACAGGGCTGAGGAACACAGCTAAGATCAGCTAAGGTCATATCATGCACCGCATTGTACACCATCTTGGGTACTGCTCCAGCAAGCATATACCTTCTATCAAGACTGTTGACTCTGCCTCACAGCAGAGACTCTGAGGAATTAAGAGACTTGTCTAAGGACACTTAAAGGCAAGAATGAAACCAATCTCCTCTGTGTGCCAAGGAAATGCCCATACATTAAGAAACCCTAGTTTGCAGACCTCACATCATTAAAGCAATGTGTTCT
Organism: Phalacrocorax aristotelis; assembly: GCF_949628215.1. Taxonomy (NCBI): domain Eukaryota; kingdom Metazoa; phylum Chordata; class Aves; order Suliformes; family Phalacrocoracidae; genus Phalacrocorax; species Phalacrocorax aristotelis. Next base: position 10,277,625 of record NC_134287.1, on the reverse strand, counting down.
TAATCACATGTCCCTTTCCTAAAGGGTAACTCCAGTTATCTCAGATTCCTTCCCATCTCCTCCCCTTGCTCAGCCTCCAGTTTTACAGGAGACACAGTGCAACCCCTCCATGCCAGTTGCTGTGATTTCTATAATCCACTTACCTCCACAGTGAGCTCTCCGTGACACTCCCCAAGTTGAAGTCGTAGAGCTTTGTCAGAATGAGAATCACCTAGGGAGGGGAAAGGGAGGGAGGAAGACAAAGGGAAAAGAAAGAGGGGAAAAAAAGAAAAAAAGAGTTTTCCTTTAGACTGTGTAATGATACACAAGGCATCTGAAATCACCCAAAGGGGGGCTTAGCATTTATCCATTAAAGTTGAGGTATTATAGGATCAAGTTTATAAAAAAAAAGAAAATCATTAGCTTAATACATCATGTAACCAGTAACGTTTATTTTAATCTCAAAATGTTTTGCATTTGAAATAAAACATGGCAACAGGAATTAATTGAGCATTGTGACCTGCCCTCTCTATAACTAGAGAGGTCAGGGATGGAATCAGATGCGCCCTTGTCAACTCAATAGCCCAATCAGAAATTACAGTCAACTTTTCCTGTTTCTCAAGGTGCTACCACAAATTGGTGAGTGTCCATGAAAAGAATTGGCAAGTTTGTTTATGAAGATCCCCATCCAGCAAAAAACAGTCCATTTTCCCCCGAATGAGCTTTGTTGTTCTCTATCTGCTGTCACTGATTCCAGGAACACGGGAATTTCCACATGCTGTCACCTTTCTGCAGTGGTAAAATAGAGGGGCACAGAGTATGACACTCAGCTTGGGCACTGAGCAAGGCAAAACTTCAGCTGTACTTTTAGTGCTCAAGGCGACTCAGAGCCTTCAGGACACAATGACTAAATTTCTGGCAAGCCGCTAACACTGCCGAGTCATGCCCTTGCAAAACTGAGGTAGGAGGAACGGGGAGTTAAGCAGTACATGGGGGACCACAGGAGAATGTAACTTCCCTCCAATATCCTTGGTGCTCTGACATCAGATTTCATGAGTGAATGTAATCTTCCTAGTTACCAGCTACATTGCCCAATGCCCTTCTTTAGCAGAACAGCAGCTAGGTACTCCGATAACCCGTGAGCCTCTGTGCAAGCTCCCAGGCTCAGACGGGATGGGAACTTCTGCAGAAAGAATAGAGGTTCCTATTCTTAGTTAGGAGCATTTGAGCACCTGCTCCTTGCTTTTTTAGCATAACGTCACACAATTAATTCCCTCTGATTCTACAGGACCCGCCTCAGGAAGAGCTCTGGAGCATCTTTTTATTTTGGTTGTGCTTCATTTTCATATTTCAGCATTGTTTCCTCCTTGCAGGATTCAAGAACAGTCTAGTTTCCCTTGCATCTGCTTGGGCTGTGAAAGCACCTAGGGAAATTTTTAGTAAACACTTGGGGGGGCGGGGGTTGTTTTGTTTTGTTAACAGGTACTTCACAGTTTCGCTAAAAGATGGGTCCAAATGAGAGAGGTGACCCAAAGGGTTGGGTTCATTAACATTATCCTATGCAACAAGGATCTTTTCTACTTCAAAAGCCACATCTCCCTCCCCCTTTCTCCTCCCACAGCAGTAAAGACCCACCGCACCTTTCATTTGGGTTTCCCAGCTGAAAGGCTGCTGGGTGAGGAGTTTAAAACTTTGCAGAAAAATGCCAAAGGATTAATCAATATCACAAAGGCTGCAGCAGTCGCTTACTGTCAGCATAATACCGGGAAGAGACCTGTTCAAATTGTAAGGGACCTTGGTACGTGACTATGCAGTCTGTACCCAACTTAATGGCTTTAGCATAGATGCTCTGAGCATCCCTTTCTCTACTGGATTCACTTTCCCCATCCCCGGTTGCATTTTGTCCCTTTATTTCCCCATGCAGAGAACTTCAGGAGGAAGATAAAAGCCAAGCTGCTTCCAGCAGGGTGTGAAAAGAAACCTGCCAGGCAGATTTGAGTCAGCATATGCAAGCCCATGTCAGCCTCAACCAGTGCTGTGCAGTGGGGAAATAAAGACAATATCCTTTTTATCACAGCTTAAACCCTGCACACACCTTCCCATACAAAGGGAGATAAGCCAGCTGCCAGTTGCAGCATCCAAGGTGTGCATACCTCCTCCCCTTACACCAACCGAGGTAAGCAGTGCAGCCTGCTCTCAGCTAAAACCTGATGAGAGTGGCATTTTTAGGACATTCCCTATAGTCCTACAGGGGCCTAGACGGGATCCCTCTTGAGAGTCTCCAGGAAGCCATGCACCACAGCACAAGCCCTGCCCTTCCAGAAACGACACCTTCGTATTGCTCACAACTATGGTAGGTTTCACAAAGTTAGTTTTCCAATTTCAAAGCCTAATCACATTGAAGACAGCAGGATGACTTCTGCTGAGTACAGTGGCTCCTGGATCCAGCCCTAAACATATTAAATAAAATCTCCGTGTCAAATTTCAACAGAATAATTCTACCTTGAGTTGCAATTACAACTGAAGGCAGCGTCCATACTCTCCCAGCTCTTTGTGTGTCTCCCCCCAGACCTCCTGTATATTTGAAGATGTTACTTATAAACCCTACAAACTGCAGGATAACACCAGCTTTACAGGAGCGGGTTGAATCCTACTCAGCTCCTGGGTATAAATCCACAGTAAAAGCACATTGTTTAGTATGGCTTTTCTGGATTTTCGCCCAAGACCACTAACAAAAAATCCAGCTTTGCCTGTTGTCAATGCATGGAAAACAAAAGCACGAGCATCCCTTTGCAGTTAAGTCTCACAAAGGGTCCCAGGAAACAGCAGGAGTTGCCTCAGACAGCAGTAATACATAGTACAGTCACCTGCAGCAAGCTCTACATAAAATCACTCATCACGTACACCTCAGCCACACAACGCTCTTGCACCATAACCCCAGGTGGCATCCACCCTGTCCCTACTCAATTTTGAGATAAGACACTTCAGATTCAATAAAGGTAACTCCTGCAATGGTTTGGGAGTTTGAAAACCAGAGAGGACTGGAGAGGCTCAACACACAACCTTCCCAAGAAAAACTGCGAAAGCACATTCCCCCACAGTGCTGCCTCATGAGACCACGGAGCAAACGTAACTACTAAGGAAGTGTCACACGCAGTTAAGACACAAATCAAAGCCTGAAAGGCACAGCCGGCTCCCGAGTTGTTTTCATGGCATGCTCTTGACACAGCATTGCAGAGGAAACTTCAAAGCATTTCAAGAGGCTATTCTGAGGCCTCCACTTCATGTTGCCCCAACCATGCTAAGAAGAAACTAGAAGCAGAGATATCAGGAGCAGATGTAGGAAGTACCAGGTTTTCTAAGGCATTCTGTTACTTGAATGCTTTAGTTGAAAAAGAATGGAACCGAACATAAGGAAAATTGGACATTATTCCAAAACTGAATTCTGACAGAAGGAAAAAAAAAAGGAAAAAGGAAAAAAAACCTCATTGATTCAAGCTGAGACATTCGATTCAGATTTCTGCTTTGTAGCTGAAGAAACTTAGTTTGTTTCTGTCAACACTAACAAATGACTGTCTCTTTTCTGTGCCAGAGTAATATTGCATGAAAATCTTGACAGTTTTCATTTTAAAAGCTGAATTCAAGTGAATATTGGAGATTTTACATTTAATGTACTATTTCAAAACAAAAATAAACATTTTCTTCCCCTGAACTGAGAGAAATATGGAATCGCCACCCCATAGAAAATGCCCACTCTTCAACCTAAATTAAGATTAAAACATTTTGCTCTGGGGAACAGAAACAAAAACAAAAGAAGTTCCAAGTGATATGGATTCAGAAACAGCAAAAATTTACTTAGGCGTTCTTTAATCAAAATAAAGAAAACACCCTTGCAGTGACAAATTAAACTGTTTCTGTTCATCAAACTAATCTCTTCAAGATTAATTTCAAGTCAGCTCAATGCTAAACTACATTTTTCTCTAGCGTCACACGCTCACTCCAAGGAATACAACTCAGATGTGAAATTTCTCCATCTCCTATGGGCCAGGCTCCACACGGTCACACTGTGCTTCCCAGGACACCCCAGGGACAGGTGTCCCTCAGAGCACCGAGCAGCTCGTTCGGTTGAGACTGAAAAAAAAGAGAACCAGCCTGCAGAACACAGTGGGGAAATAGGCCAGGCTGAATTACAACTCCCTTAAGGCAATACAAACCCTCTGAAAAACGCAATTTCAAGCTGAGCTTACACAAAACTAAATGACCTGAAAAAATTCAATAAACTGTTTTGGTTTTCTAGACTGAAATGGGGATGGAGCAAGGATAATCAGAAAAAATATTTTTTTCTTTGGAAAGAAGCGTTGTTCCAGTCCTGCAAGAATTACCTTATGCACTTTATTTTACACACATGCCTCTCCAGAGTCCAAATATTTTTGTTTTGCAGAAACTACACTGTCTGCTGAATACCCTGCTATAAGGCTTGCATGACAAAAATGCCAACTCTTGTCAAACATTTCTCTTCAATGGCTTATACTGCAATACAGATTAAGAGTCTCTGACACTGAGAAATCCTGCCACCTCACAGTATAGTATACTGAACCACTACGTCCAGATTTAATCTGATGGACCACTTCTCTAAAACAAGGCCAAGCAGATCTCCAAGACTGCCTAATCCAACAGCCTTGTGTCTTGACACAATTTGGCTGGCATGAAAGCAGAAAAAAATGTAACCAGAACTGTTAGTGCAGGTTTCATTCCAGGTTGAAAACACATCCCTGGAGGGATCCCTGTTGTTCAGACAATTATTAGGAATATCTGAGCCCATAAATCACAAAAGTGCTCAGAAGCTCATTGGAGTATTCAGTGGCATAACAATTTTCATGCCCATAAAATTTTACTATGAAGGAAAATTACTTTCATTCATTAAACCTTCCTCCAGATCTTGCCAATTCTAAACTGGCAAAGTGTTTTGCATATACCCCACAGTGGAATATATAAATGTTTCCCTCAAACTAGAGTGTAAAGGTGTTGCAGTTCCTTCAGCAGGCTGACAATGAACTTCAGGACAACCAAAAAGTGACACATCAAAGGCAGTCATTCCTGAACCAGGTGATGCTCATATTAGAGAGCTGAGAGACGAGTACAGCAACCAGAGAGAACAGGTGATCATTTCAGGTAGACATCTGAAACACCAGCACTGATTCTCTTCATGAGATTCATCTCGTCTCTAAGTGATCCTGCTATATCAGCCCAGAGATCAACACAGCTCATCATTAGCACTGTCCACATATTTACAGAGAGTAATTAATAATGAGCAAAGGGACGAGCACTGGGCAGCGCATGGTGCAACAAAGTGATCATGGGCAGATTTACATGCGAAAAATGAGAGCTCTCTGCCCGCTAGCTCTGGCATGTCGGGGTCTCCATTTCCTGCCTACAGACCTATTTCCATGATGTTTGCAACCTCTTCTCCTCTTCACACCAGCAACATGAAGCTCGTCTGCAATTTTCATCTGCCTTTCCCCAGTTCATATGAGAGCAACAGCACCCAATGAGTAAATCTAAACTGTGAACAACCACAGGCTACTGGAAACCTGCATCAGTAAATTGCTCACAGCTGAAGACAAATTGGCTTAAAATGCCAGCAGCACTGCTCTATCGAGGTCCCCAATTGTTTCTTTTTGGTTTGGGGTCTTTGGATTGGGGTGTTGGGTTTTTTTTGGTTGGCTGGGGTTGTGGTTTTGGGGTTTTTTTTGCGGGGGGGGTGGGTGATAAGGCACAAAATTAATAATTAAAGATTAACAGATCAGCAAACTCGTAGAGTTATTTAGGGTGAGAAATTTGCTAAGGAAGGAGGTCTTTCATATAATCTCTGCATTCAAAGCTAACTCAGGCAAAAGCCACCAATATCAGCCTGATCTTTCCCACATAAATGCTCAGAAGACTGGGAGAAGATCATTTACATGCTCAACATACATTTGTGTTTAACTGTGTGGTGAGTTGACTCCAGCCAGCAGCTAAGCACCCACCCAGACACTCACTCTCTTCTCACCCCAGGGCAATGGGGGAGAGAACCAGAAGAGCAGAAGTGAGAAAAACTTGTAATTCCAGACAAAGATGGTTCAATAAGTGAAAGAAAGAGGGTAAGGGAAAAAAGAAAAACACAAAATGCAAAAGGCAGTCACTGAAAGATGGCTATTTTGGAAAGACTACTCCACAGTTGTTATTGCTAAGGATGATATTGCATGGGACAGAATACCTCTTTGGCCAGTTTTGGGTCAGCTGTTCTAGCTGTGCCCTCTCCCAAGCTTTTGACTGCCCCCAGCCTACTTCTAGGGCAGGCAGAGTGAGAAACAGAGAAAACTTTGACATTGTGCAAGCACTCCTCAGTTATACCTAAAACATGGGTGCGTTATCGACACTGGTTTAGCAAAAAATTCAAAACACAGCATCACATATGCTGCTATGAAGGAAATTTACTCTGTTCCAGTACAAGTATTTTCCTAGATCAAGGTACAGTGGTTCTCAAAAACAGCCACTACATAGCCCCGGTTTCACCAAAATCACTTCACACAAATACACCCCCACAAACGTATTAATGCATGTGTGTGCCCACACTGCACAACATCACCATCCTCATTTATCCTGGAGGTCTAAGTGCAGTCACCAATACCCAAGAAGCATATAGCATTATTACAAAGCTCCCAGGTGAGGAATTTACATTCTACTGATGTTAACAGATTCTGCAAGCATCACCCTGTGAAACAAGGCAAGTAATGTCATCTTTGTTTTACTGATGAGGAACCAGAGACAGAGAGAGATTAAGTGTTTCTATGCATGGGAACACTCAGGAAGAAAAATCCAAACCAACTTTTAAGGGTTTGGTTCAATTCACTTTGCAAATACATCAGAAAAATCATATTAAAGACCACTTTATTCTGAAAGAGAGTCTCCATCCAGGAATTCAACATAGCTGAAATTGATTATTTCAACACATTTAGTTAATTTAAGCTAAAAAGCATCACCTGGAAGATAAAGCACCAATCCAAGTTTACCCACAGCAACAGAATGATTCACAAAAAAAGGAACACATATACCTTACATACCTATCTACCTTCTTTTCCCCTGCCTGGTGAGTGGAGCTGAAGAAAACATATCTCCAGATACTAGTAGTTAAGGAATAGTACATCCTAAGACATGAGAAGAAAACAACAGAGGTACTAACAACAAACACAGGCCAAATCCTGCCCACTGGAAATCAGAGTGACAATTTTGCAAGAGTAAAGTGATGCCAACTTAAGCAGCAGCAGAGGACTTTTTAATTATTTTTTTAATCTCTAGAGAGATAAAAAAATGATCTGTGGGTGGCTTCAGGCAATGCAGGCAAAAGAACCCTCTGAAATTGAAAAAGACAAGTCCCAAGATTACACAAAAGCAAAACATGTTCCAGTGAACTTGAGATCTCTGAACAGCTGCGACTGTTAAATTTGTCCTCAAAACATGAACCAGTAACTAAAAGAAAGATATCCTCCTTTAATCCTCCTTTGCCTGTGTTGCTTTTCTCTTTCCACTACGAAAATTGCCACGGTATGCTCTTTCTGTCCCCTGTCCTCCTCCCTTTCAATGTACATCAGGCAGCAGAATAAGTGGGAGCCAGAGAAGAAGTCTTCCCAAGGATTCCCCAGGGACACTGGAGATAGATCACATTATCTTCACAGAAGAGCCCTTGGGATGCAAGCAGTGGTTTGAAATTCCCATTTACAGGGCTTGCAGTGAATGAACAGAATCTGAGGGGAAAAAAAACTCAAAACCACAGTGCTTTGCAGAAAGAGCCAGCTCTGGGAAGCCCAGCTCCCTCTTCCCCTGCGATTACCACCAGCAGGAGCAGAGCAGGATTCTTGTGTGTTGGTTCTCTGCTTTGGCAATTCAAGGGCAAGCCCACCCTGTCAGGGAAAGAGCACCCGTTGACATCAACCTCTTCCAGTGTCACAGACTTACTTTTCTGGGCTCACACAAATTTAGAAAGGATTTTGAATTGAACCACAGAGAGTCTCTCATGCTTTTGGTTTTACACATTTTGGTGCATAAGTGTAGTTTCACAGGTGCCTTGTACATAGAAGCCCTCACCGTAGTTGTGAATGCAGCTGAACACCACCACCACCACCACCGCGAAGACTAATGCCTCCAGAACTCAGAGGAGGAATCTGACTATAACTTTTTACATTAACATGGGAAAATAAGTCAGATTCTCTGCCTCCCAAACCACAGATTCCAATTATCACCCAGATGAGGGGTATTAGCATCTGCAAGTCAGACACATTGCTCCTCCACCTCCACTACGCATTAAAAATTGGACAGTATCTCTCACGCAACATTTTTTCCAAGGAAATTGAAAAAAAATTATAAATCCTGCCTCAGTTTCAGCAAATATACCTGCTGCATACCTACGTGCTTACCTTTAGTGCGCACACCCACACAAAAAATTACAATTACATTCTTAACACCTCCTTCCTAAAGAAATAAAAGAAAGGCCTCCAGAAAAGTTATCAGCCCTTAAAAAGTGGCTGGATTCTATCCCAGAGGCTGCCACAGAGCCCTATACGTAGCTACCAGGTCAGATCATAAAGCCTTTGTCCTCTTTGTCGGGGCAGGGAGAGGGTGTGGAAACCACTCCGTAAAAGCTAAGTATTATAATTATTAGCCACACAACATCAGGAGTGCCTGGGAAAGTCATGGTGAATTAGTCACCTTTTTAAGGACAGCAATAAAACACAGGAGACATTTAAGTAGAGTACCAGGCCTTTATGAATAAACACAGTGGAGGGGAGGGTGGACACGCCACAACTATCAGCAGCTTACAGGTAGCACTAGTCAGAGAAGTCAGAGACAGAAAAGACGCCCTGCGTTATCTGATCCGTCCCCTGACAAGGCACAGTTGTGCTCCACAGAATCTTTTCCAGCTCTTCAGGATGGCCTTGCTGCACATAAACACACATTCCCACCAGAAAAGACATCTAGATTGCTTAAAATAACAGAAACCTGAGCTTTATTTCTGTGTAACTCAGTTAAACATAAATACAATCTCTCCTGGCAGGTAGTGATATGATTTAAGGGTCCCCTATCATACATTATAAGAGGTGATAGCAAAGAACTCATAATTTATTTTTATTGATTCAGCAGCCCATGCTGGATCATATTTCCCAGTTCTTCCCCTTTGCTAAGAAACCTCCACCAAAGCCTTGGGAAATTTAATTTTGTCTTTATTTCCTCTTCTCCAACTTCCTTTTAAAGCTGCTGTGTGCACATCTCTACCTAAGTTCAAGAAGAAAATGAAAAAAGGCCCCAGTTACTTTGCTGGCTCTGTTCTTGTTCCAATTATCTCCTGATACTATCTGCAAACCAACAGATTTTGTGCAGCAATGTAACTCTGTGGAATCACATACGTGCTGAAGGGCCGTTTAAAGCTTCTGACAGGGGGACCTGAAAAGAAGGAATGACTTGAACTCCAAGTGTGGGTACACTACCCTCACAGTCTAACCAAAAAAAAAATTAAGACAGCACAGCTCTTTGAGATGTTATAAATTTCTAGGCCAGGTGAGGGTTTCCCTTGAGGACCGAAGGCAAGACTGACTGGTTCCATAAAGGAAACTAAACTATGTGTGGAATTTTGTGCCTAAGCCATTTCTGAAGGGAAGAGAGAAAAAAGCTCCCATAAAGCTGATTTTTCAAGGAAATTCAGGCTGCTTATTATTCTTCTATTTCAGACTCCAGGCTTTACTCAGGAACTCACTCCTCACACACACACACTTTCTCTTTCCCTCCTCCCATCCCCCACATAAGTACATATACATATATAAATATTACTGATCTTCCTCAGATTCCAATCAGCAACTCAAATAATTGGCATTGAAGAGAGCATTGGCAAGAGATTTCCTCTCTCCCTAGAGACAGGACATGGACCAGATAACCTGTTGAAGTCCTTTCCAGCCTCATATCTTTGACCCAGAGATTTACTTGTTCATGTGAAAATGCCTTACTGCTAGCTCAGAGGAACAACAGCAGGGAATTAGGTGCCATGCCACAGAAACACACGCCTATTGTGTTCCCTAAAACACAGAGCTTTGCCTTCAACATGACAGCAGGAGATGGGAGCTGGAGAAGCCACTGTGTCAGCAGTGCAGTGTGGTCACTGGCCTGGCAGTCAGAGCAGGGAAGGGCATCCGAGCCTCCCCACCCTATTTCCAGCTTTGGTGCCATCTCACCCACCCGCAGGGAGATCGATTTGTGATGGCAATGTTATTCTGAGACAATATTATTCAATCCTGAATTATATTTCTCTGAGAAATCATGCTTCTTCCTCCAGGGGAACTAGTCCAAAAGTTGGAGTTTCCCAGATGTTACCATGGAAGGAAAGGATGTACCTGTTGGGAGACAAGCCTTTGCATCTGCTTTTAACAACCAGTTAAAAGACATTCCACTCCTGCCAATAGATCCTTATTATCAACAAATCCAAATACCTTAGACTTTGGCTTATTCCCTTCCTTGCAACAGCCCAGGGAAAAAAGGATTATTGCAGTTTGCCAGGTGATGAGTGTAGGCACAGAGTGAAAAAAAGCAAAATACACAAATTGTTCTGTTATGGTTACTGCAGGTACCGTCGTCTTACATTTTCCCCCACATTTACTACTAGACCTTGAACAACTGTAAAATCATTACTATAAACCCATGATTCAATCATAATTCTGTAAATATGCCTATGTAAAGTGTTTATAATTAAATAGTAGGGAAAGTAAAATATGGGAATCCTCACAGAAAGAATAAGATAAAAATATAAGTGATAGTTTAGAATATATGAGTAACTATCACAGGTAACTTGGGTCAGTCAGGCTGAGCAGGACACACAGGATCGGAAAGTGCTGGAGGTAAGAAACAAGCACGAGTAAGGGCTTTCCACAGACAAAAGGTCAGAAGCAATAGTTTGAGTGCTAACTAGCCAATTAACATATTTTTCACATTATTATAGATTCAACAAAGATGAAATGATCTGATTATCCTATATATTAAGGTAATAAAAATGTGGTCTGTCCAACTGACTGCACTCTTCTGACCTTGAGCCTATGTTTATGCAGAAGTTCATATCTGCAGATGCCAAAATCTACTTTGAAACTTAGTGGCTCAGCTGCGATAAGGTCAAACTCTGCCCTAGCAGCTCCTTTTCACTAATCTTTACTCCTGACTTTAACCATCTTTATTATATTTCTTTTCATTTTCATTCTGTATTCGTCATGCGCATATGTTTCATCATCACTACAGTGCCTGAACTCCTTGTACCATAGCTACATGGCTTTTTTTTAATTACTGTTGTGTTGTATCATTAAGTAGTTAAGCAAAAATATTTTAATCTGTTTCTGTGAAAACACACTCTTTCAGGCCGATTTCCTTTCTTTGTTCCTGTTCAGAGCAGCTCCTTGCTTAAGCCAAACACCCCTGGAACCCTGATGTTATCCTCTATGAAGGGCAGTTGGTCAGATGAAAATACCTGTTAGCTCCATACTGCAACCCTCACTGCAGTACAAAACTTTCAGAAGGTTTGACCTTGTGAGATCACTCTCCTCCTCTGACCTAGGGATCTAAAAATCCTTTGTTTGGACCTGAAAAATGCTTGCCCTCTAGCTAACAGAGAAACTGAAGCAGTCTTCATTATCAAGCCACTCCCTATATCCTTCCTCACAAGAATCATAGTTATGGTAACATGCTGACTGACATCTAAACTGGGACTGCTTTTAAGATCAGGATTTGGGATGCTATAACCCAAGAGATAGATCCCTTTCACTCTTGCATGACAAAGGATAGATTTAAACAGAAGACTCAGTGCTTTGCTCTGCCAGCACCTGCCTCAGCTCTCTTCACCATCACAAGAATATCTGGGACTCAAATCCTGGAGGTAGAAAAGGGAGAAGAGACAGAGCCCCATGTTTTATGAAAATACTCTGTAGCTCTGCAGGGTCTCCAGATGACCTTCAGGGAATTTCATGTACACGGGCTGTAGGGTTGTCTTGCACATTGCACTGAGATACCAAACACTGCCCACAACTGCAGAAGGGCTCTAAACAACATGAATAGTCGCACTACTATTCCTGCATTGGCGTGTTCTCAGCTGAGCACCAGAAGTTTCTCAAAACTTTCAAAAATCCTTCTGCCCCTTGAGGAACATAACAGGGAATGGCTGTGCAGCGAGACAAAGGAAGAATGCAAATTGACTAAACAAGATCTGTAATGGCCATTATGCAAGGTCTGTGATAGCTTCCCTTTACTATCTCAAGAGCCCCAGATTCCCATCCGAATAATCTCTTCTCTCCATCACCAATCACACCACAAGGTCCTGTCTTTATGAACGCCATGAAGTCACAGGAGCAGGACTCCAGACACTCCCCATCCCCTTGTCACTCCTTGCCATACATCCTCTCTAGCATCTGCTGTGACTATGCAATAAAACCTAAGACTGGCACCAGCTCTGAAACAAAAACATGGGCTGGAGACAAGCCAGGCACACCAGCTTGTCCTGTTTTATTAAAGCCTAGACCAGAAAGAATAATAGTCTCTAGTTGTCTCTGGATGGCAGTAAGGACAGAGAGAGGTGACAAGGCTTATCTGAAGGTGAAATTCAATCCCATTCTCACATGACATATGAGCACAAAATCTTAAATAGGACACGAGGGAATAAATTTGCTAACTCCTTTTCAGGTAAAGCTAGGTCATCTCCACAAGTTCCAGTGCAAGTTCTCTCTCTGTGCTGTGATCCTTCAGTAAACAAACCCTGACCCTCTCCAAACTTCATGATATGATGGCCGCAAACCCATCATTAGGAATATTTCTAATAACCACAACAGACTCCAAAAGAGAGGACTATAACATAAGCTAAATCCAAAAGTCTCCTGTTCTGCCTTTGTGACTATGTAGAAGTTCATCAGGACAAGTACCTGCACCAAAGGGATGTCTTGATTTCAGCTGGGATAGAGTTAATTTTCCTCCTAGTAGATAGTATGGGGCTGTGTTTTGAATTTGTGCTAAAAACAGTGTTGATAATGTGGAGATGTTTTAGTTGTTGCTAAGTAGTGCTTACACTGGTCAAGGATGTTTTCAGCATCCTATGCTCTGCTGGGTGCACAAGAGGCTGGGAGGGGACAGAGCCAGGACAGCTGACCCCAACTCACCAACAGGATATTCCACACCATATGACGTGTCATGCCCAGTATATAAAGCTGGGGAAGGAGGAGGAAAGGGGGGACACGTTTGGAGTGATGGCATTTGTCTTCCCAAGTAACCATTACACATGATGGAGCCCTGCCTCCTGGAGATGGCTGAAGACCTGCCTGCCCATGGGAAGGAGTGAATTAATTCCTTGTTTTGCTTCGCTTGTGTGCATGGCTTTTTCTTTACCTATTAAACTGTCTTTATCTCAACCCATGAGTTTTCTCACTTTTACGCTTCCGATTCTCTCCCCCGCCCCACCAGGGGGGAGTGAGCGAGCAGCTGTGTGGTGCTTAGTTGCTGGCTGGGGTTAAACCACAACAAGGGGGACTGAAGTTCAAAGCCAAACAGCAACATGCTTTTCATGACTAAATCTTGAGCTGGTGAAGGATCAGAGCTCCAAATGTTACCAGAGGATGAAGCATAGTGTGGACCAGAGGATGGATACAGGCTGATGGTGTCAGGCTGTCAACTCTGCATAGGTTCTTTGTCTTACCTGGCAAGCTGCACAGGTAGGAAAAGGTGAGAAGCAAGTCTTTTGTGTAGGTGTGACAGACAAAAGAACAGATCCAAAGGCCCGTTTTGCCTTTGCTGTTTTATGATTGTTCTTTCACAAGGGTGATCATCTACAAAGTACTTCTTATAAAGCACCTCCCACAACAGAAACATTTCTCTGGGCCTTTCTACAGGCAGGACTGACTGCAACTGCTCCAAAGATAATCTTCAGCAAACCTAGTTATTGGAACAGTGTAACCTGTTGTAAATTCAAATCTACAACACAGCAGAATGAAGGTACTCTCCGCTCCAGCCTTTCAAAAGGCAATTGATGCAAGTCTCTCCAGTAACTACACCTGCACAACACTGATTCTACCAGCTCCACAGACCCCCCACAAGACTAGGGCAGACAGAGCAACTCTCATCAGAAAATTGATGCTACAACAAACTGGCATCAGGGGCTCAGCCTTGAACCAGGCTGTCAGAGCACCACAGAGCCCCTCACTGTAACAAAGAGCTCAAGTCATCTCTAATGGACTGTTGCATTTTGTTTTTCTTAAAGCCCTAGGTCTTGGAGGCCAGTGATGACTTAAACCAAAACAAAACATCAAAACAAACCCCAACCTCAGTTCCTACTTTCTTTAATTCAGAGGGTGACTATTAAAATACACTCAGAACTCCTTTTAAAGTCTTTGACTTCTACTTCCCAAAACAATGCATATTTCGTATACTTTTTTTTTTACACACATATAGAGACAACTGTCTAGCTACACATCTGGTTTTAACCATAGAGACAGCTACATAATGTTTTTTAATTCCATTTCACTATTTTTTTTCTCTCCCCAAGAAAGAAGACAGAAAATTGACTTTGGATGTTTTAGATGCCTCAAATTAGCAATGCTACAGTCAGAATGGCAAAGAGCACTCTTGAACAGCTATTGCTAGTACTTGCAGGTGTCATGAGCCCTTCACATTCAAGAATACTGAATTTACATTCAAACATAAAGGAAAAATAAAACCAACTTGATTCACGCGCTCTTACATCAAGAGAACAAGGGGTATTTTTAGACCAACAGCTTAGCATTCGCAGCACGTGTGGCATTCTTGATTAAACAAGAGATCTGCACGAACATAACAAACCTGTAATTTTATTGGCCAAGCACTATGGAAACAATTTAGAATACACGACTGCAATGTTAAGCAAACTGCAGCCCATGTATAACACCCATGAATTACAGCAGTTTGGCAATGAGCTGACCAGTTGCTTCTCACGGCCTTTAATAACAATCATCCACATCTTCACAGCACAAAAGAAATTAGAGATGCAAGAGGCCTATTACCTCATCCAGAAAATACAGGATTGTTCCCTATGGGATAATTGCTAATACTCTGTCCCAAGTAGATTTAAAGCTGTAAAGCAAGGTTGCCTCTGTAGCAAGATTACTCAGAGTGGCTTGAGAACTCAGTCTCATAAAGCTTTTCTAGACATTATATTTAAACATTCCCTTTCTTTAAAAAGGTTAAAGCTTGTCCAACGACCTTAGTCTCCTTTGGATTCCCCTTTATAGTCAGTCAAGAGAAGAGAGAGTTGGTCCCTTTTTGCTACAAAGCAGCAGTGTATAGAGACTGACCTTCTTTGGCTAATAGCCTTCACAAACAGTTCTCCCCTCCACCCAACTAGTCCTTGCCAGCTCTTGTCCATAACAGTGCCCTCAGCACCTCTTCTTCCCTTGGCTCCCTACACAGGTATGTAGACTCGCGCTCCCCTTTCCACCTTTGGCCATATATGCATGTAGGGATTATCACTCTAAATATTCATTCAGTAAATCAGATCTTCCAACTCACTGAAGTGTCCCATCACACATCTGTCCACTTCAGCCATACCTCAACAGGGACATGTGGCAACACCACCAGCCCAAGGACTGGCAGCTCCCATGCACGGGACAATACCTCACTGTGTCCTGTGCTAGGGCAAGGGCTCTGGCACAAGGTTGTGTATAGTGAGATGTCCTTGCTACAGTGTCAGTCATGGGTCCAAATACCAAGTTGTATTTCCACTTCTCAGTAAATCTTCATGCACTCGTCAGCCCCTTGGCGAGTCCAGAGTGAACAGAGAATTAACACATGTACAAGAAGAACTCCGATGTGCCTGAGAGGGAGGGAGGGATTAGGAGATTTGCAGGCATAAGAAACATAACAACTATACCATAATCCAGACTAAATCCAAAGTCTTACAGGTGTAACAGTCCAGCACCCAACATGATGGCATCTTGCTTCGTGCCTAGGAGAGTCAGTAATGCCATCGTGAGAAATTTGTGCATGAGAGTGGAAACAGCAACATTTAACACTAACCAGAATCTCAACATATCCAAAGTGATGAAACCAAAAGTGTTCAGCCTGTACATGTTAGGTCAGTAAATATTATCTTCTGCTTTTTAAAAAACAAGAAGTGAGAAGGTGAAAGGATTTTCCAAATGACAAGACAGAGCTGGAACTCAGGAGAAGGTACCCCTTGACCCCAAGCATTCCATGAAAAGCCCTTTCAAACTATACCAAGTTACCAGCAGATGGGTAATGACCCCAGTAACAGCTTTGAGAAGTTTTTCAAGCCAAGGACAAAGGAAAAGAGCATGTACAAATCAAGCATCTTGGGTTTTGCATCTCTGACTATTTCCCTGAAAGAAGTTTCTTCTGAACTTGCTTCTAACACTCTTTCAAAACCTCTAGTTAAAACGAACATACTCATGGCTGAGAAACCCTCTGGGATTCCCAGCCACTTGATCGCTTCTCTTACACACGCTACAAAATTTCCTGCTATTAACTGAGTGGTTGCTAATGTTGGTCATATTATTCTTGTTCAGTACAAACATTCAATAAGTGCCCTAACCACTACTCTAAAATAAACCCTGATCTCTACTATCTTTGATATTCAGAGACATTTGTCAAATAGTTGAGCAAGCAGATTTCAACCAGCTGCCTGCATACACGCACTCCATGAGCTCATTACACTATCATAGGAAGGCAGGACTACAAGCGACAACATTTTGTCTAGAGCAATACACAGAATCTCATGTGTCCCCACCCTGCAAATCGCAAGATACTTCTCAACTCCTCTGAACAAACTTCAGACCTTCACTGCAAAAGCCAAAACAAACAAAATCCCACCAAAAAATCTTGTAATGTACCATATAGGAAGACAGGAAAAGAAAAGTCAAGGGCACTGCCACTGTCCTCCATCCTTGCAACAATAAGGAGTCTGAGAAATGCCAAGATGATTGTCTGAAGTGGACCACAGAGAGCAATAAACCATGTCAGATACATGGAAGCTCTCTGCTCCCTAACTGAATGAGGAGACATTCTTTTAAATATTCTGCTATTTTAACACGTTTTTCAAAATACATTTTCACAATAACAATTGTTAGGTGTTTGGCTTGTATTAGCATTTTCAGGCAGAGATCAGGGCACCCAAAGAAATAAGATTTATAAAGAACTAGAGCAGAACTAACAGTTCTCTATTATAGAGTTCCCCTGTTCCACTCAGAAAGTGACCGTGCTACAGTGAAGAGTGATGCTTATATCTCTAACAGGGTACTATAAAATCCTTCAGGATGAAAATCGCAAAGAAGCATCAATTGATTATTTCTGTCACAAGAAAAAAAATACAGTTTGAGGATGTAAGAGGAAGTTCTTTTCAACCTGAAGAATTACCTTCCTTTTGGGAAAGACGAACTACTCATAATGACAGAGGAAAATCTTTGGAAGAGGTAGCAGAAAAAGACATTAGAAGTGGCAATCACCATGTCAGACACACTACACTGCAGGGAAAGGGAAGAATGGCCAGATAATGAAATTACAGAGCATTGAAAATGTCAAAGAGCGACAGAGCTCTACCATCATTCATGGGTTATATGAGGCATTAACATGCTGATATCCCATTCCAATGACAAAGATGGCAACAAGAACAGTAAATAGTCCAAAATGAATCTGTTGCTGAGACCAGGAATTTAATGAAACAGGGAGACGGGCAGAAAATGAATCTTACTTTCACAGTGCAGCCTTCAAGCTGGAAGGTACTGGCCCTGTTCCAAAATAGTAATAGCTCAGAGATGCATTATTTGACTTCCCTTATCTATGATCCCCCTATACTTATGAGCCATCATCACAAAAAGGGGTATCAAGTCTCACTAACAAACACCAACCTTGTTGGCCGGCAATGACAAGCTGCACCAAGGGAATTTACAGTGAGGTATAAAGGAGGGGGAAAAGTCCTTCACAATTAAGATGATCAACTGCTACGTCAGGGGCCCAGGGAAGCTGGGGGATCTCTGTTCTTGGAGGTATTCAGAACTTGGCTGGACAAAGCTGTGAGCAATTTGATCCAACATCACAACCGAATCCAGTTTTGAACCTGTTCTGAGCAGGAGCTGGACCAGACCACCTGCAGAGCTTCCCCTCCCCCCATCTAAACCACTCTACAATTTAACGAGTTCTGCTGTCTTCAAATAGAAACACCATTGATAATATGAGTAGCACAAGCAATCACACAGCAGTAAAGCCAGAGGACCCTGTGTCTATCATGCAATGCAGTTTTCTAACTTGCTTAAGATAGTTGATCACCACAAAAAAAAAAAAAAATCCTCTATCGCCATTCCTCCTATTAAAAAAAAAAAAGAAAAAAAGAGAAGTCAAGGTGAGTCAAAATGTACAGTCTGTTTATGGAAACCCACTTCTGGAGACTGGAGTCTAGTAGGTTGTAACAAATGCGAATGAACTATCAGATCCCAGACAGCTCCATGTGGAGCCAAAATGTACACCTCTACACGTCCTCTCCAGATATGGCAACTCAGCAGGGCAGGGCCGCACCATCCCAGCAGTACCACAGAAAACAACTAAGGTTGTACTAGGACCATTTCCTCTGCAGTGTGAGACTGCAGCAGAAATTCTGCACTGTACACCAAAACTCCAAATTCTGAGGTTCTTCCTAGGTCTGGTACAGAAATGGTCCTAATAAACTCTCCTATTGGAAGGCTGGGAGCAAGATGCCTTCAAAAGGTCTGATAAGGTCAGAGCTAAAGAGCAATTGATAAGGCTACCTGGTCTCCACACTGGTGTCTTACAGAGCTTGCATTTTCTGTTTCAAAATTGTGTTTCAGAACCAAGTTCACCTAAATGTAATCAGGAAAAAAATCTCTGAAATATAAAAAGCAAAATGAACAAAAAGCCCATTCACTTAATTTAATCTAGAAAATGTAAACAAAGTTGTTTCCTCATTCCATCAAGCAGATGCAAATTTAATTTCAGATCATTCAATATTTTTACTATAAACAAACAAAAATATTAAGCATGGGAAAAGAAACCCTTGGAAACATTACCTCTTGTCACATATAGTATGTTCCTCCCTCTCCCTGCTGGCCTATATCTCATAGTTTTCAAAGGCTGCTAGAATTCATTCTGCTAAAGGTGGGCAATAAATGAGGCTTTGCAAAGTGCATATATTCAGTAAGCGCAACTATCTGGACATCTGTGCACAGGGGTGATTCACTGAGGTATGTGTAAGGCAAAAAAAAGGCCCATCCCTACTAATTTCAGGAAGGCCAAGTTTTCACCACAGATTATTGGCAGCCAACCTGCCAAACTTAACCAGCCTGTGAATCAGAAATCTTTCCACCCACAAGACCATCATTCCTTCCTTGCTATGCAAGTGGATTTTGCATCATGCCCAGAAAGCAAAGTTCACCTGTTGCCCAATTAAGGTGTGGATAAGATCTATCATGTCACCTCAGGGTATTCTTAACTATGACCATCTTGTTCATGACAAGGACATAATGTTCTCTCTCCACTGAGCGGTAGCCATGGATCATGTGGCAAGACGCGGCCTTGGAGATAGGTAGCTGGATGTCCAACCATTGCAAGCTTCATGGTCATATAACCAATGCCTTATGGAGATCTAAGGACAGACAGTACAGACCTTGGCTATGTTTTTGTGACTCAAAGCCCATCTGCCACAGCAGCAGAACAAATGAACAATAGCCAGCTTTGAACTGCAGACTACTCTCTTGATTCTACCTGAAGTGTCTCCCAGCAACATCCAGGACTGGGTGAGACAGCACTTACCTGCCAAAACACATCAGAAAGAGCAAACTGCATCTTTTGAACCTAGAAGCTCTTTCAGATTCCACCTATTGCAACTCACTGCCCCCTCTACAGGAGTCACTCCTGGAATCTGGACAACACACAGATTTGTCTCTGAGCCTTGCATTTATAGAGCACTTGAAGTGACTGCTCAACATGGGCACTATGTCAGAAGAGGAATCTGTGTTGAGATTGAATAAGCTGAGTTTCCTTTAAAGTCAGATCATACCTGTTTTGCCACTGTGTACTTAAAGATGCTGCACAAACTCAAGATTACTCTGGAGCTACCCTATAAGGAACGTAGCACCTAGAGATGCAGAGTCTGGACACTTCGAAATGTAGACAACACAGACAACAGCACCGTGCATTGACAATTTCAAGTTGTTTCTAAAAGTTGTCATTAGAAGGGGAATGTGAAGTCTCCTTTGTCTTGCTCTTGTCTGATTTCTTACACAGATGTTCTTCTAAGTGAGGACTTGAGGTACAGCATTACTTTCCTGCTAGTTAGTAGCATTGCTATCCTGCACAGAGCTGTCGTGTGCCCAGCCCACTGGGGCCGTAGTGGCTGGCTGACTTCACAGGAACGTCAGAGCACGCTAACACTACCTGTACAGTGTGCAACTACAGCCTTAGATGGAGGCGACATGGCAGAGAATGATAAAAAAATAAGCAGAACTCACAAAGGGAGGGATTTCACAGTGCACTGCCACTGTTCCAGCTTTATTACATTTAAATGTCAGGAATGAGCTTTGGCAGCAGGCACCTGAGAAAAACTGCGTCTAACAGCTTAAAGAGTTACCTCCAACTGCTATACGCTGTTACAGTTTAGACATCCCAAGTGCCTTTTGCTTGCCCCAGCTACAAGGCAGTAAAATGAATTAATATTTTTCACCAAGCCTGGACTAGGATACTACACTCCCAAAGTGGAAATACCAGCAGATCCAGTGGACATCTAGGAATTACCCGACTCTGAACAGAAGCAGCTGGGAAGGCAGAAAGCTGAGCCCCACCTGACTCCACCTCTGAGCTGTGCTCCACTAAGGTCAGCTGAAGTGCCTCACTGGTTTCCCACCTCTTGCTGTCTTGACATTGCTCAGCTTTCCTCCCCAGCTGGAAATTCAGAATCCTGCCTCCGCCTCTGCCTCCATCCCTGCCCCCACACAAGAGCAGTCTCCATTTCTCTCCCTGCTCTATGTAGCTTAATCCATTCCTCAGTGCTGCTTTTCCTGCACAGCCTACGTACGCTTGTTTTTCTTATCATTCTTCCTGCAGTCTGAAGTAAAGATGTAATCACCATAGCTGTGGTGTTATCCTCCAGAAATTACTTTGTCACAGCGAAAAAGTGCAAAAACACAATTACTTGCTTTAGCTACAGTGGCTTAGAGGGACCCAGTTCTGAAGTGCTTCATACTTTCCAGGAAAAGACTGAAAACTCGTACCTATACGTATAGCAATCAGAAAGTACTTCTACACTTCCTTAAAGAAAACCCATGAAAATGATACCAGGTCTTATCTGCCAGAATTATATAGTACGTCTGTCTCAAAAGTGTAGCTGTAGTTGTATCAGAAAAAATGTGACAAGCCACCCCAAAGGTTCTTGTTATTTAACAAGCCTGGAGGGAAGGCCAACTATACATCAATTCTTGCAAATCAAGTTGTCTGACACTGATAGAGACATGCAATTGGAACTGAAACCTACTGCCACTACCACAACAAATAACAAAACTGGATGATCACTGAGGTTTGGAAGCATAGAACAATTGAACTGGTGAGATCTGGAGAAGCCGTCTAACCAATCTCCATTCTCCAGGCAAGATCGACTTTCTCTGAATCACTCCCAAGAGGTATTTGTCTGGTCTGTTTAAATATATCTGATGCCAGAAACACTACAACCTCCAAAGGATCTATACCAGGCTTTACTCACTTTACCATTATAAACCTTTTTCATATGAACTACCCTTCTCTTTCTTGCTGTATTTTAAGCATATTATTTCTCATCCAATCCTTCGCAGATATAGGGAAAAGACTATTACCTTCAACAACTGCCTTTTACATTCATTTTATGATCCCTCTTCAGTTTCCTCTTCCTTAGCAAAACAACCCTCATCCATTCAAGATTTCCCTGTAAACCAGGTTACGCTGTTGTTTGAGCATCTTCATTCTTCTCTTTCAGGTTCTCTCAAAATGACCTTTATCTTTCTTTAAGTGAACTTAGACTGGCCACAGAGCTAATGCTGAGGCCTTACTTGGCTGAGCGTACTGCAAGGGTTACTCTGTGTATCATGCAGGCTATATGTAACCCTGCTCGTTGAAGCAGCAGGGGATTTGCTTCCTGGAAACACTCTCTCCCCCCCACCCCAAGACCTTTCCTCAGTGCACTGTGGAGTTTGGTTGCTAAAGGAGAGACTGATAAGAATAAGTGCAAGCTAGGGGAAAGGAAAAGTTGGAGTAAATGTTTGTGTATTTGCTGACAGGCCAGAGAAGGTAACATTGTCAGGACTGCTGTGCAGAGGGAGAGAGATTTTCTCTCTTACAACAGAAGATGAACACACCTCTGGGATGGGACAAAGAAAAGAACCAGCTTAGTAAGAGGTGTGAGGGTGAAGCAAGGCAATATTAGTCTAATAGCATGAGCGAGAATCAAATCCAGCCTGGCTTTGTGCACTAAACACATAGGAAGACTACATGCCATGAGGCAGTGCACTAAGGAAAAAGAAAATCAAGCACACTGCATGCACAATGCAAAAGGGCCTGACCCACAAACTTCAAAGGAGGAAGCCCACTTCCTAGCGTTCAGCGTATTAAATAGGGTTCTGTTACTCACCCCTTTCTAATACAATGAAGCGGGATTCGTGTTTGACCTGCTTGGTTTCAGAAGTAAAAGATGACAGAGTGAAGTCTGCTGGTCTAAGTGGCCCAAAAGAAAAGCCACAGGATGCAGCAGAAGAGCTATGGGGTTCACATGCAAGCAATTGAGAGACCAGTCTAGACTTTTGTTCCTCTTCTCCCTCCTCCAGCCCAACCTGACTCCATTTCAGTCCTCAATTAATATTTTAATGAATAAATTCAGTGCCACATAATTGCACAGATATTTCAGCAATGGGATTAAAAGAATCCCTCTCAAATATGGCAGGCATCAAGAGTCACTGTCACCCTATCTTCACATGGAAAGGAAGCAAGAAGGCAGGAAGTGACAGGAAAACACAGCCACTGGGCAAATAAAACAAAGACAAGATGACAATGATGGAGAAAGAGCAGAGAAATAGCTGGATTATGATCCAGTATGCCAAACTCTAGAAAGGCCAAAGCAATTTCGTCATTAACAGAGAAGACGGTGCTTCCTGCTATACAGCCCTAACAAATCTGTGTGGTATAAATGCAATTTATGTGGAGTATAATGTAGTTAATTTATCCCCATAAAGGAAGGCGACACTGTAACTCACTAGACAGGTTCTGGTTCTTACCGTCACTTGTGGTGATAAATTTAGCATAAGTTTCTATACCTCACTCTTCATATCTGGGTAGCCTAAGCTATTCAGACACTAACCTTAGTGTCACAGTCTCTGTGGCAATCTCAGAAATTACACATATCCAGCCCTATTTTTGTAATTATGGTGTTCTCCTTGTTGTTTTTTTTTTCATGAGCACCAGAGAGGGGAAGAAAAGTGCCAGTTTGACAAGACTAGAGGAAAAACCATTTATTTGCCATCACAACAGATATGCAGCACAGGGAAAGGTGCTTATGCATTGTTCCCTGCCAGTGTGCATCAGCCTTGGCTCAAGGGGACCCATCTCCAAGAGTAAGAGCCCAAACCAAATTTTCATGACCGTTCAGAGTCAGCCTCTCTGTTGACACCAACCATTGCCAGCTATTGCTACCAACTGCACTGGTACGTTCTGTCACACGAATGTCTATCCAGTAGGAAATGGACCCACACTACTCATTTCAGCCAATCTAAGACACTCCCTTATTTCCATTTCCACAAAAACCTTGTTTTCATCAGCAAAACATCTGAAGCTGGTATTTTTTTCTTTCCATATGGATGCTGTGTCCATTCCTTGACCCCCTAGGCTGCAATTATCCTGGGCACACAAGACAGCCACACAGAGGGAAGGTGTAATCTTTCAGCAGTAGAGGTAGACAGGAACTCTTAACTTATGCTTTCATTTCCATACACACATCAGGGCTTTTAAAAGTATTTGTTTATAACAAGAAATATTTCTGTTACAGCTTTACAGATACACGTACATCTACTGGAAGAACCTGGGGTACATACAAATGCATAACAGTATTTATTGTTGTTTTAAACATGTACGTACTTAGGTATCTGCCAAATAACGCCATTCAGAAGGAAAAAAAAAGCCATGTTAGTAGACTTAGAAAAGAGGAGAAAGGAAAGTAATGAAAGAAAGGAGTCCAAAGGTATACTTCATAGTTATCTTTTTCCAGGTTTTATGAAGTATTAAAGTTCCAATGTAGGTATTTCTTTTTCTTAACAAAAAGTAAAATGAAACTAGAAAATTGCATCACATAAATCCATAATGATAACAAGCCTGAAAAATGGTATCATTGTAACAGATCCTCACTACATATTTAAGAGTGTAATTCCATAGGAGACTTCTTGCACTCTCCTTTTCTTCCTGTGCTGCAGCTTTTCCAGAGCTGTATAACAGTATATGTGATGGTTTAGCAAAAGCTGCTGCTTTACCAGCTAGCTAAAATCTAAACTAAGCTAACATCTAAAATCATGGGGGAAAAACTTCAATTTTCACCATGTGAATGTTTGTAGTTTCAAGCAAAAAGAAATTGCGATCTCTGAGCAGCAAAGGGCCACTGGAAATAGAAGAGCCGTAACAGTTACTAAAGGTCTCATTTTTAACATCTGACTTTGTTTAGAGTAATGTGCAGAACAGATTTACTAAGAGGTCAAGCTGCTCAAAACCCTGAGGTTGACAACTCCACATGTATGCATTAAATTCAGTGTATGCGTAGCATTTATTTGCTGTCCTGGCTGGTAAGAAACGACTTATAATAGAAGGAGTTCATCTGAAACCTTCCTGTTTCTTTATACACTCCCTTGCTTCACATTACAGAAAGAAATAAATCATACCAAGTCTAGTAGTCCAAGTTCCCCAAAAAGCTCTTGCTGCTGAGAGCAAGAGCACGTTTTCAGAACGACAACAGGCTGCTGGGCAACAGGCAGCAATGAAACAGGTACTTTGCAACAGCGGTGCCAAGTAATGCGAAGAAGTTTTGTAGTTTCCCTGTGGAGCACTCTGAACTGTTTTGCCCTTCATTCCTGTTGTTGGCCCTTCTCTGCTTTGGCAACAATGACGTTTTTTGCTTATTCTCACCCCCTGCTGCTTCCACTCACATGCTCCCTTCACTTGTGGAGGAAAGTCCTAGAGGACTTACATCCTCCATCTCTCTCCCCTCTCTCTTTGCAACTGTTTAAACTAAATGTCTGTACTTTTCATCCTAAAGGCCTCCAACCCTCTAAATCCTACCTGTTTCATAAGGAAAGGCTGAGAGATCTGGGTTTGTTCAGCCTGGAGAAGACAAGACTGAGAGGCATTCTTATCAATGCTTGTAAATATCTGAAGGGTGCGTGTCAGGATAATGGGGCTGGACTCTTTTCAGTGGTGCCCAATGACAGGACGAGGGGCAATGGGCACAAGCTGGAACACAGGAAGTTCCCCCTAAACCTGAGGAAAAATGTCTTCCCTGTGCGGGTGCCAGAGCAGTGGCACAGGCTGCCCAGAGAGGTTGTGGAGTCTCCTTCCCTGGAGACATTCAAAACCCACCTGGACACAGTCCTGTGCCCCCTGCTCTAGGTGTGCCTGCTCAAGCAGAAGGGTTAGACAGGATGATCTCCAGAGGTCCCTTCCAGCCCCTAGCATTCGGTGATTCTGTGATTTTCACAACTCCTTTCTAGTTACTCTTCAGTTCCTTCAATTTCTCCTTGACTATTTTTCCCTAAATTACATCACTAACATGTAGCACTTCCTTCTTTCTTTCCTTCTCCTTGACTTTTCGGTCACTTGTCCTTGATCACCTGCCAGCCTCTTCTGCACACACATTAGATGCAGGAGCCCTTCCCCCCAGTACCCTTGCCTTTCACTTTGAAAGAACCCCCTGTGAGCTTCTGCACAACATATTCTTTTAAATTTCTTCTAAAATTCTCCTTTACCGTGATGTCTCCAAAATACCTTACAACAGGAAGGGTTGCAGGTACTAGCAAACTCACGAATCTGACCTGCTAAGTGTTAACTGTGCCATTCTTTTCCTTGTCATTTCCCATCTGACACTGTTTCTATTATACTTAGGCTACAAGCCCCTGAGACAACAACCAACTTATTGGTCTCTCTTTGTACCACCTCTTGAGCAATTGTTTAAGCAAAAGTTAATTACCCATACATGACTTCCGAAGTGATACTAGGATGGAAAGAGAAAACTAAGAGGAACGCTGCACCACCATAAATCTACGTGGTAACATCAGAATTTTTGTGCAAGTATTTTTTGTTAATGGCACATGATAGGGAATGGAAGCTGCTGCAGTTGCATGAGTTTCGTAACTAATTCCTTCCCAGGCCTGGGACTGCAGGTGGCTGAGGCTGTGCAGTTACCACTGAACAGAAGGTGCAGCCATGACCGTGCAGTTTGTCCTGCTGAGTAAGGGGCAAGCCCACCTCTGGTCCACAGGAGTGCCAGATGTTATGTGACCCTACTTCATATATACGCAACCTGTGCCTTCCAATAGGCCAAAGACAGAATTAGTTGCTGAACCAAGTGCTTTGGCTCCTTCCAGAGAATTTAATTTTACCTTGATGGTAATTAATTAGTTTCAGCAGCAATGGGTACTCCTCAGCCAAAGCTGAATCTGGCCTGTGATATATTTAGTGCATCAGGTTTGCTAATCAAGTTTCTAGTGGCAATTAAAGGACAAGTATTGCTTAATTGCCTACTATGGGTGGAAAAACAAGTTCCTCAGCCCTTCACACCACCACTTGATGTCATCCTGTCCCACTGACAACCATGACAAAATTCTGACTTGCAAGGGGCCAGGAACGCAAGGTGTCATTGTCTTTGGCCACCCTTGCTCCTCTGGAAGTGTTTGCAATAGAAGAGATAAACTGGACCTTTCCAGACTTATGATTCTCTACAGAAAACATTTTAAGAACTGGGTTCCCAATTCCTTTGACAGCAGAGGTATCTGCTCCAAAACAGGTGAGGCCACAAACAAAAATACAAGAATACCTACAGTCAAGCAATTCTATGCAATCCACCAGGAAAATTAATAATGGCAGCTTTGCAACACATTTAGGATTTATACAAGACTCAGTTCATCTGATCATGAAACTGAGGAAGACCAATGGTCCAGAAAGTTACAGATCCCATTAATTCCCCAGTTTCCAGACTGAAAACCTTCAGGGAGCAGTTAGCCTGCCTCAGAGTTTTGACATTAAGTCTGGATTCAGCATTTATTCCCGACTGCTTTCTCCAGCCCTTTTGACATAATGGATCACTAGTTCTTGGATAATGGGTGTGTCAATCTTCATTTAAATGTCCTGTTCCCTTTTGCCTCCAAACACAGAAAGGAAAAAGAAAACTTCTTTTTCAAATAGCTACTTACACCATTCCAGCAGAGTAAATCGTCTCTGTCCCTGTACAAAAGGATAAACACATTCCAACATAACACATTTAGAGAGTTACTTCCCTGACTAAAATGTTCAGCTGTGTCCAAGAGACCTGATGCCTTGGGTCAGTAGTCTAAAAACACACCTAGAATAAGGAGGGGATTGCCAGCAAATTTGACGTACAGCCAATAAGTTCATGGTTGTTTCTGTCTTCCCTAACTCACATGATCTGTACCAGACTCCTTCTACCTCTTAGTTTAAGCTTCCCTTTCAACTTTATTACAGATTCAGAGCTATACTTTCTTTCAACAGTTAAAATAGTCTGGCTGGGAGGAAGCAGAAAGCAGGATGGTCTTCCTTTTCCATTCCCAGTATCAAGTTATGCTTTCCAGCCCCACAAAAACATTAATTATGCAGGCCTCACCCTAACACGGGCCTTAGTGGTATCAGTAGAGCATCTTTGACTGGCCTTGGATTGTACTATGAGGCTCTCATAATGCAGATCACAGAATCACCGAATGCTAGGGGTTGGAAGGGACCTCTGGAGATCATCTTGTCCAACCCTCCTGCTTGAGCAAGCACACCTGAGGCAGGGGGCGCACAGGACTGTGTCCAGGTGGGTTTTGAATGTCTCCAGGGAAGGAGACTCCACAACCTCTCTGGGCAGCCTGTGCCACTGCTCTGGCACCTGCACAGGGAAGACATTTTTCCTCAGGTTTAGGGGGAACTTCCTGTGTTCCAATTTGTACCCATTGCCCCTCGTCCTGTCATTGGGCACCACTGAAAAGAGTCCAGCCCCATTATCCTGACACCCAACCTTTAGATATTTACAGGTATGGATGAAATAACCCCTCAGTCTTGCCTTCTCTAGACTGAACAAACCCAGATCTCCCAGCCTTTCCTCATAAAGGAGATGCTCTATCCAATCATCCAGGTCATTGATGAATATATTAAAAATGACTGACACAGCACAGACCCCTGGGGAACACCAGTAGTGACAGGCCTCCATCTGGACCCTGTGCCATTGATCACACCCCTCTGAGTTCTGTTGTTGAGAAAGTTCTCTGTCCAGCCTGACGTCCACTCATCTAACCCACACTTCCTAAGATTACCTATGAGGATATTATGGGAGACAGTCTCGAATGCTTTAATGAAGTCAAGATAGACAACATGAACTGCTCTCCCTTCATCTACCCAGCTAGTCATGCCATCACAGAAGGCTATCAGGTTGGTCAAGCATGATCTCCCCATGGTGAATCCATGTGGACTACTTCTGATAACATTCTTTTCCTCTACATGCCTGGAGATGACCTCCAGGATGAACTGCTCCATCAGCTTTCCAGGGATGGAGGTGAGGCTGACTGGCCTATAGTTTCCTGGGTCCTCGTTCATGCCCTTTTTGAAGACTGGAGTGACATTGGCTACCCTCCAGTCCTCGGGCACCTCTCCTGTCCTCCATGACCTTTCAAAGATGATGGAGAGTGGCTTAGCTACAGCATCCACCAGCTACCTCAGCACTTGCGGGTCCATCCCATTGGAGCCCATGGATTTGCAAGGATCCAATTTGACTAGGTGATCTCAGATCCAACCTTCCTCAACCAATGGCAAGTCCTCCTTTCTCCAGACTTTTTCTCTCTTTTCTGAGGGCTGAGATGCCTGAGGGCCAGCCTTAGCAGTAAAGTCCGAAGCAAAGAAGGCATTCAGTAACTTTGACTTCTCTGCATCCTGCGTCACCGGGGCCCCTTCCTTGTTCAGCAGCGGGTCCACTCTGTCCCCAGTCTCTCTTTTACTACTGATGTATTTGAAGAAGTCCTCCTTGTTATCCTTGACATCCCTTGCCAGGTTTAGTTCCAAGTGGGCCTTGGCCTTCCTCGTCACTTCTCTGCATACCCTGACAACATTCCTATATTCCTCCCAAGTGGCCTGTCCCTTTTTCGACTTACTGTAAACTTCCTTCTTCTATTTGAGTTTTTTTAGAAGCTCTTTGCTCATCCACGGTGGTCTCCTGGCTCCTTTGCTTGACTTCTTCCTCCTAGGGATGCACCAAGATTGAACTTGGAGGAAGTGGTCCTTGAATATTGACCGGTTCTCTTGGACCCCCCGCCTTCTAGACCCCTAACGCGTGGGATTCCTCCAAGCAGGTCTTTGAAGAGGCCAAAGCTGGCTCTTTTGACGTCCAGGGTTGTAATCCTACTTGTTGCCCTGCTTCTACCATGTGGTCACTGCAGCTAAGGCTACCCCCAGCTCTCACAGCCTCAACCAGACCTTTTTTGTTTGTTAGTATAAGGCTGAGCAGCACCTCATCGGCTCCTCCACCACCTGTATCAAAAAGTTATCCCTGATGCGCTGCAGGAACCTCCTGGATCATGCATGCCTCACTGTGTTGCTTTTCCAGCAAATATCAGGGTGGTTGAAGTCCCCCATGAGGACCAGGGCCTGCAATTGCGAGGCTACTTCTGGCTGCCTGTAGAAGGCTTCATCAACTCCCTCTTCCTGAGCAGGTGGCCTGTAGCAAGCGCCCACAGCAGTGTCACCCATATTTGGCTGTCCCTTAATTTCTACCCACAAGCTCTCAACTTCCTCTCCTTCCATTCCAAGGCAGAGCTTGCTGCATTCCAGTTGCTCCCTCGCATAAAGAGCAAATCCCCCACCTCGCCTTGCTGGTCTGTCTCTCCTAAAAAGCCTGTAGCCATCCATGACAGCATTCCAGTCACGCGAGCTATCCCACCATGTCTCTGTGACTGCAATCTGCTCGTGGCCCTGTGACTGCACACAGACCTCTAGTTCCTCCTGTTTATTCCCCATGCTGCGTGCATTGGTGGACAGGCATTTCAGAGAGGTAACTGAGCATGCAGGTTTCCCTCGAGGGGTGTACAAGGACCCACTGTAGCCATGCATGCCCTTGAGGTGGTTGACCTTCTGATTGTCATCTCATGAGACCACTATGGATGAGAGCTTACCATCTCCATATGAGGTGGTAGTGTCCCACCTAACACTTTGCTTTTTGTATGAAGACACATGGGCTTCAATCAACAGACCACAACTCAGCAAATCTTTCTAGTGCAGCCAGGCCAGAGTTAGGCATGTATTGTTGCTACAGATAGCTCTGATCCAGCGTTAATTATAACAGAGGTCAGGGCCAGGGACTTTGACAAGGCTTGCTCATCCGCAAAAGACCACACACATGTAACTAAGGCCAGTCTGTCCACAGATGGACAAATCATAGCAGAGGTTTCCAAGCAATACATTATTTCACATCCTAGAGCAAGATAGACCAACACTCTGTGACAAAAGCTCTGGACTCTCACATATTATCTAATTAACTCAGATCCCATCTAACTAGGTAAATTAAGACCATGAATGATCATCACTATTTGCATTCAAAACGTGTTCTGCATGGGCTTTAGTTTTCCCTAAATATTCTGGTTTTGCTGGCTGCACCAAAGATACATGTAAAGATGAGAAAGAAGTAGCCAAAAACTTCTGTGTTGTGCTACACAAGGCTTCCAACAGGATGAGTTCATAACTAGACAAATTAGCTGGATGTTTTTGCTCAAACCATCACTTGTGAACCATTATGGGTGCTTAATTGGTCATCTGCAAATTCCAAGGTTAACACCTCACTTAATGAACAAGCTTGTTCAAACCTCTGAAAATTATTCATTCTGGCTGCCTGAACTCCTGGGGAGACAGCTAATGCTTCAGTTCACGTTCTGACATTTTCTACATAACCACAAAGGCTAGGAAGATGTATATTTGTGTATGTGAGCAAGTGAATAAAAATGCACATAAAATGAGAAAGAGAGATAGCTCAGGCACACACACAGGTTCAGGAACACAAGCTTTGTGGCAAGTGATGGATGCATAGGACCTCGGCTATTAAGTAAATGGTGTATCTAAGGTAATGCATTTCTTGTCAGGTTTCTTCCCCCAAAAGTATCACTCAGGAATGAACTTTTAGAAGCATTTGCCACAGGCACAATTACCTAAATTCCAGCCAGTGTGATATCAGCATCCTCAGATTAATAGCAAAAGGAACCAGCGTAGCTAATGTAATAACCTTAGTATTTGCCTTCTGTAAGCACAATAGGGCTGGTTTCTCACTTAATCCAGGCTTGTAGCACTGCCTCCTGACTTCCCACTGCCATGCTTAAAAATGGATTTCTGCCCCGCCCCCCACTTTTTTCCCTTTCTCCTTTTCTTCGGGTATTTTATTCCCCTTTGTATAACTTACTTAGGAAAGCCAGCTCTCTTCCTACATTCTTCTTTTAGAAAAGGTCACCATTTGGAGAATAAAAAGCTTCAAATAATGAATAAGGAGCTCACAGGTAGATTGAAAAGCCAAAGGGAATTGATAAACCAGGCCCTGGAAAAAGCATCCAACACAAAACTCATCAGCAAATTCTTAACCTGCCCTAATCACAGCAGTGCAATCGCCCTAAGTAGAGCCAGGGCTTCTCCAGCTATTAATACATTAAAGGCCATGGAAGGGTGGATTAAAAAAATCAAATTCCCAGCTGTCCTTCAACCACGTTGCCAAGGATTACTTTAAAGATGCATCTCAGGTCCTGCTGGATATCCCAAAGGAATCTAGACCTACCTGCAACACTAGATGCCTTCCTCCCTTCCTTTTGCTAGTACCTTAACCTGTGAAAAGGATCTCAGGGTCAAACTTCATCCTATGTGTCAAGGAAGACAAGGCACCAGTATATTATGGCCAGAAAATAAAACTATCCATGGTTAGTTGCATGATTTCATGACACCACAAGTGGCATGCAACCATTATGGAAAAACTGCTGGTTCCTAATCCTTCTACACAATAGCAAAAGGGATGCCATCCTCAGCTGGAGTGCATGAAGGATATTCATGCATGGAAGAGCCCACACAATAACTGTTAGATGCCCTTCCATTATTGCCAGGTGCTACTGTGGGCACTCATCACCTTGAAAACCAGATCTTTTAGCATACATTTGACTGTCTCCCAAATGAAATCACAGGTACTTACAAACTCATACAGCTAAATCACACTGCAAACCTTCCTGGACCTATAACGATTTGGCACAAGAAAAAAGTAACCTTGGTTATAGAGAATGGCAGAGAAGATGGAAAGACTTGTTCCCTTGATCATACTCTTTTCTCTTCTTTCTTCTTCTAGATCTCAGAGTGACCTTTGCAATTCAAACCATGCCATGGTTATTAAAATAATAGAAGTACATTTTATTACTTCTACTCCTACTTGTAAGAAACTCAGCCTGAACTCCACCTTAATGTCCAAGTCTCCTTAATGTTTCATATCTTACCGAGCTTCCGAGGCATTTCATCCTGCTATATGAAGCTGATCAATCCCTATCCATTCTCCTACAAGCAAACAGTAGCTTGAATGAGGTTAATACACCTGCCAAACTCCACTGTGATGAATGATATGTTAACGATGTGCATAGAGTTAAATAATTCACTATCTAACAATATGGTGACTCAGTTCTCGCACCATTCATTTTTGCTTTTCATGGAAGGAACTTGCTGTTCCTGAACATGCTCTTGTCTAGGTCAAGAGTGGGGGGGGGTGTCCAGAAAAGAGGTAGAAGCAGAAGAATGTAGATTTTCCTGGCAAACATTTCAAGTGTAAGGAGAGCTGTGTATATGCGAGACCCACTCATGAGGGGATCAGGTTAGGCATTTCAAGCATTTTACTCCTCAAGGGTGACAATACTGACATTTCAAGCACACATGTAAACGCAACACCTGCTCTGGTAAACCTTGCATCCCGTATACGGCCAGATGTCAACTCATACAAGACAATGTTACTTCAGCAAAATAAAACCAAAGAGACTTACAGCTAGCTACCAGAGATCTATGCCAGACAATCTTTTAAAGTTTGCTGGCCTGAAGGAACAATCATTTGGTAATCCCACATTACCAACAGAATTGCAAGTTGAAGCTGACAGTGACTATGGAAGTGATGCTTCTCTCTGCAACCCAAAAACAGGGCCTGGGGCAGCGGAGTACCCAATTTGCCTGTGCTACAGAGGGGAGATAAAATACCTAGCCAGAACAGAGGATGCTCTCTCTTGGCCTCACAACCCTCGCTAATGGTATCCAAAACAGGAGCTTCTTTTCCTTAAAAGTCTCAGTGAACAAAACCTCAACCCAAAGAAAGGCCATAAGCAGGGACTGCTTCCTCTCACAAAGTGCCATGCCACACTACACCTCAACATCCTAAATTAGGTGGTATTACCTACAGCCAGATCTCTTTTTCCACAAAAAGCAGGAGGCAGCGTGGCTCAGTGGCTACCTGCCACAGCCATTTATTCCACCCACATATTTCTAGTCGAACCCACCAGCACAGCATCTGTGCACCCGGCCCCAGAAGAAAGATTGCTGTGGAAGATCAATGTCAGGAGTCACTTGTCCAAAACTCACTTCCAAAATTCAAAAACAGTTTCCATGTGGATCCTGCTTGGTGTCTTCAGTTAAAAGACAGGAAGAAGTTTACTTCTTTCATGGTCCTCTAAGAATGAGGTAACATCCTTCACACCTAGACACAATTAAAGCATGTGTTCTCATCCCATTCCCACTTGGGAAAACACAAATGGAGCTTATTAATATCAGAAAGACAGCCCGAGAAGCAGTCCAACTCTGTATTATTCGCTAGCATCAGGAGACATGAAAAATTTACATCCTTTAAAACTGGGTCACACATTGCTGTGCCACAAGAAAAATTAGCTCATCTGTCCAAAAGGCATAAAATGCTCATGAGGTCTGAAGTTGTTTACTTCTGCTCCAAGGGAGAATTAGGGCCTTGATTCTGCTGTGGTGAAGGCTATAAAGTGGTCTCCAGCATGGTTTTAATATATGGAGTATTATAGCACAGGGCTTATGATTGTTTACATTTTTGCCTTCCAGTGACCACAGTAAAGCAAAGCATCTGGTGTCCAGGGAACAGCACTACTGATTCAATGTGGCAGTGGGTCAGCAGAGGTGAGACAGAACAGCACTGAAAACTACTCCCTTTGCATGACCCTTTACAAAAAATGTCTCACGCATCCACAACAAGCATGCTTTTGTTGGTCCACAATGTCAGCTTTATCCCATTTACTGGAACAATAAATCCTGTTAGAAAAGGACACCAGCTACCCTCAGAGAGAGCTTCAGCATAGTCTTTAGATACCTTTGCCCTTCCAGTTGATGGAGGAGAACTGAGTTCCAAAGTTCCTGGAAAATCCATAGTTGAAAACAGCAAATGAGGCTGTTTGGCTCTGTGGCTAGTGTCCCCATCCTCAAAATGGGAAGTTTCACTAAACCTAAATGCAAACAGCTAATCTCCACAGTTTTCCTGGGCTCTCCAGACCCTATGGATCAGTAATGGTGGTACATTATAGTCACTGCTTTCCAAGTCAGAGACAGCTCTTTCTCCAGCTGGACAGAATAAGTTTTTATTCCTTACAACACAGAAGGAACACAAACTCAGACACCTTGGAGAAATGGGCTCCAAAAAGGTCAAAGTAAATTACTCTATGATAATAATTACTTCATTGGTAATTAAAAGTGATGATAATCACATTCGGGATGAGCCAAAGGAATACTTTAAACACCATCAGTGCATCAGGCACAAGGAGAGGGGATTATACAAAGCAGACAAAATGCAGACCTAAATTTATTGCCCCAGCCTAAATTTCTCTTTGGACTCAGAGGAAAGACAACAAAAAGAAAGACGTCTGTCTTTCCTTTTGTTGTTGTTGTGGAGGGACACCTTCTCTAAGTCACCAGCTCCCCAAAAGAAACTGTGATATCTGAAACCTTCAAGGACAGCAGATCTTTAGGACCCTAGTTCTGTAGCACCAAGGTGAACAATATCTTTCCCAAATGTGGACCCACCAGACAAATTATATAGGTCATACTACACCAAAAAGAAAAAAAAAAGAGTGGGAGTGGGGTCTGCTCTCCCCACTCCCTGGGTTTTTTTACAGGGCTCTAATATGTCACTTTAAGGGCTGTTCTGAAAAGCTTCTCCAGCCCAGGGTCATCAGCACATAGTGCTCACCACCCACACAAAGTATTTCATGCCACATCTCAATACAGATGATTCTGCACAGGTTTGTCAATGATGGGGCAGCAGTGGAGTGCTGGTAGGTAAAATGTGAGACAATGTGTGGGGCTGAAAAGAGGAAAAAGTTTTCAAGGGTTTTTTATTATCGTTATTTTAAGTGATTGCAAACCATTAAAATGAAAGAGATGACAACATGAAAAGCACCAGATGCTAATCTAATGTCCCACAAATAGGATCCATTCCAGCTGATATGACAAACATTCAAAGCCCAGAAAAAAGATAACCAGGTGTTGCCTTCTTTAGTGACATAATGAGTTTTCTAGCTCAAAACTAGACCCACTTGTGCCCAAGCTAGGTCTTTTCACACATGTGTATGCAGCTGCATATCTCCCTTCTGGGAGGATGGTGTCTAATATTCAAAACACTGTAGTTATTTCTACTCTGACTGAAGAAGGAACACCTGATCTGTCCAAGAACGTTGATCTGCGCATTTCATGACCTTTCATCATCATCGTACCTGGATTCCTTCAGGAACAAGTGTATACTTGTTCTCAACTGTTCCAGATGTCCTGAAAAGTACCAGTGAGGAGCTGAAGTATTCAAAGACCCACAGGATGCAGTCTGAGAAGACTGAAATATCTACCCGCTACTCTGTTCTGTAAAT
Source organism: Phalacrocorax aristotelis (assembly GCF_949628215.1). NCBI lineage: Eukaryota > Metazoa > Chordata > Aves > Suliformes > Phalacrocoracidae > Phalacrocorax > Phalacrocorax aristotelis. Next base: position 10,241,422 of record NC_134287.1, on the reverse strand, counting down.
GTCAAGTCCATTTTGAACACTTGCCCTAAAGTCACACAGGATGTCTGCAGCCAAATCAGGATCTGAACTCACATCTCCTTAATCCCACAGGGTAAGGTAACTTCTGAACACTGCTCAAGTACAGTTGCCAGGTTTTGGACTAAGTGGGTTTCACCTCACATTCCTCAGTACCTCTTCAACACACATCGCCAAATCAAGTCTTTCACCTTCCCAGATGCCTCCATTGTGGCTAAGACTACTGACTCTTGCTGGTGCCTGCCACCAGTGCAGACTGTGCCAGGCCTCCTGACTAAGGTGAAAGAAGTATATCTGTGCCATGTTTGTCAAATCATCTTTTTTCTTTATTAACAGGGAGAATGTTTTCTGGGCAGAGCCCCCTCTGAATCCAGGATCCAGCTCTGCAAGCTGCCAATTTGGTGCTGAGCATTTCCCAGTTCTCTGCAGAAGTGAGACCAGCAAAAGACATTTACGCACTCTTTTCCACAAGAACTTTGTCCATTAATAATGCACAGCTCACAGGCTTTTGACACAATGCCACAAACATGGCCTCAAGCACTCTGCTAGCAAAGTAAGCATCTACTAACAGCCAATATCTCAGCTGCAGCTCAGAACTGTCCAGCAACTTTACATTTTCACTTTGCATTTTAACGTTGTATGGCTCAAACAATAACACTGCCTCTGAAGACAGAGAAAAGTTTAGAATCCAAGACTTGCAAACCTCAGCTGCTCTTCAATCTCCAGAACCAGCTTTAATAGAGTCCAGTATACCATCCCCCCAGAGAACCTAATGCAAGGAAATTGCGGGTATTGACATTTCAATCTGCAGCATTTTTGCTAAGGAGTAGAAGATCTAGAAAGTTACCTACAAGAATTTTTCAGAAACTTTGTCATTCTATTCCCTTTTGGATAGTAAGTTTAAAGATGCTTACAGTATCTAGATAACTTCATTTATTTCTTTTGAGTGCTGGATTTGGCTAAGGGAAATGTACAGACTGATGCTCCAGATCACAGCAAGAGGGGATGGAGGAAAAGTACTTTGGCGCAATTGATTCCTCTTGTGTGATCAGAGCTAAGCAGCTCAGCACAAAAGGACAGATTCTGGGCTGTACCTTTGGGAGTAATTGCTCACACAGAAATAGCACTTCAAGGTCCAAACAGGATCAAACCTATGGATTGTCAGGTCTTTTGCAAGAACACTGCCAAACTTTCCCCCCAGAAGATCTTGCAACTTGAGACAAATTATGGACAATATTATCTCTGTTTTACAGGTGGAGAAATAAGCTGCAGAGAGACCATGGGCTGTCTGCAAAGGGAAACCAATTGGTGTAAGAAATGCATTCTTAAATAAGCATAGCAACACCCCACAGGAACAAGCTTATTCTGGAACTGTGTGTCCAATGAAGCTATTTTCCCCCGATAACTGCAGCTTCTTTGCACACCACCTCAGCTTTATACTGATCGGCTTGCCTAGGCCATGAGATACCAGGTTCACGTAGCTCCAACTCCTATTTGAGCACCTGGCAGCCACTGAAATTATGATGGCATCAGGCACCTAAATCTCCTTGAGGATTTGAGCCTAGCATCTTGCTCTGTGACACTAAGGAATTGTTGGCAAAACCAGGATTTAGAGGAAAATCTTCTTTATCTCCACTTAATGAACCAGTCCACACAACCCAATAAAAAGTTGATCTCTCCTCTTTATCACTTGTATTGCAGTTCCTTTCCAAATAGTAGCACTTGGACTGAGCAGCTCTTACCATTTATAGCAATCCTGAGCAGACAAGAAGGTCCTTCTGATACCTGGTACTGGTGCTATACTCCTAAAGCACCCAACAACCCCGACTTCATAACCCTCAGCACTTCAGAGCCTTCAGCAAACTCAAACTGACCCACTCTCTAGACAATTTGAAACTATATTCAGACTCATCCACCAACTTGTAAGGTCAGGAATCAGTCTCCCGTTTCTCCTTTCCTTGAGGTGGGGAGATGCAGTTTTACAAAGCTTTGTCAGTCTAAGATCTTGACAGAGCAAAGATGACTATGCCATCCAACCAAAGTTTGCTTCTTTGATTTGATATGTACAAACAATTGTCCATGTGGAAGTCTGACCAGTACCAAAAGCCTGCTGCTAACAACCATGGCACATTTCGTGTCTGCTGACGTGACATTAAGGCCAGCCAAATAACAACAGATAGCCCTGTTAGTCTTTTGGAGTTTGAAAGGATGCTTAATGGTACACAAGTGCCACCAGATACACACAGTAAGTACAAGGTTCATCATAATACATGGGATTTCAGCTAGGTCTGTTTGTGTGTTAAAACCACAGCCAAGACAGAGGAGCTAAACCACTGTCTAGACATTAGATCCAAAAAAGGATATCTTCAGCATCAAAACTCACTGCTGACTTCAAAATGGAAGTCTCCATCTCCAAATTCTCACCACTTTTCCTGCTGTAATGTAGCCCTTCCTCACTGCCCTCTTAGAAAATAATTAGCCTATACCCAGCTTAACACACAGAATCAAAGAGGAACTTCTCAACTTTGATATCAGTACTTCTATGCTAAATTGGAGGGGCCTGATTTTACAAAGCAACTTTACCACCTGTGGACATGTCGTTATCATGACACACAGCATGCTTAGTGCACAAGCAAATGCTGACTCTGATGGTTTTCTCTCATATGCAATCAGCCACTTTTGCTCACAGGACCGCAGAAAGCACACACACAAATTCAGTGCCCAACAGCACTGGGTGTTTGGGAAATCATGTCTGAGTGAAGATCCCAGCAGAAATCCAACCCTCTACCCACTTCTGATGCAGCCACCATCTCATACATCAGTGAAAGGTGACCCCATTAAATGGCCGTTATATTCAGAACAAGTCTAGACATTAAAAAGAGCTGGTTAATTTTACTGTCAATAACTGTAGCGGCTAAGATAACAGTAATCAGATCTCATGCTTCAGAATGTGAATTAACCGCCCTCAGGGCCAGAAAGATACCTACTTATTTGCCTCTGGATATCACTGGAAAACTAGCATAGAGGATTATATGACTCAAACATAACACCCATTTATTGCTCAGTGCCGTAAGAAGGATACTGCATTGAACAGGTAAAATGATCCAGTACAGCCAAATCTCTGCCACAACCTATTAACATCAACTTTTACTTCCTACTCTCCCACTGTCTCCATCCTTCTCTGTAACATGATTTTGTTCTGTAGAAGGTCAAATTTTGTTTTCCTAGCTGCTCTCCAACAAACGCATGCAGAATTACCTAAGGGCACTTCAGACTCGCTTTGATAATTTTTTGTTTTAATTGGGCCAGCTATCTATTATCAACATTAACACTGAGACAATATTGAAAACTACAGCTAAAACGTTGATTAGCTGCTGTTCGGGTCCTTAATTCCCTAGGAATAGCCAATAGAGCAGGCACTTCCTCCACACACAGCCTCCCTGCTGTGCCCCAATGCAACAGAAGAGCCAGGCAAAAGGAAATTAAGCAATTAATTGGTTCTCTCAAAAAATAATAAAAAAAAGGAAAGGTAGTTAAGTAAATCATTTAGTACATGGGAAAATTAATAGCAGTAGCCAAAAGACAGGCACAAGGGAAGAAGCATCCACTCCCTCCTGAAGCTGTTCTCTGGGTCAGCTCCCTATGCAGCTCAGTCAGTGCTTCTCACTCAGGATCTGTCCTCATCCATTGCCAGCCTTAACCTCCACAGCAGTTCAGCCAGGACTCTACACATCCCTCTCCCATGCACCTGGAGAAGAGATACAGCCTGGCACAGTTTCCCTAATTTTATTGGCTAAGCCACTGGTAAACTGTGAAAGACCTGTCCTGCTTTGCAAGACTCCCAAGGATTATTTGTTTGTGGAGTGCTGGCGCACTGCAGCAAGGGACCCAAGCAACTATTGCTAATAAACACAAGTGCAGCCAACTTCACAGGCACAGATATGAGACTTGGTCAGCTCAGACTACACTAGATAGATGTCATGCATTTTCAGCTGGTTTTCCTCTGTAGGGGGGACACTATGCTGTCCTAGTATCATGTTAATTAGTGACAACATAAACTCTTAGGAAAAATCTGCTTCCAGCCACAGAAAGAGTGGAGGACTGGCAGCAACATAGCTAAAAGGACAAGTCCAAGGATGCTCTCATGTTGTCTCCGCAAGCTTAAAGCAATAACCACCGTAAAACGGTCAGTGCCGAACCCCTTAACACAGATATGAAAACGTCACCATTTGTAGGGCTGGTGAAGTACTGATACAGTTCATCCTGGAGAAAAACACACACCTGTGGAAGAATCTATGAGAATGCTCGAGATGTTTATCTGGGAGACCTTAGACAAAATTAAGCATACCTCAACAGACAAGCTCCCCAAATGCTCTTTTTTATAGTTTTCAGATCAGGACATCTGGCAGTTTGCCCCATTTCTGATCTTTCACTGATCTGTGTGTATACCAGTAAGACACTTAATCTTTCTGTCACAGAGTCTCCTCATCTGTAACACAGTGATCATGACACATACCAGCTGCTTTTGGACACCTGTAGAGAGATAGAAAGCACAAGGCAGGAGCCAGGCTAGAATGTTTTTGCTGCTACTGGGGTAACAGAGACATCAGCAGTTATCTTCAAGCAAGTTTAGACATGAAAATGAGGACATTAATGAATGTTTCACAGCTCTCTTTTGAGACCAGTTTTCAATTGCAGCCCAAACTCTCAGTCTGACCCCAGATAAGTCACAAAATAAGACCTGGTTCCTAGCAAAATGGAGATACCCATTCCCGAGTCCAGTGGTATAGTGCAAGGGTGAAATCCCACTGTGCAACCACAAAGCCAAAATAAACCACTCAGGGCAACAGACTGCAGCCAGGGTACAAGCAAAAGCATCCCCCAACCTAGGCCAGCCTTAGCACTGGCTAAGGTTGGAGGGATACTTATCAACAAGCTTCTGGCTGTGTATAATGCTCACTCAAGGGGAATAATGGCTCCCACTGTCCCACTTTCACCATGACTACACTGCTGTGGAACATGGGTGCCATGCAGCTCATTTCCCTGCTAGCAGTGTGAGAAACACAGCTTGGAAAGATGGCGAGGAGAAGAGAATAAATACTGCAGCCAAACCAGCTGTCATGACTGACTACAAAAAATGGCAGCATGAGATTGCTCTCACCTTAATAAAGCCCTCCTGATCCCTTTTGCTCACTGTCATTAAAACAATCATACTCCCACACTGCACAAATTCCTCCCCTCTCCCATCTTCACCACACAAACTGCTAGTATCCACACAGAAATTGCCATGCATTCATAGGTCAGACACTGCTGCAAGACAGTAATAATGCAAAGCACTTCCAATTATGCAAAGAAAACAGACACTGAAACTTCTCTTAGAAGACACCAGAGCATGAGTCTGAATTAAGATTATTTCCATTGCTTCATAACAATGACAAATCCATCCTGTCCCTAGAAACATATTTAGATGCATACAAACAAGGATGGAAGGAGGGGATGATGAGTCTTCAGTATTAGCTCATCAGCCACAGAAAAACTGTTCACATGGCTTTCTTGGAGCCATCGCCTTCAGTGATAAGAAAACATAGATAGAAATCAGCATGTGGAAAAGCTCTCAGTACCACCAGCAGTGCTACTTGGCCCTTTATATACAGACCAAAACTGAACCAAGCTAGGAGGATTAGACACAAAAGAGGTTTCTTTTACTGGAAGGACCCACCTCTTATATCAGAGGTGTGTGCAAGTGGCACCTCTTCTCAGGACAGGTCAGCCTGTCCTAAGCTGTCCTAAACTTAGAGTCCTCCTCTCCTACCACCTTCCTGTGATAACAGCTCTCGACAGCATGGCATTCAAGTGTACCTGCACCTATAAATTCTCAGCTTACAAAAGCCCTAAAACTCAGCAGTTCCCACTGAAAGCATTCTTTGTGCTGCTTGACACCAGACGCCTCTCAGGTGCTGGACAAGTTCCCCCACCCACAGACCGGCCAGCAGCCTGCTATGGCCTGTATGCCAAGACAGTAAAAGCTGTAGACCATGAATGATGAAGTGAGCAGGTCACCCCTCCCCATCTACCACCCAGCAGTGCATTGAGAGGAAGCAGGTCCCTCCATGGTTTTCCATGAGAACTCCAAAGGGGGTGGCAGGAAGGCAGGACACCCAGACATCAGGAGCCAGCTCACCCACCCTCCATTGCTCGCAGGTCTGGGATAAGCCTGAGTGCAAGGGTCCTTTTGTGATCTGTTAGAGCACAGCTTTGCGTGCTTCCTCCTATAGCTCCTTATCTCCTGTTCCACCTTTAAATAAGTCTCATCAGATTATTCAAAGAAAAAAAGCGGAAGAAACTCAGTCCGGCAGCTTTGGGTAGGTGAGTTCAGCACCTCATTCTCACACTTTATAACTAGCGTTACCATCAGCCTGACACAGTTTATTGCTGTGCTCCCTCTTGCACAGTGCACTGCAGCTTATTAGCTGTAACTCAGCATCCTTTCCTCCTGGTACCTGTCACCAAGGAGAATGGCAGCTGGGATTTGGCACAACACTTCACCATACTTCAGTACACCCAAGTGTCCTGATGAATTGAGCCCACTATTGTTCACACCAAATACCTATTAAATGATTTTTTTCTTCTCTCACCTTCAGTGTTGATATCAAAATCAATAATCAGAGGCATTTTGCTTTTTAAGTGGTAAATCAGAGAACAAAATGCATAGATCAAATTATTGCCATGCTGTCAGAGCATTATTTACATATCTGGACAACATACGTTGTACGAATAAAATGCTGTTGGTAGAACTAAAATTTCTACCAAGCTTTGGTGCCAGCAGATGTGGTATTTTATTTTTTTTCCATTGTTGGAGAATGAAACCACACATCGAATTAGGAAAACCAAGCAGAACTCAAAGCTGGGAGGAATTAATCTCAGATAAACTATGTCACCTCTTCTACTCCTTCGCCAAACTACACAAAATTCCAGGCTTCAGAACAAATCCTAACTGTATCAACAAAACCACAGAACTACTAGTCTGCATAAAGATCAGCAAGAGAACGAGCAAGCTTCATTCTAGTGGGTTCAAAAGCTTTAGGGAAAAATGTGCACGAGGATTCCAGTACCGAAATCCCACACTGGGATGGCAGCTGGAAGGCTCTTGCCAGTACTCCCTGCCAAAATTTTCAAACTCCTTTAGCTCAGGGTGACATGGGAAAAAAAAACAAACCTAACAACAACAAACAAAAAGAAAACAAAACAAAAAAACCAACACTTAATGGAATTAATATTCAATTTCACTGCAAAAATATTTTCCACTGTGTTCATAACCTATTACAATTTTTTGCTTTTGAAAAGCAAAAGCAAGCTGTAATATTCCTAATTGCTTTATACTTCGCTCACTTTTTAAATTGATTTATTTTCTAAATACTTTTCAGAAATAGAAGCTGTTTTTAAAACTGAAACTGCCTTCAGGAAACACTTACATTTTTATCAAAATGTATCTTCACCCCCAAACTGAAAAACTTCATTCGACTTCCTGGTTTGAATATTGTAGGATACAGATTAAAAAAATGCCATTTAGAAACTGCCTTCTGTTGACCCACATTGTTCGTAACATTGTTGGTTCTTTTTGCTTCAGCTTTCACCTGTTACAAATACTCTACAGATTCATTCCTCTCTTTGGGCTTATCCTTTATCAGTGCCCAAGGAACCCTTGAGGCCAGGCTTCCTGGGCAGGCTGTAACAATAGCGTGTAGGTGCTGAGATCCACTCTCAACAGAGCAGACTGGCCTTTCGAATCTGCTGGATTGCTGACACTTTGCAAATGTCATCTCCAGTGTGGCGCAGCACTGGATGGCAGGGCAGGCGTGATGGAGCATTACTAGAGAGCACGAACACGCACACACGGAGGAGGGAAAAAAGGAAAATCAATCACTTAGAGCAGAGATTAATAAGGGAGGTGGGAATATAAAATGCCAGAGCTGCTGACAACTGAGGTGCTGAGGAATATCTGCAAACCTCTGCAACTCCTGGTTATGATAATTTTCTCGGCATATCCACCAGTAGCAGCTCAGCTGCTGATGCCAGTCACCATCACTGCTCTGTTCTCCAATGCAGGAAAAACATAAGCCACACAACTGTATATAGGAAAGTTTCACAGATATAGAGTGTTTCTGTATCATTGCTCTTCTCTTGACATTTCTCTCTCATATTGCACTGACTGGATATACTGTCTGACCACCTGCTTTTCTTCTATTCATTCTATTGTCACTCCGCCCTTAATTTTACCTCCAAATATTAAATTTTTGTGACTACTGGTGTCCTTTGACCCCACCAGAGCATGGAAAAGGGTAGGTGGGTTGTTGAATCCTCTAGAGAGCATTATTAATGTCAAGAGAGGGAGGTACCAAGAAATGGGCAGTCAGCTCTAGCTCTGCAGATATGGTACTATCCAAAGAACCACAACTTGGTGTTAAATTCTCCAAACTAACTAACAACTAATGACAACCTGTGCAAGTAAAAACATGTAGGAGAAATCCAGACTTCATTAGTAGGTGCAGATACTCTCTGGTTGAGAACTCAGCTTCCTGAAGGCCAAAGAATTTGTTATTTTTAAGTAAACCAAATACAACATTAAAATCTACGCAACCATGCCTTTAGCCATTACAGGCAGTCATAGCTGGATGCTAATGCTGGTTAAACATCAGGCCACTAATGCTGGTCCCTGAATTAATTTAATTACATCAGTCCCAAAGCTCTGCTGCACTTTCCTGACATCCTGTAAAAGGGATCCCTCTCCTGCAAGCCAAAACACTTCGCAGTGCTGGCAATTCCCCCAGCCCAAGTCAAGGCAGGCTCCCAGTGATATTGCCAAGGTTCGTGCTATGCTCTGCCTGTTTTGCAGGTGGAGAACAAGTCATAGGGCTGTTAGTCTGCTACTTCCATAGCAAAAGGTTTTTTCAAGCAGGTAAAAGAAATATGTACAGCTGCCTGCTGCAAGCACTGCTTGAGATGACATGGGCTATAAAACATCACCATTTTGATGATACAGTAGGTGATCATCCCTTAGAGGAGGTAGTTTAGGGCATGAGCACACAGCCTATTCCAATTCCCTCAGCATTTGGTCACCCCAGTACTGCCTGCCCTCTTCCACAGACAGGAGAGTTTGAAGTAAACCAACTGTTTCTCTGCGCAGGGAATTTTGGCCCACAAAAGGAACCTACTCACAAACAGAACTGGCTGCTAAAACCAGTCAGCACACTGTGGCTGGAGCCACTCACCTCCTGGGACATCACATCCCCACTTAACTAAAGCTACCAGCTTTCAGTAGCAGTAAGAGCAGCTTTAAGTACCAAAGGATCTCCCACTAACCCTGGATATTGGACAGCAGGGAGTCAACAAGCTCCTGATTGCACCACTCAAGAGCAACCCTTCTGACATCCCATGAAAGGAGTACAAATATCTGGGGAGGGTGGGGACACAATACAGCAACAGCAGCAACTATCTCACACTTCTGGACTTATGTAGATGAGAAGGTAAATGGTGCCTTTCATTTCTAGACCCTCTAACCAGCTCAAGAACTGCACTGAAGCCTGATACTAGAGGTTACCTGTCTCCAGGTCCCAGGTAAAGTCCTGACTAGTTTTCTAAGTCACCTGAAGAGAAAGTTAACACCACAGACCTGCAAGTCTCTGTGGCTTTCTTGCATTCCAGAGATGACCAGCAGTGACAAGAAGCCAGGACAAAGTGCTCCTTGGCTTAACTCACCACTGACAGTGCTCTAGCCACAGTGCCAGCATCCCAGCTATGTATTGAATCACTACATCCTGCCCATTCCCTGCAGGGGCTTACACATGGGGAAGCCTGCAAGGCCTTCCTGCTCCTACCTGGGGCACAAATCTCTCTCCATCCATGGCAGAGGCAGCAGGGCAGCACTGAGGATCATCAGGACACAAAGTGCTTCAAGAGGCAAGCACGCACCATCAGAGCCACATGATCTCACAAGTCTGCTCTTCACATTTAGGCAGTCGATTACAGCTGACTAGGAACAGTAGGATCTTGAATTAATGACAATCAAGGGCTGGAACAGAGAAAGGCATGAAAGGAAAACAGCAGGGAGGTATAGAGACACTTTTGTTGCTTTTTGAGTTACCAGAAACCCCTGTAGGAGAGAAGCATGGCCCTTAGAAGAACAGGGCACATAACACCTGTGGACCAAGTTGTGCATTCCTCCTGCTTACACATTTATGGCACTATGCTGACAGGTAGAGTTTCCTCTTGTGTATAACCAGTTGTAAAATTCTGCTCTTGCAGTGTCCATTTTCTTCTGTTCATTTACAGAAAAACGCTTCTAGCTGTGGACCTTCCATGAAGTGGGGGGGTGGGGGCTGGGGAGGAGGCACAAGGGAAATATTTTCCTTCAAAACCTTTTTTTGCCTTCAGAAGAGGTGGTGGCCATAGAGGAGAGAGCTTAGAGATCTAGAGGGAAGTCTGCTCCACGGACTGAATCCTGGGTGTGGAAATAAGGTCTCTTTTTTCAAATTGAGATAAAAGGAAAAAAAAAGCCCAACTTATTTATCACTCCAAAAAAGGTCAGTGTTAGACCGTCAGGAAAAACTGCAGGTGCTATTTCCATACACTTCATGCACCCTGAACTCCGGCTCTGGAAGCTTTCAACCTTTTGTATGAAAGCAAAGACAAAGCATGAATATTTCATGTGTTGGCTTCTCTTACTTGCAAGTTCCCTGGAAACTATTAAAGTACAAGTGTAATAATGTCATCATTTACTTGTCATCTTCCACCTGCTCTTTGTGAAGAAAAGAAGAAAGAATACCTGGGCTCCCACCCAAAGTCAGTGCAAACACCATGCCCTATTCCTTAAAAGGCAAATCTAAGGTTCTGCAGAGAGGTGGGCTAATAATGCAGATTCCCCAGATCACCTTCTAGATGTCCAAGAAACTTTTTCAAATTATCATTCTGTTCTGAAGGGAAGACAGTTTTATGCTATCAACCAGTTGAGCTATTTCAATCTTCATCACCATCTCCTGGAGCAAGGACCTATTCCCTATGTTTCCAGGAACACTGTTCACTCCAAAACACCTTGAAAGTAATCAAAGTTGACATACAGAATTATCCAAAAGCTCCACTTGCACCTTCCACAGGTTAAAATACAACCTGCTCTGGGTGAAATGTAGCAGCTGGTTGCACACACAAGTTGCACATGCACACAGTAATGGTATGATCCGGTGAAAACTCTTGAAGGACTGGACCATTGCCATTTAAATTCATCCTAGAAAAATATGGTTCCCAAAAATCTACAAAGTGTCCCGCAATTTTTGTCTAGGAACACAAAAGTGGAAGGGACCTCCTGTGTGCCAAAGTCTCCCAAAAGTATCATTAGCACCTACTTCCCATTAATAAATGTTCCATTTCCTTCATGGTTCCTCTGAGAAGGCCATTACAGAGCCTCACTGCTCAGCACAGAAGCCTTTTTCCCATTTACCTTCACCTCATTCACTAACGGTTAACAGCTGATTGTTCCTGAATCAACACTGCCCTCTCTTTTCAATAGCTGTTCTCCCTCCCTAGTAGTTGTGACCTTAATCCATTTATAGAGAACAAGCACTTCACATCTCTGTCATCCTTTCCACCAGTTTTACAAGCTTTTAGTCTCCTCTCATGAGAGGGGATCTCTTTTCCCCAGTCATCTTAGTAGCCCATCTCTGCCCTTCTTGTTCCACTTTCAATTCTTCCTTGAACATGGCTGACAAGAATTATACATCATTTTCTAGATGAGACCTTTCTAATGCTTATAAATTATTGGCAGGGGTTAGTTTTGCAAAAGGCACAAATGGGAACAGACTTGCTCAAGCATTCAACACCAGTGAAGATATCCCCTTACCTGTGCTGAGGATTACATATTGCTATGGGGATGCTTGAATGACGCTGGTAAGCAGACGCTGACAACAACACAGAACTGGCCAAGGCATAAAAGTGCTTTACATTAGCCTGGTTACAGATGACTAAATAGGAAAACAAATCACAACCAATGATGGCAAGATAAGTTATCTCCTTCCCTGTGCACACACACACACAAAATATCAGAAACCACTTTCAGATTCCAGGCAAGATTTTTGAAGTATAAAAATACCTGACAAGAGGAAGAGACCGAACCAGACCTCAAATGAAGCCACATGCCTATGTCCCTGGGTTTCATCTGCAAGCAAGTCTTGCCAAATTGATTACTACAGTTTGCTACAGTGGCTCAACCACATCCGCACCCTGAGTCACTTGGGATGTATCACTGATCTCTGGGAGATGCTGAACACCCTGATCTCCAGCAGAACTGTAGCCCTCTCCAGGCATTGCTTTGCCCCGGTGTCAGAGCAGACCATGTCAGCTTCCCATCTTGTACATTCTGGTTCCAACAACCTGTTAGTCATGAGAGAAAAACCTGTTTCTCTGAGTGCTGTCATGGCTTTACAACTCAAACTCAGGTTCTCAGCTGCTTCAGGAACAAAAGAAATACAGCCCCAACCAAGATGATGTAATAAAGAACTAATGTAACTTGTAAGCTCAAATCTCCCTCTGTAACCCAGACAACAGTATCAATATTCAGCAAGGATAATTCAATAGAAGGAAAGCTGAGATGCACTCCAGAGGTTTGTCCCAAGAGTCAGACTTCTCTGAGAGTAAATGATTGCAATGACTTTCCACCAACATAGTTTAAGACAGGGGAAATCTCTTTAGCAATCAGTGATTTAAAGCAAAACATGCCTTGCAGCCCTGTCCGTCCCACTTGTTCTCCCTTTCCAGACACTCCCCAAAGTAAAAGGATTAGAAGAAAATTTTATTCTGAAACAGAAAATGTCCAACATTTATAAAAGATACCCTTGCATATATACACACACAAACTTGGCTAAAAATAAAGGTTCAAATTCCAGATCAGAAAAGTCTCAAAAAAAGAAAGAAAAAGCAACCCTAAAACAAAAAGGGGAAAAGGAGTTCATTTCTAAAGAAAACTAAGTATTTGACAAGGGACCTGCAGAATTTGAGGTGCAACAGTCAAATTGCCCCAGGCCCACCACAGAGCCTACTAAAGGAAAACTCTTTGGTCTCTGCTGATGTTTCAAAGTTCAGTAGATCCTGGCAACTCACTGTTTTCTTGCAAATGAGGTGACTATCACAGCAACTGCAGCCAGTTGGCTGGGAATACAGAGACTCTATTATTGCGGTATTTTTTAAGTTTTAAAAATTCAGCATCCCAGTAGAGTAAATGAATATAGGCTTTGCCAGGTGGCTGATGGCTTCACTCCATTTGCCAATTTTCTGTATTTCCCATAATGCATCACAGGTTCTTTTCTAGCCATCAGTAATACAAAATAGGACCACCTTACCCACCTCTAACACAGCCTTTCCTATAGCACTAGGAGAAACTTGGAAATGCCGCCGTACCCTCTTCACAAACAAGCACTGCAAGTATCTGCCAAGGCGGCATCTCACCGTCCTGCAGTACGCACTGCCTTCAGCTAAACGTCATTGGCTTTGTACGTACTTCACAGATAGGGCAGAAAGGGGCTATCAAAGGGAGCCTCAAAAACCAGAACACAGACTTGGGGTCTAAGATAGCAACTTCTGCACTCAGGTTGTGTTTCCTTGGGTAGATTCCTAAAGGCATTTCCACATCCCTACAAAAGGCAAAGCAAGGGAACACTTGGACTTTGTGTACCTTCACATTCACACACTGGGCTTAATCTGACGCAAGCGAAGCCAACAGGAGCCAACAATGCTGCTGAAGGAACTCTTTGGGCCATTTTTCATGAGCTGTGTCTTGCCTTTTACCAATACTGCTGTGTTAACCACCACACAGAAAAACAGACTGGGAAATTGCCCCAGATGAAAAACAAGCTTTGTTCAGTGGCATCAGTCCTGTTCATTTCAGTACCACACAGAGACTTGTGTGGGAGCAAAGCAGGGGATGGGTTGGGGATTGCAAGGAAGCAGCCAGGAGATGAAGGAAGAACAGGACCACCTGCTTTGGACACTAGAGCAACTTACACAATTTCTGTCATCAGTTCCTCCCCTCTTGCCAACTCAGCTGCTGCCATTTGGTCTCCATCTCCTCCAATGCACCCCCCATGACCTTATCCTTCTCCTTCTGCCACCTTGCACTCTACCAGCTCCCACACCCTTTCATCCACCTCCTTGCACAATATTCACACCCACACTGTTGCCTCTTCACCCTCTTTTCCCAGGCTGCCAACATACCTCATCCCAGCTCCCTTCCATATCTGGTAGCACTCATAGCTCCTGATCCCATATGGTTCATCAACCTGGTCTCAGCACATATATGTGTCCTCTCTAATACCAGTGATCCAGGCTTAGACAAGCCTTTGGTCTGGATCCGTGTGGCTGCTAGATGTCATTGTTAGACTCTGGTACCCAGTCTCTTTTTACTCAACACATATGCTTTAATAGTGGGTTGCCCATCCTTAGCCTCACAGAGGAAATCAAGACAGTGTTCATCCTTGTGATAGCCAAGACAGTTGCAGGGGAAGAGGACAGAAAAAGCTGCAAGTATGATGTTTGTGAAAAATGACCACACGTATAGAATAACCTGCATTACTGGTAGTTTTAAGGAGAGGCCAGCCTAATGGCTAGAGGCTGCATATTGAATGAAGGCTCTGAAAGAAAGGCTGTGGCTACCCAGTGAGCAAGATGGGCTTTATGGGCCCACACACTGAGATAGTGCCCAGTCACAGAGCAGGGCCTTGTTTGGACCAGCCTCCATATAAAAACAGGCCAAGAGACAACAGCTTTCCCCACTACCTCAACAGCTTGTAATGGGGGTGGAACTGTCCTTCAGTTTTGCCCCTCCATGGTGTAATTCGACTTTGCAGATTTTTGGTGGCTGAATTCCCACTGTCTTTCTGACTGCTGAGAATAACATAGCAAATAATGCCTCAGCCCAACAGGCTCCAAGCTCCAGACCCCCAGAGCAGAGCGTAGAGTGTAGTCCACACCCTAGATGGGCTATCTACTGGCACAGCACAGCCCCAGAAATCCACACAAACCTTCCTCATCATATTAAAATGCCACTGCCGTACTACAGCATTATATACAGATCTAAAGCATCATACTCCTGGGCCTGTACCAATCTAGGATAAAGAAGAAACTTCCCTGCAGTGTGTACTATCACCCAGATGCCAAGAATTTTTCTGAAGCATCTGGTATTTGTCACAAGGTATGGGACTGCACACTTCATTTTTCTGATCCCCCACCACAGTCCCCATCTTGATACCTTATACTCCCCAAGCCACGAATCGCTTAAAGGTGACAGGTGATGATGCTCTTATGAGCGTTAGCAGAGCATGGCTTTGCCTCCAGGAGAGGGCACCAGCGGTATATCCTCACTAGCCAGGAAACTGTGTTCTCCCATCCATACCTGCAATAAAGGACTCAGCAACAGAAACATACCGGGGTGACAACGCTGCTGATGATAGATGAGGTGAACTGAATCCATCTTCTTCCTACAGCTATATTAGCTCTGCAGAGCTCGCAGAAGCAAACAACGCATTTTCACAGCAAAGGAAAGAGACTCAAGGACACAACTGGAAAATTGTGTCTATTGAATAAGAGGGTGCTGTGTGCACTTAAGCGTTCTACTGCAGACAAGCTATGCTAAAGATAGATCTAAAGCAAAATTTAACATATACCAATGGAAAGTCATCTAGGAACCAGGATACTTGGATTTAACACCCTCCAGTCCCACCACTGCCCTTCCTGTACATCTAGTCCCCTTCCCTTCCCTAGACTGTGCTAATTTCTACTATACAGGTCACAGGTCTTTTGAACAGGAATGGACTCCAACAAAAAATTAAATAAAAGGATGGCCAAAAGCCAACTAAAGAATCCAATTTGCTTGACTCTTTTCACTTCTCTCCTACTTATCCATCACCCCTGGAGCCAGGACGCTAAGGTAGATAGTCTTTAGGTTGTTCCCAAATGGTCATTGTCACATTCAGCCCTGGACAATCATGGCATTGTGAAAAACTCCTTGGCTTCAGTCTGTAGCATGACAAGAAGCAAAACCCAGAAGAAACTCTTATAACAAGACACACCAATCCCTTGAAAACAAATTGTCCCCTCCCAACAAGCGAGAGAAGCATATTCTCTCCAAGTCATTTCTCTCAAGCAGCCTGATGTTCAGGCTAGATTAGTCAATAAGGTATGTCCAGGCAGTGCATCTAATTGGAACTAGTCCAGCTGACAGGACTGCAGAGAGCTA
The DNA here is from genome assembly GCF_949628215.1 of Phalacrocorax aristotelis. Taxonomy (NCBI): domain Eukaryota; kingdom Metazoa; phylum Chordata; class Aves; order Suliformes; family Phalacrocoracidae; genus Phalacrocorax; species Phalacrocorax aristotelis. The sequence goes on along the minus strand of NC_134287.1, from coordinate 10,225,131 downwards.
CCGTTGCACAGTGGTTAATTACTACAGAGAGTTTAATGAAATTTCAAAAGACCTAAACCTTTCTTCCTATCAATAAGGAACTGGGTTTGTTACATGCCACCATTATTTAATTAGAAGACGTGCTCACAAGGCTGGCTTCAGTCTCACCTTTGCATGCTAAAGAACAGTGTATCAATCTGCATCTTTGCCCCTGTTAAAGAGAAAGGAGATACTGTCACCATGACCACATCTCTCCTCTGCCCTCCACAACGCAGTCTGTTTGCATCAAGAAGTCTTAGTATTATGCGTGGATCTCTTTCCCCCTTTTCCAAAGAAACCAAATGACTAACAAAATTTAAGTCAAGCCAGTGCTAAAGGAGACAGACTGACAGCCCCAGAGACCAGCAGCCAGTGAGTAGCTCCATACTAACAGACTCAGCTTCTCCAGCTGTGTTCTCTCCGCAGGTCCAATGCCAGGCCTAGAGAAGCAATCCATAAAGGTAGGAGAGCTGTTCAGTGCTGAACCTCATTTTTCCCTTCCCTCATTGAACATATTTGCATTCGATTCTGGGTTTCCTTTCTCCTTTCCCTCTCGAAGTCTCTTCTCTTTCTTTGGACTATTAGGATAAAATATTCACACCAGTGCATCATTAGCTCACCCTGGCAGCTCCCACCACCTAGAATGACAACAGTACCCATTAGTACTGTCACAGATAAGGAACCCTTCCTGCTGTTCCCATCGCAAAGCCCCATCCTCACCCCTGCCAAGGATTTACAGTTTGGTGGAAAAAGTTAGCTTTTACCAGAACCCAGCATGCAAGATTTCAGAAAAGCAATGAAATGGGTTGTTTGGTGGGGGTTTTTTAAGCCGATTTATTTCTGTTCTGTCCCATTACAGAAGTTGCAGAAGTAGGAAAAGCAAAGATGCAGGTTCTGATTGTTCCATTTACATTTCTATAACTCATACTCAGCTCTCATTACAAGAAAGAACCCAGCAGCTAGCTCACAATGTGGACTGATGGTTTTGATAACTGATGAAAATCACAAAGCAAGGGACAGTTTGCATTTTTAAGTTCTCTCTTCACTGCATAATGCTTATTTAGATCATATAAGGCATTGTTTGCCAAAGACACAATTTCAGATCACATTGCAGGGTACTTCTCTTTTACCTATAGTCCAGCTTATTAAAGGTATACAGGACTTGATGCACTGAAGTTTTCTAGGATCCAGGAGTTTATGGTACATTTTCATTTTAAAAGGAAAATATTATATTCTCTTATAGTTCCCCTCAGTTAGTCTCAGCTTTCCTACACTGAATCACAATTTATTTCCTATGCAGCTACCTCAGGGGTAGAACAATGAAGTGGTTAAATTGCCCACAGAAACTATACACAAGACCTGATAAAAAGGTGAAGGGCGGGGGGGGAGGGGGAGAGAACCACAAACAACCAAAAAAACACCAAAGAGAAAAATCCCGGCTGTCTTTTGTGAAATAGAAAAACAGAATAGGACAAAAAAATTGGTGGGGGAAAAAATGTAATTCAAGAACCTCTGGGGTATATTGCAAAGAGCAAGAAAGAAATTAAAAGCAATAAATAAATAGTTGACAATGTCCATTTAAAACCACAAAAAACAGGGCTTCAACATGAACATTAACTACTGCTGTGTTGTCTGGGTGGCTATAAAAATAGCCGGGCTTTGTGAACCTGGAAGTCACATCACTGGCCTTCCCTCCTCCCTGCCCTGCCCCAAGTCAGCTTCTGAACTAGTTACCCAGCATGGCAGTAGAAGGATCTGGCTGAAGCAGATCACAGGATTGTACTTTCAGGTGCCCTACTGGTCAATTATGAATCATGCAACATGCTGTTAGATCCAAGATTAAAACTAAAAGGCAAAATCTACTCTTTAGCAAGAAAGCGAGTCATCAGTTAGAGAAAGCACACAGCTGGTCTGTGTTGTTCTTCAAAGCACAAAGTGCTCCTACTTCACTATTGTGTCCTGTATTTCAAACTGTATGTAACCCAGCAATGGACACATCCTGAGGCTGCAGCCAGCGCTTCCACGCTCTGCTGTGTAACTCTCCCTTCCCAGATGGCAGGACTTCATTCACTGCAAACACCCTAGTTTTACAGCCTCCATCACAGACTTTCCACAAAACACAAAGCAAGCACGTTCAGAGCTACCACTCCCCAATCCTTGGAAAGCCCCTTCTTTAGGATGCGCACCACCCACTTTCTGCCCTGCACCAGTCACTCCTTGAGCACAAAGCTGTGTTTTGCCTGCTTTCCACACACAACCTTAGGTCCTTTTCTATTCAGACTTGTGAAATAGTCCCTGTAGCTCAGGTGGTGATCTGCAAGCTCCAGGCAGCCAGCATAACCAGCTCCCACTACCCAGTCGTAAAGGTGGAGACCTGACACCAAAGTGTTAAGAAAGGAGTCAAGGGCAGGGCAAACACCTAGTCCCTACGGTCCAGTGTTTCATGGTTGCTCAGCACAGATTGCCTTCCTAGTCACAGAGGTCCCCTGTGAATCCTCTTATGTCTGATACAGGGTGACAGTAGTTGCCATCCCAGTCCAAAGGTCTCTCTCCCTTCTCTGGCTATCTTCTATTCTGAAGCTTATAAAGGCTTTCTAGCATTGATGCCTCTGCCTTTTTGCCAAATTTGGCTGAAATAATGAGTTTAAAATTTTTTAAATAACCAAAAAAAAAAAAGCAAAGGGGATTGGTATACCCTAGAAGCATAAACATAATAGTCATCTCCCTAGGAAAGTGCCAAACACAGGCTAATGCTCAAACAGCAGCAGATCCTTCCCCAGCTTCTGCATAGCACTCAGAGGCTGTGGACAATACAAGACTATGGTCACACTGAGGACAACAGAGAAGCTTGAGACATTCATGCCCTGACCATTTACCATTTTGAAGCACAAACACGGAGGATTAACTTGTCAGCTAAATCAGCTGAGCCTCTGTCAGAGTCAAAACCTCAGGCACCAGAACACAGGTCTCAAAAATAGACAGATCCATCCATTTACACATGTCTAACTGCCACAGCAGCAACCAGAGTTGCTGAGGCAGCTTAATGCAGCAAGGGAGCAGCTCATGCCAGTAACTCTCTCTTCACTCCCAGCATATTATAGGCAGTTATTTTAATATATTTTATATTAATATAAATATAATATATATTATATAAATATAATACATTAAGTATATATTATCTATATAATATGTATTCATATATTAAAGGCCTATACCCAAAACAATTCCCCAAAGGCATCAGATTTACAACTGCTTAACCATGATTCATAGACAGTGTTCCCAGCAGATTGGGAGAAATCAGTTCAAGGGTCCTGGATTGAGTGACCTCAGTTTTTTTCCTGGAAACTGAATAGGGCAAGCAATATGCAGTATGAAGAAACCAGCTCTCCTGCGATGCTGAAGTAATGGATAACAAGCAGAAAAAAGTTATTTGGGAAAGTGCTGTTTTGCAACAGCATCATGCAGTCATCATCAAACAGATTTTCTACACATTGGCTTTTCCTACATGAGCTATTATTAGCAGCTGATGTGCAGAAGGCTGGCCATTATACACAAATACCTTCCAAAACTAGGACAGCCATTAAGTTCAGAAAGCCATGATGCTGGCTAACAAACTGGCTGTTTACACTGTCCCAGAAGCAAAATGTATTCCCAAGAAGCTGCCCCCAGTAAAACCAAATATCTCACAGTATGTGACCAAAACAGAGACAGGGACATGCTGTCATGTAATCAAGAACAGTAACCTCTGATGAAGCCACATGCTGTCACTGCTTTTAGGCTACAAATAAAACTTAACCATGCTACAGTAAAGGCAGAAATCAGTGTAAATCTCTGGCCTCCATCACAGGGGATATCAGGGTAGGCCACCCTGAACAATGTCTCTACCTTTGAAATCTGTAGAGGCAGGCTAATTCAAACATCTGTTCACCAAACACATCTCACTTTTCCTCCCAACAGGCTGTAGAGAAGATGAAGGGCATTTTGGGAACCTTACCTAATACCAAACACCAGGATCCTCAGCTAATTGAACTGCAGGGTGGGATTCCAAGGCCATTTACCCAAGACACAGACACTGGAGATTTCATAGGGCTTTTCTCAACTTGCTCTTTACTTTGCCATCATTATTGAAGGGCTAAACTTCAAGAAAGGTTAAAATTGATGAAAACAAACAGGCATGCAAGAGAAAATACACACTTTTTCAGAGCTGTCTTTCAAACATCCTTCAGACAGAAGAACTAGGCAGGGAAAAAGATAAACAGGCATATGCTCACCCATATTTTTTTTAGAGTTGCAAAGGGATTGGCACAGCTTTTACGGGGGGGAGGAACAGGACGAGGAGGACAGACCAGGTCATTCCATTTGGGACACTGGCAGCATCATCTGAAGGGATACAGCAAAGAAACCCCACAGCAGGCTCCCAGCTGGCCAGTCCACATGCACATGCACAGCACTTTGCAGAGACATAAGCTCATGTACCAAAAGCACTCTGTCTATAGCAGGTCAGGAGTGTATCTGTGCCAAAAAAAACCCTTTCTGTACCACTCCACTGTGACCGCTCTACAACAGCATCAACACAGTAGGGCAGCACCTTCCAGAGCTTGGTCTGTGCACCAGACATGCACGCCCAGAAACACAGAATCAGTCTTCACGGAAACCAGGAGAACTTCATGAAGAAAGATCAAAGCTCTATAAGTTAGACAGCAGGGACCCACAGCTATACTGCAATCCTACTTTTGCATAGCAGACAAGGCTCTCTAATATCCAGTCTCTTTAATCGCTTTCATTTCTGCTTTCATAGTTCTTTGTCCATGGAACAAAGCTCGATCTACTTATAGATTTGTATTTATATAACAATGCTGAAGTGGTGATGAGTTTTATTGGTGTATTTATTATTAACCTAGTAGACTAGAACAACCTCCACTGCGGATGCAGTTTAGCAGGATGAGATGCATCAGCAGAACTGAATCTATGTAGGCTGTAGGGGCTGGCAGAGCGCAGGGGGATGTAGTGAGTCACCCACAGCACTTATCCGGGGCAAGTTTCTGCTAGACCTTTACATCAGCTTTTTGTTTTTTCCTTTGCCTAATTCCAAGAGTTAACCAAGATAAGACAGGCTACAGAGAGGATGAAGCAACCCCTTTTGGCATTTGCAGAAGACATAGTTAACATCACACTCCAAGCAGATTGCCAGGAACAAAAAACAAGCCAGGGAGTCCTGGTCCTCCCCCAGCCTGCTGGCTAAGCCCTAGCTCTGTTCACCACGCCTGTGGCAGGCTCAAATATCTCTTTTCCTGGATCAGCACTCACTGGAGAACACTGGTTGGATGAGAGCAAACAAGGTTTCTAACATGAGCAACACAAAGTCTGGGTAAGGAATTACTGGGGTACCAGAGAGGAACACTGTCACTTCCAGTACGATACTCCAGCTGACACCTCTGCTAGACACAGCCTAAGCTTCGGACAGGTTTTTCAGCCTCCTTGCCCTGCTACATGAGATCACACCATTGTGGCTGTCTATTGCCAAGAGAGACCCTAATTCCATATATTACCAGGGGAGAACATCATCCTCTATCATCCTCTAGGGCTCTTTTGAACACAAGGCCCTGCTATGTGGGACACTCCCAATAGCTTCTCACTCCAGCCCCACACAGACCCTATAAATCAGAGACAACAGGCATCAGATGACAGAGGCAGAGAGTATCACAGGGGAGTAGAGAGGCTTCTGCACTGCAAACTTTTCAGATCCAAACCTAAAGCCTTAAGCAGAAAGAAGAGAGGTAGTAGAGAAGTAGAGTCACTTGGGCAAGACAGAGGAGAATGGCAAAGGCTCCATATGAACCCTCATCAGGAAACAACATTCAAACACATCCCCCTATGTCTTTCCCCCTTATCAACCAGCCACATTTTGATTGTCTCATTTTAAAGTTGAACTTTTTAAACAAATTATAACAAAGCTTATGTGAGGTTAATCACTCCCCATTTCCTCTGGCATTCATTGTAATGGCACTAATTACAATAAACACATTTAAAATTAATGTGCATGTCATATGCATATATCAATTGCATTCTAATTTACCATTGATTAACGTCCACAGGCTGAACGTGCTTTCAATAATAAAAAGCTCTCACATAGCTTAATCCACCTCTGCCTGCCAGAATGCTCCCACAGCCAGGCGGGAAGCCATGACGAATGAGAGCAACGGAGGGGAAAACATGCAAGTCACCAGCAGCGAGTTACAGATCCAGGCAAGCTCTGAGCCTGCAACACACGGTAAGGATGAGCCTTCTATCCATGCTAAGCCATCTCCAGTGCCTGTCTCTTTGGAAATTATCTTGCTCTCACAATTCCAAAGCGCTGCACTGCTACAGTATTTTAGATTTGCTTGCAAGCAGGCAGGATTTCATTTTAATTAACACAGTTTTTGCAAGTAGCCGTTATTACACACCTCCCTTTTCACAAGACAAATTCCCTCCAAGCATCCATCAGCACAGCTCTGTCAGACAGGGCCACGATGAGGCACAACCCTAGCAAGACTGGCGGGAACCTTCAGCGAGGTCAGAGACCAAGCTACATTTTGCCAATACCAAACGCAAACAGAATCAAGCATATTGACTAAAGGCCATCTGAGCTGGGCTGCTATAATTGCTAAGGTACAGGCAACATGTCCCACAGTCAGTTTTTGTTAAACAGATCACAAACGAGTAAAGAGGTACTGAGAGAAGAGCTTGAACAATTCCTGCAGCTCTAACATGTTCCCTTCCCTGAGCTGTTTGCTTTGCCCCTCTGCCAGAAGACACACTCATTACAGAAAAAATAGTGTTCCTGAGCCACACAGACCTACCTACACGCTGAAATAAGTTTTAAGTTAATATGCCAAGATGTGAAATACAATCAGTGCTAGATTTGCAGATGGTAGCGTACACGCCACATCTATCTCAGAGCACGTTACCAGCCTAATGTGAGCGAGGAGCAGCTGAGAAGATGACACACTCTCACTTCTGCCCTATCTGCTGTAGGCATAACCCCACGCTGAAGGAAGGACGAGACAGACATTACCGGCCTCAGCTAACACTAGTGCTTGTCTCTGCAGAGTTCAGCAGTAGCACACAAAAAGGATGCACATCATTCTGCACTGAAGATTCAGATGAGAGGTAGCAAGGGATTACAGCAGTGTAGCTTGACGGCATCCCGTCCAATGCATGTGCCTAAAGGCAGATTTGCTCAGGCAGCAAAAGGAGAAGGTTGAATAAGCTATTGCTGAAGAACAGTTTTTACTAATCTTGATGTAGGCAACAGAAAAATTACCACAACAGCCTGCTAAAAATTAGGCCAGTAGTATTATCGTATCTCCACAGACAACCTACAGATCTGGCCCTGATTTGGCTCCAGAATCTTTTGATATAATCTTTCTTAAATACTTTCAGTGAGCTCATTTCTGTCTAAAAGTTCACAGGAAGAGCAAATTTATATGAATGTTGGAGCAGTTATATACAGATTGATCTGAACTCTTCTCAAGGACCCTGAACCTAACATTTGGACTTGCCAATCCAGACACCAAACCAAAGCCAAATGACCTATGAAGCTAATTCAAATTAATTGGCACATCAAACGCTTGTATGAAGGAGTTCATGAGTCAGCCATGGACAAAGAATGAGTCATAGGAGATACATATGAGATGGTTTTGAAGAATAAGTAAACCTGAGAAACATCCCAAATTGCCAATGAACAATATGCAAGTAGAAAAACATGTTCAATTTACAAAATAAGTTAATTGCTATGAATCAGTCAGATGGCTCTAACCACATCAACATATCTATTGTGGGCTGCTGCTGCAGCCTATGTCACAGTTGGGCAATTTGAATCACTATTAAAGGTGCCTCTGACTTTAATAAGAGTTACTGAAATGTGTTATCAACAACACGCTCTAGAGATATACCCCAGAAGAAAATCTAGCGCCACAAAAATAAAGCTGCCTTAACCCCTCGGGTGGAGGATGCTCGCCTGACCATCCCTAGCTCACAGACCCACTGCAGGCCTTGTGGGGAGACCACGTGCTGATCCATATCTGTCTCCGGGCTCCACACCAACAGGTGCCTGATGGGCGGCAGCCCTGACTCAGCGCGGGTGGGGACAAGGATGACGCACCCCCCCCAGGAAGCGTGGCAAGGAGGGTGCAGCACAGCAGTTTGTGCAGGCAGGGCACAGTCCCCTTCCTGGCTCTAACAGGTAACTCAGCTAGTGGCCATTGCCCCCGACCCAGGAGAGGCCCTAGCTATGGTTTCCACTTGCCCAAAGCCATCGCCAGAGGGAATGCGGTGACCCAGACGGAGCCCACACACAAACACACAGCTGCCCAGGTCTGTGGCTGCAGGGAGTGCCTGAGCCCAGCACTCATACCAGAGGGCAGCAGAGACAGCAGCCTCTTTTGGTGTGACCCAGGGGGATGATCTGCTCAGCCTCGTGGCAGACAGGGAGGGAGTGGAAAGGTTAAGGAGTATCAGGGAGTGTGACAGGGAGACAGATTGGTGGAGACACACCCTGCCATCCCTGGGGCCAAGGCAGGGATGGAGGCTCCACAGGAAGAAGAGGATCCCCTACCCTCTTGCCACCAACCAGAGGGAGGGAACCTAAGAGATGGGGGGGAATGGAAACAGGTCCCTGCTCAGGGCGACAGGCAAATCCCCTCCCGGCCTCTCTCACCTTCCCAGCTGCCCTTACACAACAGGCATGGGGCTCTGGAATTTGAGGGTCAGGCAAATGAGGATCTAGGTGAAGGTGCATCCAAGGGGTTGCCTGAGGAACGGTCAGCCCCACATATTATGACCGCCTCTGTTAAGATGAAAAGGAGGGTAATTGTTGCAGGCAATTCCCTTCTGAGGGGAACAGAGGGCCCAATATGTCAGCCAGACCCATCCCACAGGGAAGTCTGCTGAATCCCTTGAGCCTGGGTTAGGGATGTCACTAGGAAACTCCCTGGTCTGGTACAGCCCTCTGATTACAACCCACTGTTCGTTGTGCAGGTGGGCAGTGATGAGGTTGCAGAGAAAAGTCCAAGAGTCATCAAATGGGACTTCAGGGCAACAGGGTGATTGGTTGAAGGATCGGGAGCACATGTAGTGTTTTCCTCAATCCCATCAGTGGCCGGGAAGAACACTGAAAGGAACAGGAAAACTCATCTGATTAACACATGGCTCATAGGCTGGTGCCATCAGTGGAATTTTGGGTTTTTTGATCATGGAGAGGTTTACACGACACAGGGCCTGCAGGAGGCAGATTGAGGTCACCTATCTCAAAGGGAGAAAAGGATTCTTGCACATGAGTTGGTGGGGCTCATTGAGAGGGCTTTAAACTAGATTAGAAGGGGAAAGGGGGTATAGCCAGGCCCACTAGAGAAGAGCCTAGGGGTAGCGTGCCAGTGTTGGGATGAAATTGATAGCCCAGCTCAAGTGGATCTACACCAATGCACACAGCATGGGCAACAAACAGGAGGAGCTGAAAGCAATTCTGCAGCGGCACGGCTATGACTTAGTGACTATCAGAGACATGCGCGATGACTTTTACAACTGGAGTGCAGCAATGGATGGCTATAAGCTCTTCAGAAGGGATAGGCAAGGAAGGAGAGGTGGTGAGGCGGCTCTATATATTAGGGAGTATATTGATTGTACAGAGCTTAGTGATTGTGATGAGAAGGTTGAGTGCTTATGGGTAACAATGAGGGGGAAGGCCAACAAGGCAGATATCCTGCTGGGAGTCTGTTATAGACCACCCAACCAGGACGAAGAGGTAGATGAAGCATTCTACAAGCAGCTAGCAGAAGTCTCACAATCAGTTGCGCTTGTTCTCGGGGGGGGGGACGGACGGGACACTTTGATTTACCAGGTATCTGCTAGAAATACAACACAGCAGAGAAGAAACAGTCTAGAAGGTTCCTAGAGTGTGTGGAAGATAACTTCCTGACACCGCTGGTAAGCGAATCTACCAGGAGGGGTGCCTCACTTGACCTCCTGCTCACAGAGAAGGACTGGTGGGACATGTGGCGGTCAGACACTGTCTTGCGCTTAGCAACCATATGACTGAGTTCTCAATTTTTGGTGAAGAAGGGTAGTCAGCAAAACCACTGCCATGGACTTCCAGAGGGTAGAGTTTGGCCTGTTCAGGGCACTGGTCGGAGACTCCCTTGGGAGGAAGTCCTGCAGAGCAAAAAGGTCCAAGAAGGCTGGGCATTCTTCAAGTAGGAAGTCTTGAAGATGCAGAAGCAGGCTGTCCCCATGTGCCGTTAGACAAAGCAGTAGGGATGACCGACCTGGCTGAACAAGGAGCTTTTGCTGGCGCTCAGAAAAAAAGGAGAGTTTACCACTTTTGGAGAAGGGGCAGGCAACTCAAGAAAAGTACAGATATCTCATTAGGTCTTGCAGAGAGAAAATTAGAAAGACAAAAGCCCAGTTAGAACTCACTCTGGCCACTGCTGTAAGAGATAACAAAAAAATGTTTTTACAAATACATTAACAACAGAAAGAGAACCAAAGAGAATCTCCATCCCCTATTGGACACAGAAGGGAACACTGCTACTGAGGAACAGGAAAAGGCTGGGGTACTGAATGCCTTCTCTGCCTCAGTCTTTAACTGCCAGACCAGTTATCCCTGGGAAATTCAGCCCCCTGAGCTGGAAGGCAGGGACAGGGAGCAGAATAGATCCCCCACAATCCAGGAGGAAGCAGTTTAAGACTTGTTGAGCCTCCTGGACACTCTCAAGTCTATGGGGATGGATGGGATCCACCCGAGAGTACTGAGGGAGCTGGCAGAGGAGCTTGCCAAGCCACTCTCCATCATTTACCAGAAGTCCTGGTTAACAGGGGAGGCCGCACACGACTGGAGGCTTCCCAATGTGATGCCCATCTACAAGAAGGGCCGGAAGAAGGATCTGGGGAACTACAGACCCATCAGCCTGACCTCGGTACCGGGGAAGGTTATGGAGCAATACATCCTGAGTGTGCTCTGCAGGCATGTGCAAGACAGCATGGGATCAGGCCCAGCCAGCTTGGCTTCATGAAGGGCAGGTCCTGCCTGACCAACCTGATCTCCCTCTATGACTAGGTGACTCACCTAGCAGACGAAGGAAAGGCTGTGGATGTTGTCTAACTGGACTTTTATAAAGCCTTTGACACTGTCTCCCACAGCATCCTCATAGAGAAGCTGGCGGCTCATGGCTTAGACAGGTGCACTTCTCACTGGGTAAAATACTGGCTGGATGGCCGAGCCCAGAGAGTTGTGGTGAATGGAGCTAAATCCAGTTGGCGGCTGGTCACGATCAGGGTTCCCCAGAGCTCAGTTTTGAGGCTAGCCTTGTTTAATATCTTTATCAAGGATCTGGATGAGGGGATCGAGTGCGCCCTCAGTAAGTTTGCAGATGACACCAAGTTGGGCAGGAGTGTGATCTGCTTGAGGGCAGGAAGGCTCTACAGAGGGACCAGGACAGGCTGGATCAATGGGCCAAGACCAGTTGTATGAGGTTTAACAAGGCCAAGTGCCGGGTCCTGCACTTCAGTCACAACAACCCCTGCAACGCTACAGGCTTGGGGAGGAGTGGCTGGAAAGGTGCCCAGCAGAGAAGGCCCTGGGGGTGCTAGTTGACAGCCGGCTGAACATGAGCCAGCAGTGTGCCCAGGTGGCCAAGGAGGCCAACAGCACCCTGGCTTGTATCAGGAATAGTGTGGCCAGCAGGAGCAGGGCAGTGATTGTGTCCCTGTACTCGGCAGTGGTGAAGCTGCACTTTGAATACTGTGTTCTGTTTTGGGCCCCTCAGTACAAGGACATTGAGTTGCTGGAGCATGCAGAACAAGTCTTATGAAGAAACACTTATGAAGAGACATTGAGGAAACTGGGATTGTTTAGTCTGGGGAAGAGGAGGCTGAGGGGAGACCTTATTGCTCCCTATAACTACCTGAAAGGAGGTTGTAGTGAGGTAGGTGTTGGTCTCCTCTCCCAAGTCACTAGTGATAGGACTAGAGGAAACAGGCTCAAGCTGGATCAGAGGAGGTTTAGACTGGATGTTAGGAAAAATGAAGGAGTGGTCAGGCATTGGAACAGGCTGCCCAGAGAGGTGGTGGGGTCACTATCCCTGGAGGTGTTAAAAAAACGTGTAGACATGGCACTTCAGGGCATGGTTTAGGAGGCACGGTGGTGTTGTGTTGATGGTTGGACTTGATGATCTTAGAGGTCTTTTCCAACCTTAATTCTATGATTCTACAAAAAGGAGAACTGCTGATTCCTGTCAGCCACTGTCCACTAACTCATCATTAATTAAAGAAATGAGATGGGAAAGACCAAGGCCTCTGCCAGCTCAGAGAACACAGCCACTCCCTTATTAGCTCCTGCAGCTGCTGAAATACCCCATTCCCCTAGTCTCTTCCTAATAATCAGGAGAGATCACCCATAACTCCTTTTCACTGAAAAAAAGAATTTTAAAAAAATCAGTTGTTCTCCTGCCCATTTAAGAAAATCTTTTGTTCATACGCATTTCTCAGCCACCAAGTCACACCACCAGTTCTGTTTCTTAAGCCCACACCCATCCATTTGCCCCACCACAGGCAAGTACCCAGGTAGTCCCAGCAGCATAAGCAAAGGCAGAAGCTCCCGCAGCCCTCTCATATCAAAGCCTGTAACCTCCCGCCTACCTGAAACCATAACTTCCCCAAACACTTAAGTCCCTCAGAGCAAGGAGCAATGCTTCTGAAGGTTCAAACACAACATATTGTTCAACAAAGAGAGGCGTCTTCTAACATTTGTTACATGTTGGCTATTTCTCTTTTCCCGCTTCTAGGCAGCGCAATAAAACCTAGCACTGACAGATGCATGACTTCTCTGCAGCACTGACTTTTGGGGGAAGCACAAGGGCACAATTCCACCTTACAACCTCTCTGGCTGCAAATCTCTCTTAAGAGGTTCCCACTGCGTTCACTCCCACCCTCTCTACAGTGACTTACCATCCCTGCAGACATTCCTGGGTCTAAGTTTAGATTTAGGTTCCATTCACTCTCCCCTCCTTTCAAGTTTTGGTTTTGATCTGATTGTCAGCAATTCATGACAAATACAGTCCCACAAACAGTGGCATCAACACAACCGAGAGGAACAACACCCAGAAACGGGATTTCAGAAAGGGCAGGAATCTCCTAAGTCAGCTGTGCCACCCAAAGTATTATAACATCACAGACCTAATTCCACATTTCTGAGCCCTTTTATAACTAACCCTCCTCAACCTAAGTTGTCTTAAGAAGAATCCCAAGCCCAAATCATGCAATAGATTATTACAGTGGGTTTTGTTTACACAGCTGAATAAAATTTAGCCTGACTTCCATATGTGCCTTCACTGCCTTTATTTTCCTGCAAGATTTTTGCCAACCTGTGGGTTTGGGGATGGATGTGTGTGTAGGATTGTACAGCTTCTTTCTTTAATTTGTAGTGAAGTTTAGTGTTCCACAGCTCATTGACAGCAGACTGACCACCAGCCAAAGAACATTGTTCAAATTAACAAATTGCTTAAAGCCACCAGTCACTGACCCCGGTTCTGCCAAGCATGTTATCTGTCTCAGGATAAAGCATGTAGGTTTTATGACTATCTGCAGTCACATCAGAGCCAGGGGAACATCGCTCTGCAGGATGAACGTAAAATAAAGCCTCTCAAGTAACCCCTCTCTGCATGGCTGCACTGGCACCCATCTCCTGTGAGACCCACCCATCCATCTAGTATTGGACCCCATAAGTATACCCAGCCCTTAAATCCCAAATGAGTAAACAAAGCGGCTAGCTAAAGGCTCCCATGATTCACTGGTAGGAAACATAGTCAGCATTCAATATCCTACATCTGCTAACAGACCAACTAATGCATAATGCCAAATGGATTAGTTTTCACAGTGTTGCTTGAAATACATTTAGTCAGTCCTGGAAAGGACTTCATAATTCTTTTCTGTTTCTCCTCATATACAGGAGGGAAGAGTATTTATACATTTTTGGACCAGATATGCTCAAACTCTCCCACCTGATAGCCATACAGCTCTAGTAGGACTAGGACTCAGATCTGAGTCCAGCTAAAATAATAATAGTCCTATGCCCCTCCTGCCCAAGCAAGGTCTGGAAATAGATCCTGATGAGGTTGGGAAAGCTGAAAAATACCTGAAAAGCCACAGAAAACTGAAGGAAACTCACCACCCCCATCACACATGCTAAAAAAGTAGAAGCAAATCTACAACCACCAAACACTCATATAAGCACAGAGCAAATCTTATTGAAGTCAAAAGAGCCCATCTGCACTTAACCAGCTCTGAGCCAGGCTGCAAGTGAAGCAGAGCTGCTAAATGTTTACCCTTAGACTCCCAAGCTCTCTACTAGTTTTCCTTACAAGTCTGTGCTGGGTCATGACAGGCAGACTGTGTAACACAAAAACTACCTGCAGTGGCCAGAACTTCAAGTAATGACCTTCAAATGACTTGTAAACAATTTTCAGGAGTGCTCAAAGCTTCAAATAAGCACATACCACAATGCAGCAGTGTCATTTTGGCCCGAAAGACCCCAATCCCTTCAGCCACTGATGGGACCTATATGAATGGAAGCAGCACTTTCCCCCCCCACCCCACTCCCATCAGCTCTTGGCTACAAACCACCAAGAGTGTGCTACTTTTTGAGACACAGCATACCCCCAGTCAGCGAAGAACACTAGGGCAATCTCATCCAGAGATGGTTCGGTTGAAAAAGCATTAGTGGAAGATCTATAAGGCAGACAGGGAGGATAATCTTTGAAATATAAGTACAATATAACTAAACAGCACAAATGGATGGTCAGTGCAGAAGGAAACCAAGGCCTTGGTTATGCAGCCACTTTGATGGAGCACAAACCCAAGTTGCCACCAGAAGCAGTAGTCATATGCCCCTTGACCACCCCCAGCTATTCATTCCCACCGCAAACCTTGTGCCAGTCCTGATAAGATGAGTAATAAATTTGGGGGAAGGAAAAGATAGCTGAAAACTACACAGGCAAGTTTGGGGTCTTTGAGCCCCCCACCTGCTGGAGCCGCTCCCTGACCTGGCTGATGCCGCACCAACTGCGGTGCTAGCCCAAGGGAGGCAATGGGAACAGGCTGCAGCAGAGCCAAATGCAAGGGTCTCTGCTGGCAGCAGATAGGTAGTGCCAGGTGGAAACACAGCGTAGCCACAACCTTTAACTCTTCAGTTTAAGAGATGTTCCTGTCATGGAACCTTCTGCTAAATTGTTTATAACATTCCTGAATGCACTGTTCTGCCAGATGGAAAGCGCTATTAATGTCACGTTACCACCATGTAACCAACAGGACTAAAATCCAGTCAATGCTAAAAAACTCCCAGATAAACACTGGATTCAAATAACCTGTGTTTTGCTGAATCTCAGTAAATACATGGCTTGGAGTCGCTGCCAAATATAATGGAGTGACAATGGGACAGCACTATTAATTCTGCTTTCAAGCCCTTTGCTGTAATGCTTTATGAATATATTTACCCAAACCTAAGATGTTTTATGTGAGAGGTTTCTAAAAGGACTACAACATGTAATGTACTGCCAGACAAGCTGCTGGAAGGACTAAGGTTAGAGAAAGCTCAAGTGATCAATAAATGTGAGGAGTTATAAAGCACAGAAAGCACTTAGAAACACTTCAGTACCTAAATATTAGAGCTTGTCAATAATTTTCCTTCCAAACATCTTTCTAATAGCATATCCCTTTGACCAAAAGCAAACATTTCTCTGCCATTTTGATCTAAAGATTTTGTCCTTTTTCCAGCCATGAAAAACTAAAGTGGTTCCCCTCAACTGAATACAAAAGAACACTTTTGTTAAGTATTATTTAAAAAAAAAAAAACACCTACAAACCAAACCAAACAGCCCACATTAAAAAACCCACAGCATTTCAAACAAGCTTTCGCTTCCTCACATTTTCTTCCCCAAAATAACTTAAGTAGAACTGGTCAAAGAAGTTAAGAAAAGAAGAAAGAAGCAGCAAATAACTCAAGCCCATGGGAATAATGAATGGTTAGTGAAACAAATGTATATTTACCAATCCAGCCTTTGGAAGTTCCTCCTGCCCTGAAGAAGAATCGCTTCCTTTTAACTAAAAAAAAAAAAAAAGGCAAAGAACTCAAAAGAATTCCCACCTACCTGGCTTAAAAATCAACTGCAGGGCAACATAGACAAAAAGCTATAACCTCAAAGAGTAAGGAGGATTGTAAACCATAAAGCTTCCCATAGGGGTCTTTGTGTATCTTGGAATGATACATCTTAAAAATCAGAAGTCCCAAGACCATACATGGCTGATGTCTAACCACCAAAACATACAGCTTCCCAGAGTAGCAAGGTGATGAAATCCATTTTGCATTTCTTCTGTTTTTTTTCCAGAAGGGGTAGCTGAGGAGGAGGTGGCAAGACCTGCTCCTGACTGCATGACAGAACAGCAGCAACGTGCAAGAGAAACAAATACTCACAAACCTTCACGAACTAGCTCAGGTCCCTGGCTGCTCCCATTCCAGGTTCAGTGCTTAAGGTATCATATAATGCTACCTGCACTGATGGAAGCATCCATTCCCTCAAAGCTTTGGATACCAGGTAGAGAGTCAGAGCCCACAAGACCTTACAAAATTTTCTGGGAGAAACAACCTCCTCAACTGGCAGGAAACAAATCACTTTCCCTCATGCCTTACCATCTCCCTAAGGTTTGTGGTGTGCAATGGGGAGAGTGCGTGAAGGGCTGTGGAAGAATGGGACAGGGCAGAGAATCATCATCTTCTCTAACAGGCACTCATCAAGAACACCAAGTAAATTGTGCTTGCAGTGATCTCGTTTTCTGCCATCACTCCATCAGACAGGAATGATTTAGCCCCACAGCTCCATCTCCAGTTTAAAGAATATGACTTTAACTGGGTAAATGAAGAGCCAGGTAATGAAGGACCATCAGCTCTAGCCTCCAGCCAGCACATGCCCAGGAACATGTTCCCAAGCACCAGCTGCTTCAGAGACACAACGCAGGAATCCAGCTCTTCCTTTTAATCCCCCTCCTCAGCCACCACCCAAGGAAGAGAATCAATAAAGTGCAGAGTACAGGATTAGGTGCCAACCAATGGGTGCCTATATCTACCTCTTCACTTAAGCTTGAAGTGAAACCATCACTTCAAGCAGAGGGCTCTGGATTCCAAGGACTGCATATGTGTGTGCATGCTCACACATGTGTGTCTTGTACCTGGTTTAAAAAAAAAAAAAAAAAAAAAACAAAAAACAACCACCACCAAACCCAAAAGTAACCCAAGTCTGAAAGCAATATAAACAGCAGCTTCAGTCACTTTGAATTTGTCCGTCTCTCTTTAGGAAGGATTTTAATATGTCTGTAAAGAACCCTTTGCAGATCTTTTCTTAAATATGGATACACAAGCTTAGCTTTCAACAGCTAATCGACCCAACACCTTCTGCCTCTGAGACAAGAATCTCACAGTAGCCTCCAGAATTCAAGCCTTCCTCCATGGTTCACCCTGAAGAGAGGTAATTTCTACTTTTCAGCAAAAGGTGTCTCAGTACATACTGTTATTTCTGTGCAGTCAAGATCAGCAGCAAGATCACAAGGGAATTACAAAGAGCTCCCTAAAAACATTTTATTTTCATCTCCATTTTCCATCTCTTGTTGCTATTAACCATCTTTACATTAGTGATATCTCTTGTGACAGCTTAGCTGAATCAAATGCCTGTGGTTTATTACAGCTGGGACGATTGTGAACTTTAGGGAATAAGGACAAGATGAGTAACCTTAAAGAAACAAAAAGGCCATAGGGCGACAACCTAAACTCGTAATGCTGAGCAAAGCATGTGTAAAATTCAATGTGCACCCATAACAGAAAAATATAATTTACTTCCAAGAGCATTGGTGCAAACAAAGGGGAATCAGGTGTGCTTGGGCACAATAGCCAGGTGGGAATCTGCTGGCTGGAGCAGGAGCCAGTCAGTAGAATCACTGCAATCTCAAGTAGTCTATATGGATTACACAGAATGATCATCTCATTATGTTTCTACAAATCACTAATTCTACAAGTGTCGAGGTCAACAAGGCTCCTGTCAATATCAGCGGTTTGGCACATGGGAATTCAATACTCAGAGAATCAAACTCCATCAGTGTTATCAAAACACATGAGAAATAAGATGCGAATGCCTCCTTTTCCCCCACTCCTACCATCAGGTGATCCCTACCCCATATGCATGCTGCAACTACAGCTGCTCAGAGCTTTCTGACACCTTCCCCCCAGAAAAAATGCCAGCTGAAGAAGTTTTGCAGAAGCACATTCATTTCAGTGAGCCTTCTGCTGAAACGTAAGCCATCCTGCCAGTCCTCAGCCAACTGCCAGGAGAAATCAACTGTCATATGGCACAATGCAAAGTGCATGATGTGGCTGAGCCTTCAGAGCTTGAACTATTCAGGCTTCCAACAAGCACAGCATCCAGGCAGCTTGCTACATCATGCACTTTGCAAAACCCAAGCATGTTAAACCCTTGAGAGAGTCACATCTGTTGGCCCCTAACCCTGTGCACCCTAGGAAATTAAGATACTGCAAGTCCTCATACTACTGCACGGCAGGGCTTCCTCAGAGCTCAGACTTCCACACAGTAATGGAGAGATATTCCTTCTGCAAAAGTAGCATCAACAGTACCATAAAGGATTTCAGAGCAGTCCCTGGAAAGCTTTTTTTTTTTTAATCGCATGTTTATCCCCCTCTTTATTAGTCATCTTTATTCTCCCAAAGCCTGAAGAATCAAGTCTTCAGGCTCTTTACATCAGAGACTATGCTGGCCATAGTTGGAGCAAATAGGTAAGACTCATAAGCAAGCTATCCCATTCTGATGAAGGCATCTTCACCAAAAAAAAAAAAAAAAAAAAGACAATTAAATACAGAACACTTTCAAGATGCCAACAGAATGGTTCCTAAACTGGCAAGTTTCTCTAACTTCCCTTGAAGCACCAGTTAAACAGCAATACAAGTAGACAATAAAATCCAGCTTTTAGGATTCCCAGTCACCAAACCCCTCAAACAAAACAAACTCCTTCTTTGGTTATTTTAACTGCAAACATGTTTTAGGTTGGTAAAACCCTAGGAAGAGAAGGTACAGCACACTACTGCACTAGCTGTCACACTCCAGAGTGGAAAGTAGCCTCACACTTTGCTAAGGACAACTTTTTCTCCACACCTATGTGGCCAGTTAATAAACTAATTTACAAACTTAGACTCATAGGAGGATTCTCAACTCTGTCACCTTCAGTTACCACGAAGCAGCCACATCAAACTGACAGACTCTCAGCAGGGTTCCACAAGCAGTTACTGTACTCTGGAGACCACTATTGTTTGGAAAACACAAAGGAAAGTTGCCTAACATTACACCAACGTTAATTAGCTAACACAAGAACTTGTTCGACTTTACACTGAATTAAGGCAAGGTTGCTCCAGCAAAGATCATTTACCTCATCTCTGCTGAGGGATGCTAGCTCTTTAAATCATTCAAATCTCATTGCAAGACCACATCTTATAACCCCTAAAGCTTCAATGTTCAATAACCAAATCCTTTGCTAAATCAAAGATCAGGAAAATTGTCTTCCTCTGGGGGACGATTACAATGAATCAGCAAGAACATAACTATTCCACCACCTTTTAGAGTAGAGAAAATCAGAACTATTTGACCAGTGTTCCTGAGACTCTTTTATGCTAAGTGTCTTCTCTTCTTGCAGCTGTTTGATCCCTGTGGACACAGTGGAATCCAAATGGTCACAAAGAATTGCAAGACAATAGCAATCATAGGCAGTCACCAATTTGTGACGGCATTAATGTCACAAAACCTTTGTTACTAGCAAAGAGAAAAAAGGAAAGCAGTGTTCAGTACTTCATAAAAGTTTCCTGGTTTGGGATTTTCTTTTTGTTTTAATTTTTAATTGAATCAAACTGTTATGTTGCTGCAGCCACCACTGTTTAGGGCAGTAATAGAGCCTGGCTCACCAGAAACACATTAAACAGAGCAATTAAGGAATATTTTGAAAAACCAAAGATATAAGATTAATGTCTCCAGGAATCAATCTTCAGACTGCAGCAAGACAGATACATCAGAATAATGAACCAACATCACAGCCTGTATATCAAAGTCATCTTTGCACCAAGAACATCATACATGCAGGCAGGTCTTAGATCATTCCCATGCATAAAGGCAGCAGGCAAGAGTCTAGGGACTTGTGGGTGGGCAGAGCAGAAGAAACAAGTGGCCATAGAAAATGTGAACTACAGAAAATCTCTGGTTTGGGAGAAGGGGAGAGAGGTTCCTGTGACTCCTTCACTGGAATGGGTCTCAACACATCTGATATATCTGGATGAGTGTCCTCATTGCTCTCAGACACCGCAGGGGTATAGACTGAGGAATTTTGGGAGGAAACGAAAGGGAAGGTAGCAGGCTGCAAAATGTCAGTTAGCCCACAGACCCCTTTCCCTGTTACCCAGAATGCAGATATTTTATCAAGTGTTATGCTGCTGCTCATTATCTCAGAATCTCTTTTTTTTCTCCTATCTTCTCCCTTTAGCTCTCTGCAGCAAACAGTGATCTCTTGAAAAAGGGAGACTTAGTCAGTTTTACAGAAGCCTAGCTACCTTCCAACAGAAAGTAGCCTTCTCCAGGTGTGGTTGTGAAGTTTCAGTCCTACAAAGGCGCTTATTCCAATCCCACATCTCCAACATGGGTAATACTCCCTAAGCGTGTGAAGAATCCCTTTCTGCATCAGCACACTGCAAAAGCAGCCCAGGCAGCAAAAGTTCTGCCAAAACCAGAATCCAGGCACAAAAGACAACTAGTAATTTGCACCACAACAGGGACAAACATTTGGAGAACTAGCCTAAATTCACCAATAGCATTCTTACTGGAAAGCCTTATCAAGTTCTTCACCTTTATCTCACTCCCAAACTTTTGCTCCTGAGGACTGATCCTAAGTGATTTCACCAATCTTCTTTCCCTGCTCCCTTCCCAGACTCTTCCTTTGCACAAAGACTCCATTTAATTTTGCGTCCGTGTGCTTACATGGGGAACCAAGATGCAGGTGGCCAGGGTAGAATCCCCTCACATACTTTGGTTAGCTCTTTTCCGTGGCTTGCAACTGGGAAATTGAGATGTGTGCAAACTTCAGCATGAATCAGAAGCCACTCCACTTACCAGCACCAACTCTGCATGGAGTTAAAAATTGTCTTTGACTCTGTCCCATTTGCCATTTAGCACCTCACCTTAAAACCATTAGAAGTGGCAAGAAAAAATTTAGCTGCTGTTTGTCAGGGTAATTAAGATGGTTTGCCGTAGCACTTTTCAGTAACAGCCCAGTTTGAGATGGACAACACAGCAGAACACACACAACAGGGCAAAAGGTAAGCAAAGTTCATGCAATAGGCTTGAGGAGATGGAAGCTCTTGGGTCCTTCTTCCAAAAGGAGCAGTTTAAGACACAACTTTAAGCCTTAATCTCTAGGAAATCTCCTAGGTACTGAGCAAACACTAAAGCAGGAGGACCATATCCCTCCCTCTTTACTCCACAATGCCTCCAAAGCTATATCCTCTTCACCCTTATCCCTCAAGCTGAATCATTCAAGGCATTAAGGTGACATCAGCCTAACCCCATCAGGGTCTGATGCTCTCCTCACTAGCATTATGGCTTCTCAAGAGAGATGAGGCACTGTCATACCACAGGCTGCAATGGCAATGATGGCTTACGGAATACAGGGCTCTACGCTGCTCCATACAACCACCATTCTTAGCTGGAAGTTAGGTTTGAACCAAAAGTTGCCTGACAAAATGTCTGTCCCAACTGCCAGACCTTGATGCTGTCCCAAGATCCAGGAGAGCTATCAGGTATAAGACGACTCCAACCTACCTGCATCGTCTTCTAAGAGACCCTCCAGCACACGGGTTCTCAGAAAGGCCTTCCTTGGCATGCCAGCAGTCTCCCACCAAGCACAGTACTCAGGCCAGCCAGCAAGCCACCATCCTACAACAAGCAGATGTTATTCTCCAGTGTGTCTCCTTGCTCTTGTCCCACTACCCTGTCCAGATCCTTTGATGGACAAGTCCAGAAGATGCTCAGAGTAGGGAGGATTCCACTGAGGTAAAAGATTTGAGATTGAGAATAGATCACAAGCCTCTCATAAGAATACCTGTTTAAAGGAAAGGAGCTGATTCACTGAATGTCAGCTGTTTTAGAATGATCTCACTAGTCCCACAGAAACATAAGGAAGGCCACACTGAGTCAGAACTAGGGTCCATTTAACTCACTATCCTGCTCTGCAACAATGGCCGCTAGTAGATACCTAAGGATGAATGAGGTCAGGCTAAGTGTATATAGGATTGACCCTATGTGCTGGTTTTGGCTGAGAAGGGGTTAATTCTCCTCACTGTGGGGGTCGGCTACCTTTCCAGCTTCCCGCGCTCTGCCGCGTGGCGTGGCAGGGGGGGCTGGGAGGGGCAGGGCCGTGGTGGGGGCGGCTGACCCCGCCTGGCCAATGGCAGGTTCATTCCATACCATGTGACACCATGACCAGTATATAGAGGGGGGGCAGTGGCAGTGGGGAGGCGGCGTCGGGGCGGCGGGCGGCGAGTGGCTGCGGCGCGTGCGGTTTGTTCCGGCGGTTCGTTCCCCCCTCCCCTCCCTTCCCCCTTCCCCCCCGGGGCTTTGCGCTTCTCATTGTTCTCCTTTACATTGCATTTCTACTGTTGTTTCTTTTAATTTTAATTATTAAACTGTTCTTATCCCAACCCACGAGCGTTACCCTTCTGATTCTCTCCCCCATCTACTGGTGGGGAGTGAGCGAGCGGCTGTGTGGGGCTGAGCTGCCGGCTAAACCACAACACCCTAATACTCTCACAGTATCTGGCTATTTTTAACTAAAGGGATTCTTTCAGTTCTTTCTGGTGGCTGAGGCTACAACAGTCCAGCAAGACAATTTACTATAGCTGTACAAAAAAAACCCAAAAAACACCCAATAATCACCCCTAGAGTTTCTACCTGCTGTGGCTTTGTTTCCGAGACCAGAAATGCCATGACATGTCCTTTTCTCTTTGCATGGGCCCTAAAAGACAGATGCCTTTTTCCTGTCATGTCTCCAGCAAGTAAAGTGGCCTGGCAGCCTTCCAGAAGTTGGTGCTTTCTGTTCCCATCCTGTCCAAACCAGGTAATCATAAAACATTTTACATCTGCATAGATCTGGCATACTGTCTATCTGCAAAAACACCCTGCTGGCTGTCTGGATCATACCTGTTTAAAGATCCATTTGTGCTTTTCCATCTATCTCGTACTTTGAAATCACAGAGTACAGACAGGCCAATTATAAACAATTAAGTTACCACACATAAGAAATTACCATTTCTCAGATGAGCAAAGGTAATTGGCCATATGCATACTCACAGACTAGTCCCAATGGCCAAGCAAATTGGTTTAACTTCTATTTTGTGGTAACACATTTTGCTACCTATTTGCAAGAGAGCAGAAGAACAACTGTGGTCAGCTGCCACAGCTCAAGGTAGCAGTTATCTGTGGTTTAAGAAGATACCCACAAGTTACCCACAGTGAAATCTTTAGAGTTTGTCAGTGTTGCTTAGCCCCACCTCAGCAAACAACTCACGCTTCAGAAACAAAACCGGTTTCATTCTAAACAGAAGCAAAGACCTTGCTATTTAAAGACATAGAGAAGAAATGCAGCAAAGAGAATTACTTGCTAATTGTTCCTTCTACAGATAATTAACCCAGAAGCATACCTGAAACTATACATTTTCTTTTCAAAAAACACAGAAATTGAGCACATGAATATCTTTAGTTTTATGTCAAGATAGACTTACAACCTCCCTTGCTTGCAGTAAATTACCTGGCGGGGGGGTGGGGTGGGGATGACATTTTTGAGGAAAATGACCATAAAACAACTGCACAATACTTGGCTAAAAGATAAGAGCACCAGGTGGGAGCAGGGGGAAACTTCCCCAGAAATACTGGATTTGCATTATTTTAGGGCCATCTCTAATCTCAAGAGGGTAAATGGGTCACAGAAATACATAAGAACCACCAACTCTACAAAATTAATCACTCAATAACATCCCTCTTTTGGCACACTTCAATCAGACTGTGATGAGAGACCAGGAAGAGGCAGAGAGGCACATGTGGTTGCTATGGAGTTAAAGACTTTAAGGACATACAGGGAATCAGCACAACTGCCTAGAATACAGTTAACTCTTCAAGTGCCTCTCTCTAAACACCTCCCTGGCCAGCCAAATTCACAACTACCCATACTAAGAAAATCCTTTTAAATACACAAGAGTTGCCATCACAAGTCAGAGTCCAAGGACCAAAATCCACCAAGTGAGTGTAGATGCTTCACATTAAAAAGCAGCTAGGTCTGGCAAACAACAGCCAACTGCTACAGAAGCCAAGTAAGGGTCGTGGGATTAGAGGATGGAGGTGGACATGGATGGAAAACCATGCTTTGCAGCATATCATCTTTGCGAACTGCCCTTGTAGCTCAATACTCTACTCTGGCAGGCACAGGGGAACAAAAGTAATTGCTAGAGAGTCATGCAGAGATTTATTTACTCCAAGATGACAAACAGAGGCATTACCAAAAAATTTAAAACATCTGCAGTTCAGGTGTCAACCTAAAATATTTGAAGTGCATTGAAGTCCTAAGAAGCCCAGGCACATCCTTTCCTCAGGAACATACATCCTGAAATTTTTGGACTTTTTCTGCCCCATGGCATCATTCAGCACCATATGAAAAAGCCACCACACTTGCTGATGTGAGCACACAAGACTCACATATAGGCAAGGACTGAGATGAGTCTGGTGTAGGACATGGAAGCAAACTGTGCAAGTGGCAAGACTGAACAAGGAAGACCTTCTTGGAAGACAACCTCCTGAAGTAAAGATTTTAGGGGTGGGAAAAGGGTTCTAGCAGACCAGGCAGATGAGGAAAGAAAGCCTGAAGGTGGTACCAGGCATACTGGAGCTGATGACTGATGTCATAAAGCACATCTCATGGATAATCCAACCAACTGCTTTCAGATCACAAGGGGCTGCTGCATTTCCAACTCCCTGCAGAGTTTCCTAGCAGGGGGTGTGTGTGTGCATATATATATTTCTACATATATATATATATGTAGATAATCAGCAAAGTTTCTATTTTCTCCTGCCTACTTAAGGCAGACTTTCAGCATGCATCTTCCTACACTGCTATTTTTACCTGCTACTAATCAGTGTGTTCTCAAACAGAGACTCAGAGAATAGCAGTTCAACTCCTTCCGTGCACAGCCCACGACACTGAGTAATACCTGAACAGCAGCTCTTCTCCCAGCACCTAGGACATCGTGCCTTGTAGGGCATCAGGGAAAGCTGGTGGTTAAGGCCTGGGGGATCTCTTCTCATTCAAAGGGTGCTGAGCTTGAACTGAAGGCTCTTGGGCGGGGATCATTAGCACCACAGGAAGTCAAGCAGAGAGGACCAGATCCAAAGTCAGAGCTTTAAACTACTAGCATAGTAAACAATAATACAGTCAATAACCAGAAAAGCTGGACAAACTTTTTTCTGCATTGTTTTCTCCTCTCACCATAAAGCTTTCAGCTTTCACTTTCAATCAATCACGTTTCATTGCCGAACCCAAACATGCCTGATCTATCATAAAGTTTCAGCCTCACAGCGGGCATTAACCTGTGGACAAAATCCTCAAAGGACCAGGGTGTCTCAGTCTTCGCAAGGAGCCCCTGAGATTTACAGTAACAAGGAGCCTGAAAACACCAAGTAGACAGCACCAAATCCTGATAGCAGGTGACGGCTCACTGATCAGGAGGCTGCTCTCTCAGTTCCTGTAAAGGCCTTTATCAGCTAGCCAGTAAAGCTGCTTATTTAAGCAAAGCCATTTTCAAGTGTGCAACCCAGCAGAAATTGTGTATTTGTATGGGCTACAGTGACATCCCCTGTGCTAGCCAACCCCTGATCAAACTTTGCAGGACAGACACTACTGTCTTCAAGGCTCAAAGCATTCACTCTCTGTGGGAAAGCCTGAGTCCTCCGGTAGGGACCTTCAATGATGTCCTGGTTTAAGCTGGGAAAGAGTTGAATTTCTTAGTCGTAGCTAGTATGGGACTATGTTTTGGATTCGTGCTGGAAACAGTGAAAATGCGGAGATGTTTTAGTTGTTGCTAAGTAGCGCTTACACTGGTCAAGGACTCTTTCAGCTCCCCGTGCTCTGCCAGGTGCACAAGGAGCTGGGAGAGGACACAGCGGGACAGCTGACCCCAACTGACCCATGGGATATTCCACACCATATGACGTCATGCTCAGTATATAAAGCTGGGAGAAGAAGGAAGGAAGAGGGGGATGTTTGGAGTGATGGCGTTTGTCTTCCCAAGTAACCATTACACGAGATGGAGCCCTGCTTTCCTGGGGATGGCTGAACACCTGCCTGCCCATGGGAAGGAGTGAATGAATTCCTTGGTTTGCTTTGCTTCTGCATGCAGCTTTTGCTTTACCTATTAAACTGTCTTTATCTCAACCCATGAGCTGTCTCAATTTTACTCTTCTGATTCTCTCCCCCGTCCCACCAGGAAGGAGGGTGTGAGTGGCTGCCTGGTGCTTGGTTGCTGACTGGGGCTAAACCACAACAAATGAGTATCATCTTACACCCTGAGATAAGGAAGGACAATATGTACTTTTTACAGCCACTGGCTAACAAACATCCTTAAAATAAAAAAAAAGCCAAGGGAAAACAAGAATAACCAAAAAAACACAGATGCTAAACCAAACTCACCAAAGGCTGACAGGCTGGAGATTAATTTGGCTTATGTAATACAGAAGACTTGTACCAAAAGTCAAGGAACTGTTTTTCCTTGGATATTAACTAAGAGCAATATTCCACAACCAGCCTCAAAAACACTCAAATGATCCAATTTTTGAGGAACCATCCGAAGGGGAACGGATTTCCTGTTTTGGACAACAAGCCTGTCTCCAAAAGATCAGAATAAGAAAGCACAGGGTAAGGGGGGGCATTATTTTGCCTGTGCCTCCCTCAGAGTCCTGGCTAGCACAGCAAACAGATTTAAGCCAGGTGTCCCCTCTTCTCTCGTCACTTGACAGTGATCAACCTGAGCCTCAGATACCACAGGGTTTGAGAAAAATTCCTAATGCACTCTGGGCAGATTAAATGATGGATATGGAGAAACCAGCATAGCAGCAGTTTGCTTTTTAATTCAAGATTAGAGGCTGGTGAGATACTGCAAAACTTGCCATTCACAGGTTTCCACCATTGTTTTCCCTGAACACAGTTATGTATTGTAGCAGGCCATTTTCACTGAAGGTCAGATTTTCATATATAGTTTCTCCAGAAGCCAAAATGATTGAGAGCATTTTAACTCCTCTCCAAGAGAATGGCTCCAAAAGGAAGAATGGGGAAAGAAAAGGGATAGGCACACTGCAGTTATCTTACTGGATCACAAGTCAGCTCTTTGCAGTCCAGTATTGTCGTGCTTTACTTATGAATGTACAGAGTCCAACTGTGATCAGGTTCTCATTATTCCAGGCACTGTTTTTCCAAAGAGCAAGGAAAGTCCTGGACCCCAAACCACGTCAGCCCTGGTCATAATCACATTCCTGCATCCTCCTGTCTGTCACCCATCATACCTGGCTCATATCAACTCTCACTAAGCCCATTCGTTACACCTGCAGCCTTGGTGCCCATCTCTCTGATCCAAGTTCTAACAGGTGGGAGAAAGGAAGCATTTTCACATTTCCAGAGGCAACAGAAGTGGTAGCATAAGCAACCTACTAATATTTGAAGTCTAAATAATCCTAAATCTACAAAACTGACCATTAATATCTTAAGCTTTCTTTTACCCTTTCTTCATTTCTTGACTGCTACACAAACAGGCAAAACTCCCTTTGCTTCTCCTCATCCATTGTGCAGCCTTGCTCTGAAAGGACATGTTAAATTCTTTCCTGATTTTCAGGAAGAGACAGATCCCTTGAAATAGTCCTTAATTCACCTGATTTTGCAAGCCATTTCCTCTCTTGCAGAAGGGGAAAAAAGGGGGAAGGGGGGACTAGGGAGCAGATGGAAGGGGGGGGGGAAGGGAATTCCACAAAGGCCAAAAGTACCAAGGGCCAAAGCTCCCAGTCATATGTTAGTAACAAAGAACCAGCTCCAGTGCTCAAACCAAAGCCTACCAAGAATCTTTAAAGGCAACTCCGATGACTTAAGAAATGTTTCCAGCAAGAACGAGGTAACTGGTCAGCCATGAGTACCACATTTGAGAAACATGACATCTTGGCCTGCATATGAGTGCTCTGAGCAAATCTCAGCTTCCTGTCAACATGTACTATTTAAACCTCTGACATTTTAAAAGTTGACCCTATGAATTGATTGTAGGCAGTTCAATATAAACATTCAGCACATGATACTTGGTATTTAAACTTCCTAGACCAGATTATAAATGTTGACAGATATATCTACAACAGGAGTTGATTGGAAAGTATCTGTGCTCCCATTTAAAGTTTCAACATTTTCCCCATTTTCGTAAACATTTATCATACAATTTTTAAATTCTTCAAAATATTTAAAATATTTTTCCAGCACCAAGCAGCCAAAAACCAAAGCAATTTCCTAAAAAGTTCATGGAGTACTCCATCATAAAGTCCTTTGATTAAAACTGAAAGTTTTCAAGAAATTTTCAATTTTCTTGGAGAACTGATTACATTTAAAAGCACATCAATAGTAATTTTGTAATCACTCTCCTCTCCCATGAGTCTTACGAAGACTCATGGTATTGATTTTATTTTCATCATAGAACTAGAACTAAATGCAGTTCAAAACTTTAAGTAAAAAAATCTTACTCAGTTTAACGTTTGCCATAAAACCAGTAAACAGCAATGTGAAATAGTAAAAATAAATCTTTAGTAGGACTAATATTTTTCAGTGACACCACCTAAACATAAAAAAAAATTCTTTTGAACGCAAAGCCACTTTAGACAATATATAAATAAAGCATTTCAAAAGCTTTTCATTGTGTCTTCCTCCTTTGTTCTTTCTTCTTCCAGCCGCAAAAAGAGCACAAGTAATTTCAGGAAAAATATTTTGGCATAAATTTTTAATATTCTGCAGTTTCCTCACAAAATATTCTGCAGTTTACTTCCCTATGAACATCAACACCAGCAGTCAATAGAACATGCCAGGCTCAAGCTCACTCTCCTTTACTTTGCCCAAAATCCAGTTTGTATTTCTCAGTCAGCTCAGAGATCAACACCAGACTTCTCCCAAGGAAGCTCAAGCTCTCCTAGGGCTCTCTTGCCTGAACCAAAACAGAGACAGTAGGCTGTATACTTCAAACTCTCTACAGATTGCACTCAATTAGTATTTAAGTCATAGCAGGGTAGCACCACTGAAGGAGGATGCTTAACTTACAGGGGAATAGTTCAATAGATCAGAAGTAGCATGGGTCACGCTACACTCCTCAGTCACCTTTTCATACTCTCTGCATTCCAGGCTTGCTGCAGCCCTAACACAGATGAAGGGAACTGCACAGGGACAGAGCCATCCCCCAGCACCTGATCCAGATCAGACCCAGCTGGCTACACACAGAGCAGGGGCTGGTCCTTCCCCCTCTTCCCAGGCAATTCGTGCCTGCAAGCAGACCATTCTCCCTCTGTGTTCATACCCTTACAGTTTAAGTAGGGAAAACTAGCAAGCAAGAATCACTTTATTCCATCACATGCCCAGTAACATGCATATAAATATATAAAACAAACGAGACTTCACCTGGAAATTCAGAAAAGATGGATGATATCTTTGCTGAGACAATTACCACATAAATGCATTTCACAGCCTAAGACTACAATGAAACCAAAAGCTAAAGAAAGATGAGACAACCCCCATTTATTTTTTTCAGGAAGCAAGGCTTCAGACCAAGCCTTGGATGGTCACAATTACATCACAGTCTCTTGCAGTGATAAGCAAAACCTGTCTTCTACCAAGTAGAAGCAGGCTGCCAATGTCTGGTGGCAAAACATAAGCAACAAGCACCAGAAACCAGTGTGCAAATAAGCAAGAGGGAAGCATTTGCTACCTGGAGCAGTTAGAGGGGTCAAGGATGGTGTGTTCACTCAGCACATCATCTGCTCAGATCCCTCTATTTTTCGTCCAGATAGGTTATATACAACTTCTGAGCTTTCAATCCAATTAATCTATCTATCACTATCAGTTCTCTCTGAAAAACCCCTGCACAGAAGTGAAAGTTCATTTGCTACAGTTTTGTCTCTTTGAGCCAAAAATGGTTTTCTTCTTCACAATAGTTTATTACACCCTGCAAAGCCAATGAGACAAATCCAAATATCTGTCTAGCCCCTCTATGCAGTCACTGTGGCAGATGTTTGTTACCATCAGAAAAACACCTCTGAGGTTCAAGAGGGGCATAAGCTTCAAGATTTCTCTCATGATAATTTGTAGAGAAAGATATTCTGTGCTCCAGCTCCTCCGTGGATTTTGATGCCTCTCTGCCAATGTAATTAATGGGACCTTGGCACCTAGCAAGCTCAGAGAACCATGGTCTCACCATGGAGGAACATTTAGCCATGCTGACCAAAGGTAGGTCACAGGACCACATTCCTCCCTCAGACATGAAAACTCTTGAGGAATGGTAGTAGCCCAAAGGTTGTCTAACATGGCCTCAAGAGAGCATGGCTGACCAGACAGTCCTGCCCGATTGCCTATGGCCAGCAAGTCCTGATCTGGGCACTGCTTCCTGTAGCTCTACTGGACTAAGACCTCACTGTCGCTTGGCCTCCCTACTCCGATATTCTCACTCAGTTCACAAGTGTTTCACCTCCCTGAATCACCTAACCACTGTTAAGACTCCAGTTTCCTCTCCCTTCCATTCTCCCATCACATCTCCCCTTGTCTCAGCAGAAGGCAGCAGAAAATTGCCAGAGGTCACTGTTACAGGCAGGAAAGAAATGGGCCTTTCCTCTTCCCACTGTATTTTCTTTCTGGGTTAAATACCCAAAGGAATTTGAAGCCAGTCCTAGACCCTTGGTGCTATTTCTTCCCTGCACATAGTTCTGAGGTAGGACTGTTCAAAGCCAACTGAATCATTGGCTTGCCCTCTAAAGCACCTGCCTCCTCTCACCCCTGCAGCATTCTACCAGCCTCACTCAAATCCCCCAGTGATGCAGGGCACCTGCTCACCAGCAGCCAGGGAGCCCAGCTGAGAGCATTGATTCTTCCCTAGACATTGCCTTGAGGCTGATCAACTAATCAGGCAGTGAAAAGCCCTGGGGAAGCTGAGAGTCATCCTTGGAGAAAAGCCTGCCATTTTCCCTCACTGCCGGCTCCCCAGGCCATGTCTACAGACAATACAGCAGAGGCAGAGTAGGGGCCTGGATTAAAGAGGATGTGTGGATGGACAGGAGCTGTTGGATGCAACTGCCTAGTTCACAGCATAACTCAGCCAGCTTCAGGGGACCCTACTCTGCAAAACCCACCTCTGTCTATTTGCATTGTTGAGGAGAACACAGACCCTTCTCCTTCTGGAATAATTTTGTATGGATACACAATGGGTTCAAAAGATAAGCCTGAACTGAAACTCAAAGCCCTCTCTGCAAGGTGCAGGAGTCTGGCCGTCTCCAGAGACTCATACCACTTCAATACACTGAATGGACCAGTATGGCTACACCCCTGTCACCCACAGAAATGCCCAGCCACCATTATACAGGCCACCATTCTGGGGTGGAAAAACATTCAGTCACTCCAGCTTACAGCAGACACACCCGAAACACTCCCAAGGTACTCGGAGAAGCAGGATCTTTCTACTCACACACCGCTATTCACACCATCCCTAAGCGTGCCTAGCTACATATAGTCAGCACCAAAAGGTGGGTATGTCCCCTGAATCAACTTGCTTTCTATTTCCACCCTGTCACACGCAAGACAGAGTAAACCACAACACAGAGTGGATCTAGATACTGGCGTTTACTTAAGAACCAGTGGTGTTAGAGCTTTTACCCTACTTGATTATCTCACACATATACTCATTTGCTCCTCCCCCCAGCACTACATTCACTGGGCCTCAACTTCCCTTCCTGCAAGGACGTCACGATTAGTCCAAGGATGTAAGGCAAACTCATGTCTGTTTGTGCCCTGCCACTGCTCACAGTCTTGGGCATTACCAGCCAAGGTCTCAGGGCACAGCCCA
Source organism: Phalacrocorax aristotelis (assembly GCF_949628215.1). NCBI lineage: Eukaryota > Metazoa > Chordata > Aves > Suliformes > Phalacrocoracidae > Phalacrocorax > Phalacrocorax aristotelis. The sequence continues at coordinate 10,192,823 of NC_134287.1, read as the reverse complement.
GCATTCATCTCCGCACATTTTCTCCAAGATCTGGGATGTGGGGAAATCTTCCCTCCAGCCAGGATTTTCCCTGTCTTCTTTTTGAAGCTACTTATTTCAGGAACCCTTCTTTTGAACAGCCTCCTAAGCCCCTGGTTTTCCCATCCTATCTAGTACACATCCAGAAGTACAATGCATGATCAGACTCTGTCTCCTGTCTCTCTACTAATTGGAGAATTTAGAACATGCAACTTTTGTTTAGTTAGGGCATTGTCAACATTTACAGCCAGCCCTAGTTGTAGCTTGCAAGTAGCAGGCTTGTGCTTGAGAGTTCAGAGGTGTTATTTTGGACATACATACCCTCCACCCACCCAGAATTATCTGCTACCTGTCAGTGTTCACAACTGAAGCTATTTTTGCCTGCTACTATTGCCCTTTCCGTCAGGTCCCTCTTGCTGATGCAATCCCACTGCTTTGTGCTGACCATACTGGCCCCTCACTGAAGGGCCCGTCTGGCCCAAATCTCCCAAGTATGTGGAACTTCAGAGAAGGAAGAGACACTCCCATGCAAACTTGACTCTTGCCAGCTTCCAGGCAAGTTTCGATGTCTCCTCCCTATTCCCATCATTTCATTGCAATTGTAGTAGACAAAGAGACGGGACAGACAGCACACCCGTGGAGGCTGACACAAACTCTGCCTAGGACCAGCCCTCAATTCCTCTACAGACTCAGCCATTTGAACATAAAGACATGTTTCCTTGGTGTTTTCTCTGTGACTGAGGAACATTCTAAGCAAAGACACCACAGGTTAATAAAGGATTGGATTTCACTGAGCTGATTTTCTTGAGTGACACAGCAAGGTTGAGTTTCAATTGTGTTTGTTTCCATTAATTCTGGCTCTCCTTCCCTGTTGTCCAAGATTCGTAGGAAGAGAGAAAAACCAGTCTCCCAACTACCAAGCCCTGTCACTTCCACGCTCTTCTTCTACCATGAGCAATATACCAGTGCCCAGGAGTCCCTCTGCACCACAGACTGCTTTCAAATACATTAATATAAACAAGGGTAACTGCATCTACATCAGCAGTGTTACTGCAGAGCAAAGTTGGTGACCAAGACTGCAGAGAATGGAGCCCAGCACACTGAGGCCAGTACATGGCTCGAAATTCTCTGGGAGGTCAAGAGCTGGCAGAGGGAAAAAATGCATCTTGGTCAAGAACGCCAAAGGTAATGCAAGTCGTGGATTTAGGCTGTGGGTACTAGGGCTCTTGAAGATATATGGCAGGGAAACCTTCCAGAATACTTCTACTCCAGAACATCTTTCTCTCACAAGAGTCCCATTTTTCTCTCTCTGCTAAGCTTGATGCTTCCACCACAATTAGATGCACCTTCTCCATATCTGAGCAAGCTCCCATTCAATGAGCAAACTAATATACATTCTTGTCTAAAATAGAAATAGCCTTGAATTCACAAGCCCCCCCTAAAGAGTGTGCCCTTGAATTGGAAAAAATCCCCTTAGAAAGCACCACAGGCTATAGACATTCTTAGGTGTCAGTCTGAAAATGTTCACCTTCACCCTGTTGTCAAGAGCTACCTGCAGTACATGAGTCAACAATTATTCACCCTGGTATGTCGTACCGTGTTCCTGATCAGCTCACAAACAATGAAAAGTGAGCTCAGACTGGTGCCATTCAGACTCCTGCTTGAGTGTGCCTTTTATTGATGTCTTCCAAAATTTCTTCTTTAAAAACAAACTGCAACCTCACAAATCACAGCAAGCACACAGCAAAACTCTCTGGTACAGAAGGTAAAAGAAAGATAATTAAGTGGTCCAAGAATTAATTACTCCATCCTTCAGGAACAACATATGAATGCCGCTGCCTGGGCAGCTGCATCCCTCTTAATGCAAAACTTCTTTTCCAGACTTAGCCGTTAGAATACTGCTTCTTCTTTCCCCCGTGGATGAACGGGGGAAACTTGTCAGCAGGATTTTAGAAACAAGACTGGACTAATGCCTTCTTTTCCAGTAGATTACCTACAAATAAAGGGTTGTCTGAAAGAGAACACAGAGACTAATGTCCCTCTTAACAAGGTTTAGGTTGTATATTTATTCATTTTAGTATTACTACCACTTAATACATTTTAATGACAGTTTAATGCTAGATGCGGTTGTAACACTAGCTCTTCAGTTTGCATAAACATAGCTCTGCTGAAAGACTCAAGTGTGTTCTCTAGAAGCCAAAGAGTAGGTGCAGCATTATCAAATATGAGACAAAAGAAAATAGCTAATAAAGGAAAAGTTTTAACAATCTCCTTGGGATTCATATGTAACCCTGAGCTTATTTTGCCCTTGCTCCTATTTGTTTTGCCTGATCCTCCTCAGGATTACTCTCTTGACTTCACTAGCTCCAAGAGCTGCACACAAAGTTGAACCTCATCTCATGGTGAGGTCTGCTAAAAACAATGCAATTGCCTGTCTTCAGACAAAGTCCACAGCTCCCTCTCCCACCAGTTGTCTGTGATCTGTATCCTTTGGTTCCTGAACAAAGATTCAGACATTTGGGCCCTAAAGTTAAGAAAGTTGGTCATCCTAATCCAGGTGACTCTGGACATGTCCAAGTTGTTTATAGCAACCTGTTGGATTACCTTAAAGATTTTTACTCTAAGACATGCAGCTAAGAGTTTATCCTCAAGATCTGTACTCCATGAAGCCCAGAACGCCGATAGCACTTCATCTTCTTCCTGCTTGAATCTTGTTCTCAAAGAGTTTCTAATTTATTACGTGTATTATGTACACCTGTGTGGTTGTCTTTGGTTGGCCATCAGATGCCCACCAAGCCACTCTATCATTCCCATCCTCAGCAGGATAGGGCAAAGAAAATAAGATTAAAAAAACCTCATGGATCAAAATAAAGGCAGTTTAACAAAGAAAAGCAAAGGCCACACATGGAAGTAAAGGAAAACAAAAAAAAATTCTCTACTTCCCATCAGCAGGTGATGTCCAGCCACCAGCCACTTCCTGGGAAGCGGGGCCTCAGTATGCACAGCGGTTACTCCAGAAGACAAATGCCTTAATAACAAATGTCTTCCCCTCCTCCTTTCTCTTAACTTTTATTGCTGAGCGCAACATCATATGGTATGGAATATCTCCTTGGTCGGCTGTTCTGGCTACATCCCCTCCCAGCCTCTTGCCCACCCCCGTCCTACTGGCTTTTGCAGGGGTGGTGGGAGGCAGCCTTGGTGCTATACCAGCTCTGCTCAGCACTTATCAACACTTTTCTAGCTATGAATACAACGCACGGTACTATGAGGGCTGCGATGGGGAAAGAACTCCATCCCAGTCAGATCCAATACAATATCTCCAGGTGCAGACTCATGGATTAGATCTTTCAAAGTGCCTCAGGTTACACCCAAATATCCAGAAAGACTTCCTTTGGATAGACAGCTTCAGCTGGAAAATTAAATAAGATAGGAAAGGTGCTGGGAGGAGGAAAACACACTGGTTGCCAGCAATTAACAAGTATGCCTTGCAGGCTTTTCCCAGTTGCTCAGCAACCCAGAAAGTCACACCAGAGAGCAAGAGGTAATTGGACAAGTGGCTTAACTGGATGCTTCCAGAGCAGTAGTTTTAGGTGGATAAGGGAAATCGTTGGTGTATTCCCACACCTTCACCATCCTGTACTGGTACTACAGGCCCTAAATAAAGTCCAGGGAGACCTCAGGCAACTTCTACGCCATTCAAAGGGAATAGTGGAAAAACAATTGCTGAAATGAAGAGAGACCTTTATCTTCATACTACTTTTGCTCTTCGTTTGCTATTCTCATATTAGAAAACAAAACAGGCCAGAGCCCACTTATTGGTCTAGAGATTGCTTGGCATATCAGGGTCCGTCTCCATCTGGCTAAACTTCCTTCCTCCCCAAGACAAGGTTCCAAAAAGAAACATCCTTGGGCTACCCTGTCCCCTAAACCAGGCCTGAGTTTGTCTGAAAATGTTCATTGGCATGGGACATAGCCATGCCAGGGCGACACCCACGGCAAAACCGTCACACTCCCACACCACGCCAAGCATGGGCCAGTCAACACCCATAAGCTCCCTGGGCACCACGTGGAATGAAATAATTAAGGAGCATCCCTCCTGAGGTGGGCACTGGGGCCCAACAGGCAGAATTGGCCATCATTCAGAGGGCCACAGCCACAAATTGAACTGAGCAGAGTCACTGGCTGGAAGCCAAACCTTTGACAGATTAACAGCTGTCCTCGTGGTAGAAAATCTGGTCCACAGAGATTAAAAGTGCTCTGCCCGGCTTTCTCTGACAGTAACCACCAAGGGTTGGATGAAGTGGACAAATAAGCCAGTTGGCAGCAGAGAAGGTAGCAGCAAGACAAGGGCATTTTGCTAAAGAAGCAGGGATCTCAGTCAGCCCTGGCTTTCCCACACACCTTTCCCTTTAAGTGCAATCTTTCCACTACAAGGAATCTGTCTTTGCAAAAAGACCCGGCTCTGGCAGAGAGAAATAATCTTCAACACGTTTCCTGGGGGTGCTTTGATAATGAGCAGAGAGCTGGGTTAAACAGTGGCAACACCTGACTGTCCTTCCTGCTTTCATATTGTCCCTTTAATTAACAACAACAAAAAAAATTCTTTAAAAACTATCAAAGAAAGCAAAACAATGCCCACATATCACTCTTCGGATTAAAACAATTTTGAAATCTGACACTTATATCGTTCTGCAGGCACAGTGGATATTAATAATTCAACAAATTATTAGAGTCATTACTGTACTTTGCAATATCACAACAGTGCGTTTTAGCAGATCTCCTCTCCAAATCTCATTGCAACAGCCATTAATAAATAAAATACAATTCACTGTATTAAACGTGTTGTTTAAAGGCTAAATATTTCATCAGAACTAATACATTTTAAATAATCAGACTAGAACTCTCTTCCCAGCACCAGGACAAATCTCCAGCTCCATACACTCTCCACATTTAGAAATGAAATTATGTTTCAAAAAGCAAACTATAAATTGAATTCAACCAGAACATCTATGCAGCAGCTCTTAGACTACAAACCCTGCAGATTGATGGGATCTTGACCAAACAGGCCACAAATCTCACAACTTTGTTATGGTGTTTATGCAACCCAGGAAAATTGAGATTGGAAAAATACAATAGAATAGTTCACATTTATTGCCTGCCTTGAACAGTGGCCAACACCCGATTCTCTGCAGGAAGGAGAAAGAAAAAGCATCTTAGTCCAAACATCAGCTTCCAATAGCTGTAGATAACAGTGCTTGTTCAGTGCTTTTCATCAGTCAGTCTCAAAGGGCTTTGCATAGGAGGTCAGTTTCCTCTCACAGGTGAGGAAACTGAGGCACAGAGGGAAACAGCTTGTCAGTGGTTAATGTAAAGGCTAAGGGATGAGCTCATATAAATTTCTCCATCATGCACAGGTAATGCACATGTGAGCTGTACCTCATTGCTTCCAAAGGCACTCATGACTCCAGCTGCAACTTTGTGGTAAAAAAACCAAAACAGCCCTTTAAGCAAAATGAAAGGATTTGCCAAGTATTTTCTTGAATCTCAGAAATGGGACCAAGTGACAGATCTGAAGTACAACTCCCGCTCCACACTCAAACACACCAACCTCCCAAACTACCCAACCAAAAACTGGTGAGTCTTTAACCAGGACAAAGAAGAGGGAGTTTTGATTTTAGTTTTTGTCAACTGCTATTATCAACAAAAAATGTTACCAAACCCATATTTAAAAAAAAACAACCTACACCAAAAAACCCCCACACATACTCTTTGCAGTTTGAATTTTTCAGTTTAAAAACTTCTTCCTCCAAAAAAACACTCTCAAAAGTAACTGTTACTTTCTGTACCTCCAGAACAGCAGGTAAGCATCCGCCCTGCTGACTGACAAACTGACATCAGCAAGGTAATTCCTGTAATTAAAACAAAGCAACACGATGTTACTAACAGGCCTGCAGACACTATAATCTCTACTTTTATCCATGGATGTCACTGCTTTCCTCCAGCAAGAGCACATAAACACTGCTACCTTCTTTTCACCAACTTTATACCAAGACACAGCAGAGTGTAGAAAATCAGAGGGGGTAGTATCTTTAAGTGTGACTTTTTACAGTAAAATAGCAACTTAATAAGGCCAGCATATTTTATATCACTTAAATTGTGCTGAATTTGCTCTCATAAGTATATAATTATAAATGTTTCATTTTAACCTTTTAAAATAAAAATCCTTTAAACAATTCCTTAAAAATTAGGAGGATGTGGGGGTTTTTTTTATTTGGTTGGGTTTTTTGGGGTGGTTTTGTGTTGTTTTTTAAATCAGAATGAGAGTCTAAGCTTGGTCTGAGTGAGAATCTGAGAAGACCTGTCAGGGTAGATATAGGAGTTAGAGATTAAGCCCAAATTATTTCCCTCTGTGAACCACCACACACACACTCAAAAACACCAAGCTGAGCAGTAAATTATTTGCAGAGCTCTGTCTACTACATATTCTTGATTGCAGATAGATGCTAGATATGCCAGATAGGATTCAATGCCAGTTACGGCTGAGCTACAGAGCAATGTCAGATATATGACATTGGGAATAGATGGACTTTTGGTCTCATCCAACACATCTGATCTTATGTTCCTGGGCACGTGTCCCAAACCCATTAAACTCAATAGAAATGCGAAGAATTTGCTGGCTTTGAGTCAGATCTTGTATGACAATGGACAGGAACAGCTAGAGATATTTAACCTGTCAAGGAGAAGAGTTAATGGGAACTTGCTCTAATAAATACACCACCTTTACTGCATTATTTGTGCTTTAAGTCATTCAGCCTCAAGAGCTAAGGAGCCTTAACTTCCAAGCCAAAGCCCAGATGATTTTTCTAGGCTTTCACCAAGACCCTATAAAGCACTGGTTGCATTCCTCAGATTAATTGAACTAGTGGGGAACCTAAACCCAGGACCAGTGAAGGATCAGCATAGCACAGCTAGAGATGGTCACTGCCAACACGGGAACTCAGAACAGCAATTCAGAGCTCAGGCAATGAGAAAAGCAGCAAGAGAACATGCCACACCACAAACTGGGATGGCCTCCACCAAGGCAGTAAAGAAGCCTCTTTTTTGTTTGACGAGCTTTTTGGACTTTGCTTGGTGGAACTTTAAAACTGAAGCCCTCATCATCATTAAAAGCTACTTCTAAAGGACTGTATTCCTGGATTGCACAAACCCTTCAAGAGACAGCCCTCTGCTTCACCACGCAGCTCAATGGCTTGCGACACTTGGTAATTTATCATAGCATTAATGCTTTTCTGGTTACTGTCTGTTATGAAACACAGGTTGAGGCACAGCCGTGCAAATGGAAGAGGCTTTCAAATTCCATCCTGTCCAAGCCTGCCAGGAGCCAGAGAAATGGAAGGCATGTGGGTCTAATTCTCATCTTACTGACACTCCATCAGTGTATCACCACCAACTTTGAAGGTATTATTGTTGCCCTACTCCAGCATCAGGAAGATGAAAAATAAGCCCTTGAAATAAAACACACTGCTCTGACAGAAGCCATTGCTTCATCAAGCTAGGGTCCTTATCAAGGCAAGTGTTTTTCACAATACCAAGGATGTAAACCAAGCAGAGCAGTTTCATTAAAGAGGTAGCAAAAGAGAGGCCAAAGGGTTCCAGTGACAAGTTACTCCAAGCAGAAGCGTGAGGACCCAGAACAGCATTTCCAGTCTGGCAAAAGGATCACTCACAGCACTTGGGCTGTCTGGCCAAGTCTGTGTACTATTTACCCACACAGCCAAAAAAAAAAAGTTTTCCTCAGAGCAGCTGTGACTCCAACAAGTGCAGAAGAGTCTGCAATCCCAGCTCAGGGCTACAGCATAGCACAGTTTTTAAAAGTCTGTTTTGCTAGTTTATTACAAACCGTTCCTTCCCTCCAACTTCCATTCAGGAAGGCAGTTGTGACCTCTTGAAACAACAGCCCCTCATGAGCAGTGAATATCTTCAGCAAAGCAGTGAACTGAGAGCACACAGTTGCCTGAAAGATTTTGAGAGAGACTGTGTGCACTACAAAGGGACACTCATCTTTTCCCAGAACCAGCACACTAGCATTTAGAATATATTCTCACACCAAGGCTTTCATTAGAAATATTCCAAAAGAACAGAGACTGGGCAAGTCCAGCTCAGCAGTTCTCACCCTGAAGTGTCCCAACCACTAGTAGCCAATGAGCATCAATGTCTGCATTGCTAACACAGGCGCACACTAGCGCACTCCATCCAATTTGCACTTGAATATCCAAGTTTTCCACCAACGTAAGACAGGGAGGGAGATACTTCCCCATACTGTGGCAATACCTCAATCTTCCTCCCCCAAGTTGCAGACTTAGTCATGTTCCCCACGATCAGGCAACTCATTTCCACTGTCCCAAGCTCAGGACAATGGAAGAGAAAACCGAAGAAGAATGGGGGATGGGGGGGAGGGGGCGGGTGCCAGATAAAATCAAGGGTGCAAAGCAAAGGAGATACATAAAGACCCACATTGGCAAAACTAAGGCTGCACACAGATACGGTCACACTAGGGTCCTGTTTGCACTAGTATAAATCAAGCTGTACTGGAGCAACACCATAAAATCACCATAAACCAGAGGGGATTTTGGACCATGAACATCAGCTGAACAGTATCCCTTGAAAGGGTAATATCTATTTACAGACATCCTTCCTCTCCCTTCAGTTAAAGGCAGGGCAGACCATTTAACCAGTGGTGTAAAGCTTTAGCATGCATGACAATTTATTCACCCTGGCAGGTGAGAATAACCCATTCAACTCTATCGACCTAAATAAGCAGAAAAAAAGCCTGCTGACAGCATTTCTCTGCCCATTCCTTGTCTGAGATAACTCCAAACATCATTCAGCCATGGCACCATCTAACCTGAATTGACCATGTCCCAGACACTTGAACACGGACTCCAAATAATCGCTTTCCTCCTTTCTCTCCCTGTGGGGGTTAGACTTACCCACAAAGCAGCACAGCATCAAAATACTGCTTAAGTTCCCAGTAGCTGTGCATGCCTTGCTCAGGGGACCTTTTTTTTCTTCTGGTGCTAATTCCTTCCATTATGTTGGTTCTCGGTCCCTGCCCTGGGCAGGAGCTGCCATAGCAGAAGGATGCACAAGGAGAAATGCAGCAGTACAAGTCAAACACAAACCTGCCTCTGGAGGGAGAGCATTTAAATAAAGAATGAACCTGAAATAGCTACCAGCTTCCCTGTAGCCAGCACTGTCTGTCAGCACAAATTCACCACAGGGGACCATCATGCAGGAGAAAAACATCTTCTGGGCCCACGTTCAGAAGGGAAAAAGTGAGCAAAACTGACCAGTGTGCCACCCAGAGACTAGCATAGGCCAGGGTCAGAAAGACAGAAACAACAGAAAAGGCCACATCTTCCCAATCGCAACTGATCACCTGTGGTCTACAGGAACAGACTGGCAGGGAATGCCCACACTGCCTCCTTTTCAGGAAGTTCAAATGCCATATACACAGGCAAAAACAAACAGCAAGGTTATGGCACCCCTGTTATATACAGCATCCTTTAAAGACACAAGATTTATGCAAGGTGCTGTACATACACCTGAGGTTTTGTTGTTTTTTTTTAAAAAGAAAAAAAAAAGCTGTTCTTGTTCCCAAATGTTTACCTTTAAGCACAGTTTTCTACTTATCTCTCAAAACCCTACAACTCCGCAGGCAATTTCTGAAAAAAATGCTTTACCCCAGGACAGAAAATGTTGCAAAGACAGACCCCAGCTAATTATCAGGGTTTTTCCACATTGCTAGCGTTCCCTCCCACCTCCTGATCAGTTAGATTCGCAGATGAGAGCAGAGGAGAACTGAACCCAGGGAGGGCACACGCGTTATGAGAGCTCCAAGTGCAGCACATGAACAACCACATTCAACCTAAGGAACGTGGTCTATAACTGAGGGCTGCCAAGACCCAGCCATGCCAGGCACAGAAAAAACTTTCACTCCTGACATACCAGAGGCCCACCGCCACTGTCCAAACGCCATAGCAAGTTAAGGAGAAGGAAGGGACCTGCGAACCCATATAAAGGGATCAAGGCACATGAGCTACAGCAGGAGGGTATAGAGAGGGAGCAGAGGAAAAGCAGGCAGAATCAGACTATGGCCCCAGATCAGCTCTGGTTACATGGCACTTAAAGTTTATCTAGTTAAATAGTGATACACCTAGTTCTATAATTATCAGGTCACATATCCTTACACATATGTAAACATAGGCATAGTATCTTCTATATTTCTAAAACACATTTTTTGTAAGCACACAGTGATTGAAATGAGATTTTAAAAAATGCAAAAAGCCCAGGAAGCACCACTCTGTCCCTTCCCATCCGCCTCTCAGGTGCCCACATGCAGCTTATATTCATAAACACAGGTATAGCAAGTTTTGTACTGATAAACCTGGCAGCTACCAAGGGCAATAAATGTTACAGACAACTCTCATAGGTAAGAATGCACAGCATTAGACAAGGTGTTTCCCCATGAGCTGTGAGAAAGAAATAACAGCACTGCGCACTGCATGCTTTCACACACATATCACCTCACTCCTGTGTCCTCACACATCTCATAGATCAGCTTTTGCCTCCCACCCTTGTCTCCGCTAGGATGAGCACATCAAGAAATCTCTGTAGCTCATTCAGGCCCCAGTCTGAGAACAGTCTCCACCAGTCAGTAACTTCCATGACTGTTAACCTTTGTTAACAGGGGTTAACAAGGGGCAGAAGATGAGAATGTCCCATTTTACAGATGTAGCATTCTCAGATGATCCAATATTTTATTTTACCATCTAACATTTTATCTCCTTCTTCAGCGCTGGAATTAGACCTGCCTCTTTCCCCTTTCTGTGAGTTTTCACTAAGATAACTTCTCCCCAATACAGTTTATTGCCAATTTCCAGTAGTATTACAGAAAGCACAAATTAAAAAAAAAAAATTAAAAGCACACAGAAAGCCACCAGAACAAAACCTCAGTGCAACTCAGGAAGGCAGGCTTTGTTACTCATAGTACATGAGGTAGGAACAAGTAATGAAGATAATCTTAAATTAATTAAAAGCAAGGGAGGGTAGAATTGATCCTGCAACAAAGAGATGCAGTACAAGCAAACTGAGAATGCTACACTGCCAGCGATGTTGCCTTTTGATTAAAGGAACTGAGTTCCCAGTCAGGCTGGCAAAACCCAACAGTGAACAATATTCATTAAGTAAATTAACGCCTCCTCAGTGCTGATTCTGTAGCTGTGTTTTAGGTTGCCTTCAAAAAGGAACAAAGTTTCAGCTTTGGATGCAAAAGACCATGTTGTCTGTGAGTTAGCACGGGAGGGATCATTTCTGGGTCTGTTGACTAATTTGAACTGAATTCAACAGGGGAAAAAAAGTCACAGAGATACCAAGTTCCTCTAAGTTCAGCAGGTCCCAAAATAGTAATTGGCAGGGCTGTAGCTGATCCATGCCTCGACCGCAGCCAGTCCTCCGGCACACCTGGAATGCTCAGCCAAGTACACCATGTGCCACTATTTATTCCTACAAATGGGCAGCAGAATGAGAGACCATGACAGAGATGAAAAAAAACCACTGAGTGATAGAAGAGTCCTGGAAGGGCTTAAGTGATAAGTGATGGCTAACTTCTGTTGCTTAACAGAACAACCAGGCATTTTACTCATTTTCTGATTATTTGAAGAGCAGAGAGCTCTCACAGGCCAGATAACTAAGTTTCAGTAAGGCTACTGAGGCAGCAGCTCAAAAGCACTCAGCAGAAGTCGTATTCCAGTGGGGTGCCCTGGCCAGATCTTTCTCTGCTATATTCCATATCCCACGCTTTTCTGAAAGCCCTTCGGTTTAAGGCTCAGTAACGCAGAAAAGTCTGGCTGGTGATAGTCGAACCTCCTCCGTTATATCTCCATAGCACCTAATACGGACCCTGTGACTGCATGGGGCTTTCTCCTGGGGTTGTTCCAATAGTTGCCAAAGCACACTTGAATAAAGATTCTCTCTCTTCTAAAATAATTGCTCTCTCAAGTAGCATGGCTATCATATTGGTTTGCAATCCCACCATCCCATAGGCAAGCCTTTTTTCAGGCCGGGTGGCAAATGTGGTTTCTGGAGACCTCCTGCCCAATGCACAGGTCTGCCTGCGTGCCTACCCCACCACACGCTGTGAGCAAGGCTTCCCATACCAAGGTCACCATGCTCCTTCACGTGCAGGCTCATCAGCCTTGTGTCTTGCACCAGCCTTTCGATACCCAAACAGAAGCAAAGCCCTGTTCCACTGCACACAGAGTTCATGCCAGTTCAGATAGTAGGTCTGTCTAGGAGTGCACCCACACTCCCACTATAGTGTTAAGTACGATCAGCATTTTGCTAAGTGGGAACAAAGATACTGTGGGTGGCAGAACAAGGACATTACCCTTCACATGCTGCCCCAGTCCTCCACCTTGCAGAAGACTGACATGGGGAGACCCAGCCCAGGCCCCATTCAGGAGGGCAAGAGGAAGATTTAATTACCCTGGCTCACTCAGGAGTCCTTCACCTGTACCTGTTGTGGGGCGGAGACTTTTCCCCTTGCATTGCGAAGCATAATACAAAGGCTTGGGAAGCCACCTTAATGATTCCAAAAGCTAAAATGACCATTGAACTTCACATCTACTACATTATCCCATAACAAGATGGCTATCATCCTAAATTATTCCAACCCATTACAAACAAGCCACATAATTCAGAGCCAGCTCCCAAGCCCCTCAGCAGACAGATGTGACCCCTCTCCTGCCTCTGTATTTCCAAAGGAAGCCTAAATTCACAGGCTCCCACAGCATCACCATGTCAATTCTCATCCAGCTCGAAAGGAGTTGCAATTTGAAATAACTCAATCTGGGAAGCTATGCTGGTAAAGGGATTAGAACAGCAGACAAAGATGCTCTTAACTCACTTTCAGCCAGAACTTTGCAGTGCTTTCACTTGATCAATCTGTTAATGATTTTAGCTGAGCACATTCCACTTTTCTATTATTAATGAGAGTCTCATTCTTTCCACCTATTTTTCCTTTCTTTCATGCAATATTTTCCAAAACAAAGATACACCCAGCCTCCGAGCTTGGCAGATGAAGTCCTTTATCATTAAAGAGCCATATTAATAAGGGACAGGAGCCTTAGAACTTGCCTTCCAACTTCAGTTCTGATCAGCAGCTCAACCCAGGGAGACCCCTCCTCTCTTGCATGCCTCAGTTTCTCAAAAGGAAAAAAACAAAACCAAACAAAAGTGACTAATGCTACTAACCTTCCTTCTAGTTACCTTTGAAACACACAGCTAAAGTAGGCAGCATAAGATCTTTATAAATACAACCATGTCTGTTACCCTGTAAGCACAAAATTGGCAGGATTTGGTGGTAAAGGGCAGGAAGCCTGGCACAGAGAAACGCCTGTGAATACACTGTCATTTCTCCCCCAGTATTCTGACAGAGACAAGTAAGGACTGCATACAGGCGGCCCTGTTTGCCTGCACCTGATGGTATTGATTACAGCTGCAGGGGATTTTCCAGTCAGGCACAAACTGCAGGGAAAGGCTAACAACCAATTAGAGCTCCCACTCCTTCCTCCCTGCACCCATGAGGTCCTAAAGCACTTATGGCAAGAGCTAAATAATCGTGTTTTATACATTCTCTTCCACCCAATAGCTTTTGCAAATATCCATCCATTTTAAGCTTTAGCAACAGCCCTGCATGTAAATTAACTCTTCCTTGAGGATGGGAACGCCAAGGCATGGGGCAATGCACACTGCCATTAGGCACAAAGGCAAGTCCAAAAATCACGAAGACAACCTGCGTTCACAGCCTGTTCTCCTCCGGCACCCCAAGAAAGCACATCTGAACTCAACCCATGCTTTTCTCTCTACCTTGAAAGTCAGTTGGAGCTCTGTGCTCAAGTCCTCAAGCACTAACCCCTCCCTGGAGTCCTCTACCAAAACCCCACAAGGGACTCAATGCATTTCCAGAGTGTATCAGCAGCATCACTGTCCACTGAAGATGTACCAGCAGTACCCACTTTTTACAGACTGACATAGTGTCTGAAGCAGTTGCTTTCCAAGTTGGATTCCAAGGCCTTTAGCCTGACATTGACCTAAGTGATTTGCTGGGGCTCAGTCCTAGTTTTCCCAAGTTCCAAACATCTATTTCCAAGGACACCAGTAAGTGCAACTACTTTTCCCAGCAAAAACATTATTTTGTCCCACCGTGCGGTGGCTGGGATGAATTCCAGATCCTTCTGATCCCCCACACTCACAAGAAAGAAAAGCCAAGAGAAACAAAAATGCTAAGACTTGTCTTCGCATTCTCAGGTTGGTCAAAATATTGTGGAGTCCCAAGTGGCAGGGACATGTCAGGGCAAGCGTATCCTCTGCAGACCAGGCAAAGGGAAGAGAGGCAATGAAGCACAACTCCCCTGCCCTCACCTACCAGTATAACTGGTGTAGGACAGGGAGAAGATCAGCAGAAAAGCAGGTCTATCAACAGCTATCCTCAGGGGCTAGTCCCGGAGACAGAACAGGGCACAGCAGTTGAGGAGGTGGAGAGGACTCACTGCTTCAGTCAGAAACAGCCAGGATTCAGACTGCTGCCTCCTGGCACCGTAAAGGTTAACACCATCCCTTCTCCCAACCCAGCAGCACGGCCCAGCTGCTGCGGGGATGCCGGTGGCTTTACAGGCACATGACTCAAGCTGGAGGGGACCGGAGCAGACCAGAGTTCCCGGCATTGGGACTCCCATCTTCAGGGAAAAGCCTGGCAGCAATTAGAGAGGACACAAAAGGGACATAGTATCAGCTGCGAGGAGGGGTGAAATGCTTTACCACGGCCGAGTGCACGCTAAGGCTATTTTCCTTTCTTGCAGAGGGAACCCCAGACAGCAGGAGTTTCACAGAGTCTATGACTCCAAGCGGGTTTTCATATCAATTTTTCAGCAGCGTCTGTCTTTCCAGCGTGCATTCCCCAGGCCCCAGCTCCACCACCCCCAATCCGTTGCAGTATTTTCCTTCCTTTAGCAAATGCCCACGCTCCCTCTAGCGCCCAGCTCTGCTTTTCACGCACCAGCAACCCGGCACCCTTTCCTACAGCCTGCACCCCAGGGTGTCCAAATCACGCTGGAGCTAATTAAAAATGACACTGTTTTGGGCACAGTGGCTCTGTAGTGCTCTGCAGATCTGCCTGGCTAGCATTTGTGTCAGATATCTGAATATGAAGGGGAGAAAACAGAGTGACAGCCTCAGCATCGGGGACCCTCCTTGAACAACAGGGTTTTGCCACTGATTTCAGTGGGAGAACAATCAGGTCTCCTTCAGGACTGAGAGGGAGGCAAAAAAAAGAGAGGTTTGATTTTTTAGCATCAATCTTTCCTGATTTTTATTGTATGCTGGTACTCTGCTGGCCATGAGGGCTGGGAATTAACCCTAAAATTTCCATAGCACGTTATTTAACACCCACACAGCCACATTCTTCAAATATGCAGCAAACTTTGTCCAGTTCCCTCAGTCTCACAACACCCCATAAAGGCAGGAAAGGAAATACTGCCATGCCCTTCTTTTTGCATGGAGGAAATGTTAACAACGATGCTAGAGTATTCCCCGGACTTTAAGGGGAAGTTAGGATTTGGGAATTTGTTTGCCTTGGATTCCTGCAGGGAGTTTAAGAAAACCAAGAAACTTGCATGCAAAGGTGTGGCTTCAGCAAAGAAGTATTTTCTAACTAAGGGTTATTTCAGCTTAAAATCCCTCTTGGGCTCTGCCAAGTACCGTCACCAGATCAGGCTCCAGCATGGTTTTACAGTGTAGGTCAAACTCCCACCTCCCATAGTCAAGCAAGACAGAGGGAAGGGCTCTGCAAAAGAGAGAAAGAAGCTCATCCACCCACAGCCCTGAGGCTGTAATTCAGAGAATGCAAAGGGTCTCCTTGCTGTGCTGACCCATGTTTCCTCACCTCTGTACTCATTTTTCATTCTTACCTTGCACTTTTCACTGCTGTAGGATAGTGCAGGTTGAATTCTCAACTACAGTAAACTAGCCTAGATCAATCCCACATCAATTTACACTAAGGATCCAAACAAATACTTTGCTGCTTTGGGGACTTGCAGCATTTACAGCATTCAATGCTTCGCAAGGAACATGTCATTTAATTTACTGTCTTGATTAGAGGCAGGCTGGACTCCACACTTTAAAATACAGATCCTCACTGGAAGCTAAACTTGACCAGATCCCAGCCAAATCCAAGCCTTAACTCCCTAAGTGACAGGTTTCCTTGCAATTGTCCTGGAACCAATCCCAGCCATGAGCTCAGGCTTGTCCTTCAATCCTGAAATGAATCTGGATTTGTAAGAGTGTTGACTCAGGTAAGCATGAACTGCTCTCCTCCATTCTATTTATGGACATCTGAGGAGCTTAAGGACCATGACACTAGGGTATGATTTAAGTAAATTCTTGACTGTTTGCTTGACTGGCTTCCAGTATCCTTTAGTGCAACCAATATTAAAGACCTTTTGCTCCTTAACCTGTGTTTTGCCCATTAGATGACAGTGCTTTCGTATTTTTTCTAAAATCTCTACTACAACTCCAGCCATAAATTTGGAAACTCTCAGAAAGTCTCATCTTCCCACAGCCTTGCATTTAAGAAAATATTTGTCTCATCTTACCTCCCTTTTGGGGAAAATTTCTCCTGCCTAACATCAATTATCTGCTCAAACCCATTTTCAAACTACTTTGTCATCTAATTGGATTAACGTTTTCCATTAAAAAATTAACCAAAGAATCACATAGCTGTCTCTGTTTGCATTTCAATCACTGTGAAATCTTAGCCACAAATCCTAGGCCTCATCCCTGAGCATGGAAAAGTCTGAGTACAGAGGCCTGAAGGGAAACTGCTGACGGGCACCTGGAACAGGAGCAGTCCTGTTACTGAGCTCCGGGCTGCGAGAACATCGACAGCTTGCTGCGCAAGGCAGCGTAATGGCCCGGGCAATCTGCCAGCTTCACAGGACCCACAAGCAACATCAAGGCCCATCCACTGGACATCAACCTGACTTTGCGATGAAACCAGTCTGGAGAGAAATAACCCGAAAAATATTTTCCAGACGCCTTCTTCCTGCTCTGCTGACTCAACACAACTGGAAAAGCAATTGCCATGCAAGAGTTTTGTTTTTATTTCCCCATCTCCTATCTGAATATTAATTAAAAAAGGATTGGCAAAGTCCTGGAGAAGGACTTCTGTGGCAAACTTTATTAGTAGAGATAGTGGAGAAGTGGCGATGCATCAAGACGTGACACAGCCAGCCTACCTTCAATGGCAATGAGACCACAACCTAGCTAAAAGCCATCTGAGAAAGAAACGGTCTAGAATAGAAATTAGAATATCTACCAAATCCAGTGCACTTAATATGATTGCACTGTCACCATCTTGCACTCTAGGAGTAAAAATTTTAAACTGAAATCCAACTGGACCTTTGGAGCAGCTACCTATGGCTGACAACTAAATGCAGCATTGCCTGCCTAAAGATTCATTTTCTCCCCTTCCTCCCTTCCGAGCATAGCAGTCTATTTGGAATTGCAAATATTGCCCACCTCGTTCTGCCCATCACACACTGCAATGCTAGGCATCTTAATGAAAAACTACCTGGCACACAGCAAGCCCATCAGCCTCCCCAGCTTGTAATTCACCATGGGAGTGAGTAATGTCTCAGCATCAAACCACCAGTACATTAGCAGATCACACCAGAACACTGCCAACAGCATTCAGAAGAATCATTCCCGGAAGAGACAGGCTTCACTGCGAGAACTTGTACAACCTGCTTTTCACTGCCAGCCCTCAGAGCTTGCACAGGGTAAAGAAATAGGATCAGTGGTAGCAGAAGGAAAAGAATCGCAGAAGCCCATTCAGGCCAGGGTTGTCACCATCAGATCATTTCTAAGTGAGTCTTGAAAATGTCGAAAGACAGAGATTCCCAAAACTTTCTGGTGCCTTGCTGCACCACTTTCTTTGAGAAGAAGCTCTTCCTATTGTGCAATCTGACATATGCTGTGGTGGTCGCCATATGCTGTATCATCTTCAACCAGTAAGATAAAACTACGTCTTCTTTCCAACTCTACTTCAGGTGGATGTAAGCTATTGTAGTACTATTAGCCTCCTCTTTAGCAGAGCCTTCTCCCAAAGACATCTTATATTCCCAGTCCTAGAGCGAATCTTGCAACCATGTTACTCTAGAGATGACTGCCACAGGCTGACCAGACCTCTGGTGTAGCATGGCTGACAAGATAAAACAAGGTGCCAGTCCAGCCTCTCACCAGCTCTCATCCTGCCTTCCTCAACTTTCAGAGCCTGGACCATACTACAAACATCAATGCAGTTGTGTGGTCTGCACAATTAGCAGCTGTATCACTTAGGCACACTATCCTTGTCCAGGTTTCTCTTCTGCGCCAAGATAAAAATATGCAATGCTGATATTTTTCCTACAGCATGAAAAATCCAACCCCTACAATCATACAGGAGCTTGGCCCAGCTGAAGCAACCTGCAGCATTGCACATGCCTTAGACAAATGCCCTCTCCTGCTCTTACTGTGGCATTACAGTGCATTTCCTCAACCTCACGTCTGAAGCTTGCCTCTGGTTACTAGAAAGGCAAGGGCATGTATACATGGCATAGCTAAAGCACACTATAATCACAAGCTGAGGTGTCTCCATAGACAATGGATTGAAAATATCTTCAAAAGGTTAAAAGAAAGCTAAAAACGTACATCTTTACTTCTTATGTTGAAAAAAACCATGCACAACACCGCAGAATTTGTAGCACTTACATAATGGGAAAAACATGGACAGAATTAAGTACTTCCTATAAACAGCTACATTCATCAGGGTGACAACTCTGAAACCTAATGACAACGGTCCCCATTTACCATTCCACCAGCGATCATATCAGGAGAGCCATCTGAGTAAGTGTGTTTTATCCACTGTAGCTTGTTGAAATCTCTTGAAAAACTATTGTCAAGAAACAAGATAGCGAGATTTAAAGCTGCAACAGCATTAAAGGTGCTGCTACTTATTTTTGCAGCTCCTTATCCTAGAAATCAGGGAGAGAGGAAGGAAGGAAAGATAATCTGAAGAATCAGATCATCTTCATAGGAAGGTTTGAGAGAGCATCTGGTGAGCAGAACAGGGAAAAATGTCATGCAATAACATAACCATAACCATCTAGAGAGAGGCAGCACAAGTGTAGAGGGTACAACTGCTCACCGAGTGGCACATTTGAACACCATGTGTGTTCGGAGAGGAATAGCTTTGAAAAAAGAATTGCAGATCTTCTGGGAAAAATAGTAGCTTTCACTAAAAATTCTCCTTCCTTTAAAAACACCTTAGCAAGAAAACATTTTATCTGATCTCTGCCAGGTCTCTCAAGAGCTTCAGTGACCTCTCTCAATAAATGCTTCTATTAGGGCAGACTAATACTTCAAGCCTCAGTACAAGTCTCCTTTTTCTAATATCACACCCACTGAATTAAGCCAAGTCCCCTTCCCAAAAACACAGTGAACATGAACTTCATTTCTACACAGAATACTATTTTTGCATTTTCGTAATGATTCCCACTTGAAGATCTTCAGGTATTGTACAAAGCAGAAATGAACTCTGCTCCACACCACCACTTTGTGGTAGCTAAGTAGTACTATCCTCATTTAACATGGAAGAGGAGATCCAGAGAGGTTAATTGTCTTTCCTAAGGTCACAGAAAAAGCCTCTGGGCAGGACAAAGCAAAGAACTCAAATTCCCCGATCTCACCAGCCTTTTGCCTCTATCCTAATCCTGACCTCACTATCTGCAAGTGAAGAAAACAAAAGTTTGTTACCTGGAAGGGATTATTTTTTAGTAAGTTAAATTGAGATTTGAGGGACGTGGGAGAAAAGGGGGATAGGAAACGGAGGGGGAGTTGCTCTTAAAATAATAAAAAAGAAAAATACAGGAGGTTTTTAACATTCTAGGTAACAGGACATGCAGCAACTGCAAAGATTTTGCAGGGCGTCTGTAGATCTATATGTCCCAGTAAAAACCCAATGTTTTATTACCATGCTTTCCTCTTCTTTACAAATCCATCCAGTTGTTAGGAATCCCCCACATCCCTCACCACTAACACCTGATTTGAAATATACTGCCTCATTGCGTGAAATGTGATTGATCGTGTTTTTAATAAATCATAAATGATTAAGTTTTCCAAGTAACAGGGAATTGGTAAAAGCAAGCTGTATGCCTCTTTACTGTTTTGGTTGCCTGAAAACAATAGGATACAGATGTGTGCTACCTGCTCTCCTAGGTCATCTGGCATAATCTTGACACATGAGTTAATGTCTTTTGTCCATTTTCAACACACCTTCCTGCTGCTTTATGCCTACTATGACCTAAGAAAATACGTGCTTTGAGGTGAGAGACTGGGAACCAATGTGGCTGGCAAAAGAAGCCACACTGTTTCCCTGAGTGACCTTGGGCAAATTGCTTGATGTTCCCATGCCACAGCCACCCCAACAGCAGACTTAGGTAAAAACTAAACTGCAGTAGGACAACAGGCATTGGATTCAGCCTTCTCTGCCAATAAATGAAAGGATCCAGGTTCAAGCATTTAACTTTCCCTCTACGCTACTTAAAAAAAATCCAATTAATCACTAAATGCAGTGTGTTTTCTCCAAGAGACAGGACAGAAAGTCTCCAAATGCTGAACCTCATATTAGAAAAATCACGAAAAGTTAACACTAGTATTTATTAACATGCTTGCTTTTCCTTCCTACAAACACCACACAAGCAATAAACACCAGTCTCTTGCTTATGCTTTTGAGTTGGAAGCTTTAAATGCATGGTATCTTGAGGTGCAAAATTTTAATGGAAAGTTACAAGCAATCGAGACATGTTCCTTTATTACCCTTCTCAGTCATCTAGAGTTAAAGAATAAAGGGAACTAGTTATTTAAATGGTATCTTTAAAAGAAACCAAGGAAGGAGGGAGAATTCTGTGAAAATCGCTTTCTGACCTGTGCTTTAGGAAAAATAACCTTTCTTTCCCCTGCAAATGCCTACAGAATGAGTTTTCTCTGCTACTTTAGCCAGAAATACTCAAATACTATTTGAAATCCATGCTGGGAAGGGACGGGGGTGGTTTTAGCTTCTCTTGCGCAATACCCCTTGATTCAGCACCAAAATGAAACAAAAGAAAGGACATATAGGTTGCTTTCTTCATTGCATGCCATCTTATATTAAAAATAAATAATCCTAGAGACAAGTGCAATGCTAAAATATATGATGCAGCTGTTTTCTCTTGAATGTTTGCTTTCATCTTTAATGAAAGTGGAATTCATGTCTGGCAAACACAACTGCCTTTAAAAATTGGTTAAATCAAAGTAACATCTACATTGCTGTCAGAATTATTGCCTAAGTAGTAATAAACAGAGAAAAAAACTTCCAGTCAAAAAAATAAAGAGGTGATTGAATTGCACGTTATGAAGCTATTGCTGATGCATAGATAGATAGACAGATTGATAGATAGACAATTTGCTTTCTAATGACTAATCAGTTTCATGAAGAATGTACCTGAAAATCCAGCTGATCTGTTTTATGCTGCTAATTGCTTTATGCCCATTTCCAATAGCGGCAAAACAATAAAAGAGGCATTTTCAAGGCAGTGACAAGCTATAATGATCAGAATAATGGGAATATTGTCACCAGACATAAAGGTTTCCCAGAGTCCTTTAAATTACGCCTGTTCTCAGACTTTACGTTAGAGGGGAAATAGTATTTCTGCTGTCAAGTTAAAAGAGAATTGAAGTTCTGCCCACAGCCATCTGCCAGGCGTTGCAAAGCAGGGTGCGAGGGAGGGCCCTGCACTACCATGGCACGAAGGCAGGTGGGCTTTCAGGACACCCCCCCACACGCACACACTGTCCCACAGACTTTTGGGGACACCTCAGCTACTCGCCATTACTGACTTCAGGGGAAAGGCTTGAGATATCATCGATTTTTTTATAAACTTTTCACTGTGCTCGCACTACCTGCCTCCTCTCGGAGCCCCTTAACGTGCTGGGGGGCTTTCCACCCCTCAGTGAGTTAATGGGCTCTCGCCTGTGGCCAGCGTGCGGAGCGGGGAGCAGGAGGGCTTTCCCACCCCCGCTGCGCATCACTCGTCCCCGGCAGGGAGGCAGCGAAGCGTGCCGAGGTGTGTGTCACGTACGAACAGACGGAGAGACGGGGGACCCAGCTGTGCCGGCAGCCGGGCCGGGGGCCGGGGCTCTGCCCCGCCGGGCCAGCGCGGCCCCTCCGGCGGCACTCCGGCCCCGGAGACCACCGCTCTGCCTGCGGGGGCGGAAAGGTGTTCCCATCCTCCTCCGTCTTTTCCCAGGAAAACTTTTCTCCTTTTCCGCCGCCATGGCCCCCGTCCCCCTCCCGCTGGCAGTAAGAGCAAGGTGCCCGCCAAGCGACCCCTCCTCCCCGCGCCCCCGGCCGCAGTGGCAAGCGCGGCCCCATCCCGCCTCGCCGGGGGGCACAGGGCTCCCTCCCCGCCCAGCCCAGCCCAGCCCGGCCGGGCCGATGGGGCGATACTCACACTGCTGTTGTGCCCGGACCAGTGCACCATGGCTTGGTTGTGCGCCGCATCCCCGGTGAGCGCGAAGGCGGTGGTGCTCAGCCGCAGCTCCTCTGACCCCCGCAGCCGCGCCGCTCTCCCCTCCTCCGGGGGCCCGCGGGGCTGAGCCCGGGCTCCGCGCTGCCCCTCGGCCGCCGGCATCCCCCGGCCGCCGCCCGCCGCCAGCGCCCGCCGCCCCTCGCTGCTCCGCCGGCTCCGCGGCGCCGCCGGGCCCCGGCCCCCGGGCGCGGCGCCGCCCGCCCCCGCCGAGCGGAGCGCCGCTCCCCGCGGCCCCGCTCGGCCCCCCGGCTCCCCGGCCGAGCCCCCCGCTCGGCCGCCCGGCCAGCTCCGCAATCCCCGCGGCGGCGGCGGCCGCTGCTCCTGCCTAAGGCGAGGCGAGGAGGACGGCCAGGAGGGCGATGGAGACGAGCAGGATCTGCAAGTTATTTCGGCGCCGGTACAACACCAAGAGAGAAGTAAGAGCCATGTCCAGGCGAGAAAAACGGTGTGGCAGGTCGGAAAGCAGTTAGTCCCCTTCTCCATGCCTTTGCGGAGCGAGTCGGGGGGCTTGGAGAGGGAGGGGGAACGAGGCGCTTGCGTTTAGGGCTTTTTTTTAAGGAGAAAGGGGCCGGATTCTAATTATAATAATTATTATTTGCAAAAGGCTCCTCTTTCTCTCGCTCTCCTTCTTCCTCTTCCCCCTTTCTCAGCCTCTGAGACGATGTCCAGGAAAAAAAAAAAAAAAGAAAAAAAAAAAGAAAAAAGAAAAAAACTCTCTCTCCGGTAGTTGGATCCTGCTCCTTACTGTTGGTGGTGATGGTTGGTTTTTTTTTTTTTTTGAAAAGTGCTTTTCAGTGAAACTGTTCACGTTCAAGGATTTGATCAAGTGAGAGGGTAACACCACACGGGGGGAGGAGCCCCGAGCCGTGCCAAGCCGCCGCTGAAATACACCACCGAGTCACCAGCCGCGCCGCCGGGAGCGGGGCCGGGGGCGGGAGCGGGACACCGCGCCCCGCCGAATCAGCTGGAGCATCACCCAGCCTCTCCTCCTGATTTGGTACGTGTGCTCCTGCCCGAGACAAAGCTGCCGTCATTCACTGTTTCTCCTGATGTATATTTACACATCCTCGTATTTACAGCAGCGTAGGTACTCCTCACCCTGTACGTTCGAATGCGTACGTATGCACAAGGGCTCGAAGGTAAAAATCCCCTGAAATCAGGGGATTTACGCCCAAGGTAAGGGGCGTAAGGCAGCGCAGCTGGGTTAATAGCTCCTGGGTGACCCCCCACGCATAACAGCGTACTGCCCACGGACTCCGCCACCCAGCAGCACCGGGCATGTGGATGTTCCCGTCCCAAGCGGAGCGCCCCGGCCGTGGGAACCCGCGCGTGTGCGTGGGAATGCCAGCAACCTTGCCACAGTCCAGCAGGGAGACTAGCAGGATTTACTTGGGGGGGCGAATAACCAAGAAAGGGCAGTATCTGCAGGCAGCTCACTGCAGCAGCGTCTCGGGACCGTGTCGGGAGAAGGAGCGAGGGAGATGTGTTTCTTTAGACCGTGGCAGCGCGGCGCTCCCGCTCCCACGGCGGGGAAGCAACACTCCGCCCGGCCAGGGCACCGGCTTTCTGCCAGCAAAGCCCAAGGAGACTTTGCAGCTTCGGCCCCCAGACAAGGTGTGAGCAACCTCACGGTGGGGAGGGGAGAGGGCAGTCTGCCGCCTCCCACGGCTGCGGGGCGTTCCCCGTCCTGCCGGGGTCACCCGTGGCACAGCCACCCGTGCCTGTGCCACGTCCCTCCGGAGCGACTCGTTGCAGCAACACGTCGGCACTTTCTATTCAGCTCAAACCCACGGTCGACCTTCCCCCGTTCTCGTCCTCCCTCGGAAAAGTGTCGATAATTAGCGTTATGTTAATCGTCCCACCCTCCCACTTACCGCATCAGCCATTCTTTGCCGTCCAAGGACGGATCCACCAACTACACGGCTCTCCCCGCGGTATCTCCCCCCCACCCCAAACCGCCGCCAGTCCCACAGCGGGGACGGCTCAACAGTTTCTCCGCCTAACGTGGGTCTTCCAGCTCGGCAGGGAGAGAGGGGACGGGTGGTGGCTGTGCCCGGGCTGGGGTCTCCTTGCTACAGCCGCTGCTCCGCGCTTCCCCCCCTCCCTCTGCAAAGCCCCTAAAACCCGGCCGGGGTGGGGGGGTAGGGTGTGAGGTCTGGGCAGCCAGGCTGCCCCTGGGGAGGGGGAGAAGCAAGAAGGAATTGCAAACACCTCTGGCTGTTACAAACGGTGGGAGCTGTCGCTAAATGGCTGTCCTGCAGGAGTGAACAGAGGGTCCGGGGTTTCAGCCGGTTTGCAGAGAAAAGCTCTAACAGCTCCGGGGAGGCGGGGTCTGAGCCAACCGGGGGGGACACACACGACACCCTACCCACGGGCACGGCCCTGCCCGTGAGGCGCAAATCCCGACGCAGAGAGGGAAAGTGGGAGTGGGGGGGCAGGGGAAGCAAATCACCCGCCCCCAACCCAACGGATGTTATTTCTGGCTTGGAATCGGCTCCTTTTCAAGCTACGCTGCCAAAGTGTTTGGGAGATGACATTTCATTTGTGTGGGAGCAGTGACGTGGGCCCCCGGCAGAGCTGATCCATAAACCCGGGGGCGAGGGGACTGCACAAGTTACACACACCTGGGGCAGGCGCTGCTCGGCAAGAACAGAGCCGGGCCAGCCCCAAGGCTGCACCCTCCTGCTGCTTGTAAAGGAACAACATGGTGCAGGGAAGGGGCAGGACCTCAGCTGTCTCCCTAGATCGACTGCTGCAAGAACAGTGTCCCCAAGTATGTGGCATCAGCGGCTGGCATGCCACCCCTGTATCGTGCCATTGCTATGCAGCATGAAGGGATCCACTGCCCACCGAATGCCATCCTCCTACGGTGAGGCTGCAGCTGTGACACGCAGAACTTGTCCTTACATTATGATTAAAGCTCCTCTAGTCCCTCCGGACTCAGCAGCAGCTCACTGCTGCTCCTGAAGACCTCAGCAAGTCCAGAATACCCGTCACCACAAAGTAAAAGCGACTGCAGGACTAGCAATTGCCACTGCTTAGCCATTATGCAGTCCACCCAGTCCCATTTCTCAGCCTTGCTGGACGCTGTTTAAGACCTAGCCCTTGTTCACATCTCTATCAGCCACTCATCTGTGCAGCATCACCCCTGAATTCATGACCAAAGCCCACCCACACGAAGACAGGACTTGTGGACACGTCTCCTTTCCCAAACCCTGCCAGCACAAGGCATTGATTGCTTTGTGTCCACCACAACACTTTGTCACCACAAGAGCCCAGCTGCGCTGGACATGGCGCAGAATGTGATGGGCTTCATGCACAGGTATGTTCACCAACACTTTATTTAGGGCAGTACTTTTGGCACCCCAATAGCAGATCTTTCCTACCCTGCAGACTGAAGAGCTGTTACTTCCAACTAAAATCACCCTCTGTGAATGTCATCCACACCTGCGACACTCAGGGACAACCCGAGACATTCAGTTCATCTATGTCAGCAAGATTACCCCAGGCCCTCATTCCTCAGACAGATATCCACAGGAAGAGCTGGTGTTTCTAAAGGAAATCCTAAAAACCCTTCATTAGTGCCTGCTTATTACTGTTAAATAATACGATGCACGGCTGAAGTCCCACTGATGATGTGGGACTGTCTATTAAAACCTCCCCACTCCAGATCTCCCAGCACTTTTTGGAAGCCCCAGTGCTCTCTAATCCCTTTCCTTCTCACGAAGACAAAGGTAACGTGAGCAACACCCCCATCTCCTGCACAATTTGCGAACTGCGTGCCCATCACCAGCACCCAGAAAAGGGGCTTTTCCAGTTTGTACCATTCACGTTGCAGGAATATCAGGTTTACTTCAAAACCTGGCCTCTTGCATGACACGGCGACAGCGAGGATGTCATTTGACAAACCTAGATTTGCACAGTCTATATCCAAGAATAAAAATGGAATAGTCCAACAGAGTATCCATTACAGCTGGTTTAATCCCTGGTCTAATCCGTTACAATCTGCTTTAATCCCTACCCAGCTGCAAACATCCATTCAAAGAAGCAGGGATTGTGTTATATTATGTTGGATCATGTTGATTTTTAATTGATGTAAGGCAACCATATGCCATAACACCAGGCAATGCAGTAGATTTCTAAGTAAGCAAGTGAGTAAATGTTCTGGAAGGCAAATTGTGGCACAGATATAAAGTAGCAGAACATACCTATAACCAAGGGGGAGCCGGGTTCAATTAAGGAAAGAAAGACAATTGGGGGAGTTATGTTTGTTTGGAGGCGATGATTTGGATGGAAGAAGTCTAATGACAATATATAAAGAAAGGAGAAGATAGAGCCTGGCAACCATTTCATGCCAAAGCCTTCTAAAGCAGCATTGATAATTTGGGGGTTGTTGGGTTGGTTTTTTTTTGTTTTGTTTTTCCTATTCTGTGACTGTCATGGGAAAAAAAATCATGGAACTGAAGAGTTAACTCCTATCACATATATCAATAACTTCACCATCACTACCTCCACTTCTGATTATAGACCCGCTTCCCCATCCCTTCTGTTTTGCCCAGCTCTGCCCATCGTTGCTCCGTGCCTCTCCTGCAGGACCACACACACCCAGGCCCCCCTGGAGGCCCAGAGCGCGTCTCCCAGTCATTGTCACCCCAGGAAACTTCTGAGTGGGAGCTGGAGCTTTACTTGCTGGAACCCAAAAGGAAGGGGTGGGGAAGAGATCATAAGAGGAAAATTTAGAGTCAGAAAAGAAAGTAATGCCCCAGCTACACAGCACTCTCTTCAGAAACATACACCCTCCCCTGAAGGTCTCCCGCACTACTCAAGCCTCCCAAGGGAGGAAATCCCACATGTACTAAGAGAAAAATCAATGCTTGCTTCAGTTAACTTTAACCTATTTATTATGTGTGAGACCAGTCACTGGAAAACAAAGCAGCTCTGTGATAATGCTGTCTTGTTTACCATGGAAAGGCCTGAATCTACCTAAACAAAAATCATTAAATGTTGACGTTTTCCTATATCCTCAGTCTAAATATCACCTGCAGGCATTTCTGCTAGTATAGCACTAACCCCATTATGGGACAGATTTTCTCCTACCACAGCCAGTCAAGGGTGCGCAGCAGACAGCCTGACTCTGACGCACAGCAGGCCCATGGCAGGGAGCCTTTAGCATTGCCAGATTTGCTGCAAAGCTCCTAAACAGGGGCTGCAAAAAAAAAAAAAAAAACCCACCACACACTGCACAGATGCGGAAAGAGGGACTCTAGCTCCTGCACTGAACAATGAAGTGGGAGTCCAGCAGCCCAACACATAAGCATGTAACATGGGTACCACATGCCAGCATGCCAAGAGAAGTGTTTTGCACATCCTGGGTCACAGGACAGTGGTGGGACAATTTGATCACTGCTGATATTGGAGCAGAGTTCTCACAAAGTAGTGGGTCCCCTCACCGCATCACAGCACCACTACCCTCTTGTTCAACACCGTCCACACAATGCTCCAGAGCAGGACAGGGTGCCACAGGCCACACTGGAACTGCAGCAGGTAGAGGCTTAGCAGAGTGAAGAACCACTTCTGCAGATTTCACCCTAAGGCTCAGAACTTCACCAGCGTGAGCAGATGCAACGCCAGGTTTGTCTCCATCCCTCCTTTTGATTTTTTCTGTCCAAACTCCATGTCTGTGGGAGACAGAAGAGCCCCTTTCATTCAGGAATTCTCAGACAGCTCCACTATCTTCACCTACTGCAAAGGCTGCCCAAAGGTGCACAACCTGCACAGCGCAGGTGAAGGACTTGGCGATGCACAGAAAAGGCAGAGGTTTTGGATGCTCTGGGGAGATTCTGAAGTTTTTAGATCATGCACCTGGTTAATGTTGGATTCTGGTGTAGGTCCTAAAGCCAAGATAAGAAAATCCCCTTCTGCTGACAATTAGCATCATCAGGAATGCCAGCGAGCTTATCAGAATGGAACGAATACATGGATTTGCAGCATGTACAAAAATAAGTTGTGCAGCACAAAAATTCACTGTGTTGAATTCACAGTATAATGCAGGTTGCATATAATTCTATCTTGGAGACCCCAGTCAGAAACACAGGATCCTTTGTCTCCCAGATTTCAGATTGTCTGGGACCACAGTAAGACCCTAGATTTTCAGAAACATTTGCCAAGCTTTTGGAAGTATGTTCCTTAGCATCACTTAGAAAGCTCTGGGTCAGGACATTCAAACTGCAGCCCCTCTTTGTCTTCTGAATTCAAAGAGCTCATCTAAAAAGCTGGGTCCAGCTGTGCCCCATATAATGAAGAGAGGCATAATCATGGCTTAAGATGTTATAATATCCAAGAACATGCTATGAGTACTAACATAGCCCTACTGGAGAAAATCTGATTAAAAACAGGGAACGTAAGTAATATTCACATGGTCATTGATTCAAAAAGAGTAAACGACCCTCATCTCCCTCCCTGTCCCAAGGTATGCCTCAGTCTCACAGGTTCGATGGAGAAAAGGAATCCTCCTTACTGTTAGAAATTCTGTGCACCTCTCATCAGCTTTTCATTTCTGGTTCTTAATGAGGCTTCACATCTATGATTGTTTAAGAGTGCCTTTTGCCGCAAGGAAGCGGAGCACAAATACTGCCTTGTTGTACAAATAGACTCTTTGTGAACATGAAACTTCCCCTCTGATTGTTCCACTCCTTCCCTAGGATGTAGTGGGATCTGGAAAGTTCCAGGTCTTCTCTTCAAGACACTCAAACAGGACGACGGTAGCTACAGCTACTGTGTTTTCAGTGGCTTGAAGCTGTTTGAACAGGGCAAGTTTTATCACAAACAAACTTTTGGTAGAAGCACAGTGTTAACTCTTGCCACCTCTTTTTGCTGGCTAAACACCCTTCAAACACCCTTCCTCTTGTGCTAAGAGAAGAGGTATCCATCCTTAGCCACTGTGCCTGCTGGAACCAACCGGTTACCATCCAGTTCAGCCCTGCTGCCTGAGCTGTTCAAGTGACCGACATTAACAGTCACCAGCCAGTTAAAGCATTTCAGCTGTTCCTTATTTCAGCTGAAACAGCTTTGGGATACTGGAGGAGCTCAGCTGGTGTATCTGAAGATACAGTAAAAAAAGTAGTTGATGACCATACTTGTCAGAGCAGGACTTGTCCCCGTGACCCAAGCATAATTCATATTTAAGCACAGGCTTTGAATTAGGGTTTAAAAACCACCAGATTTCTCTAGTCACTAAGGTGAAACCATCTCAGAAGTGACTAGTATTTATACAGCCTTCAAAAATAGGGATCTTGAGAGGTCACATAATTCATTTACCTTTCTCTAAAACAGACTCAGCTGCATTTAAACCAAAGCACAGTAGAATGTGCAAATCACAACTAAAACAATAGGATGAGACTCAGTTAAAAGGGAGAGTTTTGTGGAAGACATTAAATCAGCCAATGAAAGATAAATTGTGCTCTAGCAGACTCAAGCTGTCCCTTCTCACCTTGCACTGTGGTGGAAGGTCTATTACCAGAGCCCATCTCTCCATCCTCTCAACAATCCCACTAAAAAGATACCAACAGCTGATAGCTCTAGGCAAGAGAAAGAAATTGAAAATATCCCATATTTATCCTTTATCCAGATGGGACTCCTAAAGGGCATTTACCCTCTCCTGCCCTGAACATCTACTTAGGCTCCAAATTTCCAAGGCTTCGCATGGCTTGTAGGCTCAAAGCCAGCTGCTCCCACTTCAGTTCAAAAAGATTAAATTTCCATGACTCCCAAGCATCTGCTGGTTGGGATCCTACTTACATACCAATCACTGAAGAAACACCAGCCACTACCAGATGTAACTAAAGCTGTGTGGGGTGTGCAATATCACTTGTATTTTCCTGGTCCCCACCAAGGGATGCTACCGTCTGAGACCCACTGATTTTTGTTTGACACAAATTTCCCTTCTAGAGGAGTCCTAGGACTGGCTTATTGCAGACAGATTGTTATGACCCAAAGATTGCAACAGTGACAGCCCTAAAGCCCATTAAGGAGTAATTAGCCCTCCAGGGCTGTGCACCAAAGTCCCTATAAGGCCACAAATCATGCAACACAAACCATAACTGAGAGGATAGCTTAGGAATGTGTCACTGACCAGAGATGACCATGCCTTCTCTGAGCATTCCCTTGCAGCAGTGCTAGCTCCCAGGGCAAGCAGATAATGTCCCCAGCAATCCCAGCAGATTTACTTTCTTCCCTAGTCTTGGGGAGAAGCCCCCAGGGAATAATTTCAAGGGACTTTGTAGCCTCAAATAAGGAGGCACACCAAACATCAGCCACATCCAGGTCCCCACACGCTACTGCCAAAAGAAACAGCAACAACTCACAAATCCACAAGAATGGAAAACTTTCTTGACAACCTCCAGCCAATCAGATACTGCACAGTAGATGTTTTAAGAAAACTTCTCTGTAGAAACCAGAAACGAGACAGAAAAACAATACAAACTGCCTTTTCCCACCCTGCGGAGCGCATAATACAAGAATTAAGCTGCTGTGGTCAGTGACACAGAAACAGTTCTCTACAATTAAGACTTTGCTCTTACCCCAGGTACTTTTTCCACTTTGTATCCTCCTCTATACAAATCTTTCCCTCTTCCACTCTCCAACCTCCTCCCCCAAGCTTGAGATAAACTTAGAAGGGGAAAGAGATGTTTTTATTTCTTCTCTAATCGAACTAAATCCAAAGCAATTTGAGTGTGTTTGTGTGTGCGTGTGCAAAGACAAAATTTTCTTAGCAAGCTAGAGAGAAACAAGTCCAGCAGGGACCCCAGCTTTGATGGTAGGACTTCACAGGAGGACGTTCAACCTGCCGCAGCTTGGTGCTGTTTTCTCTCCTACAACAAACACCACCTTTTAAGATTCTCACCTATGGCTATTTCCTTCCGTTCTTTTAAGAACAACCTCAAATAAGAGAGAAATTGAACTACAGCACTAGTCAACATGAATGGAAGGGTGTATATTTAGCGGGGACGAACAAAACAAAAAGGAAGTATTAATATAAAGAAAAATAACACAGAACTGCAGCAGCAAGCAGCTGGCTGTAGGCAGGTATTGCTTAGCAAGCCAGTCCCAGCAGTCCCTCAAATCTCATGTGCACTGATTCAGCAACAACTTACTCTTAAAAGGAGCCAGGTTGAATCAGATCTCATGTTGAGTTTGGAACATTCTGAAAGGGACAGTCTCAGGCAAATTTATGCTCCCAACACCTCTAAGACCAGAAGTAGGACAAAACTAAGTGGCAGCTATTACAGCCTTTTTCTAGACTGTCTTGGCTGATCGTTTGAACTTACAGGGGGCTAAGTGAAGTTTCACACGACCACAGGAAATCAGAAAAATAACACTGGCCCCATGAAGAGAACATGTAACCCACACAGTGTAATGCATGCTCAGTAGTGGGCTGGCAAAGGCCAGGCATCACTGCTGTATGAGCTTCTGTGATGCAAATGCCAATTACTAAGTTAATAATCATTTAAACTCTCAAAATGCCTAGAGTTCCTGTGAGGATCTGGGAAAGGGCCTACTAATGCAGCAAAGAGACAATTCCCACTCTGAAGTCTAGGCTATGACTTTCAGACAACAGACGAGTTTACTACCTTTAGACAGAGTGCTAGTGAGAACAGCTAAGGAAGCTGATCTTCACAAAAACAAACTGTTGCTGGCAAAAATCAGGGAGTTCATATGGGGAGGGAGGAGGAACAACCTGCTCAGGCATTTTGTGCACTGCAAAAGCATGCAGCAGGCCAACGGGCGCACAGGCAGAGAGGCCAAAACCCTTCACTCGCCTTCCCCTAAAAGGGCACCTAACTACATTTGTCGCTCCAAACACAGAGTACATTTACTGTACATTCTACTAAGTGATTTAACAGCTGCCTTCTTTTGGTGGTGGATTAAATCTATTCCTCAGCTTTGTTACAGGTGTCCAGGTTCCAGTGCAGCACCATCGAGACCACTTTTGTCATTCTCCCTTCTCTGAACCTATCCAGCACCTGGCAATTTTGGGGGTACTCCAGAGCTGAAGAACAATCTCAAAAGGGCTAAAATTCAGGGGCACAAATGAAAGTGCAATTAATAAGCCTGCTACATAAAAGAACCTCATGCTCATAATGCAATCGGCAAGGGTTGAACATTTTTCCTTGGGCTTACTCTACTCCATTACTGCAATAATGCATGGTAATATAGTTAGCATTGATTTGCCGCAAGGTACATGTACTACATCTGCAAGCTAACAGGGAAAAAGGAGGGAGTGACTCTCCTTGAAAGGCTGGAATTACTTAATTATCTAAGGAAAATGACATGCAGATTTAACAGCACAGGGAAGGGCTAGCACTGACTTCCCCCATTCCCAAAGAATACAGAATAACACTTCTCTGCTACGTGATCTCCATGCAAAGCAAACGCTCCTGGTTTGTTGTTATTAATTACCCCTGCTCCTGTCACTGGAATTCAGAGGTGTTGGGACTTTGCATCACCCCCAGCTACGCTTGCTATTCATAAATCATACTGAGAGGGGTTGCCAGTAGAGGAGAGGAAATACTAAATGAAACTTGTAAGCATCTCTAAATAGGCATCTGTTGTTCAAAGAGGCTGCAGTCCTCTGCACAGAGTCGGATGTAAACCAGCATTAGTGTTACAAGACAGCAGGAGACATATGTCACAAGTGAGCAGGCAAGACAAGGAAACAACATATTCAGACAGAAAAGATAAAGGAAAGCCCCAGGGGATGGCCCAGGGGATTAACCTTTCATCTTGACATCCACAGGTTAGATAGATCAGATGGTCTGATAAAAGCTGAAATGCACTATTATGATTATTAATCTGTAAGGGGTTAACTGTAGTCCAAACGGAGATAGAGGTGATTGTTCTAGTGCTCAAACCAGCACTGATTTTCTCTTCAGAGCCTGGACCTAATAATTTAAAACCTCTTTCCCTGGAGCTGAAATTGCCTCACCACTTCAAAGCCAAAGGTCTGAACAAGGTTTTGGCCATCCCACACCTTCTACCCCTTTATACAATTATATGTTCCACAGGAAATATTCATTCTCCTGATTCACTCTCCTGCTCCTCACAATAGTTGTGCTAAACTATCGCTCCTTTTTAGAGGGGTGTTGAGTAAGGAATTGAGAAATATAACCTTGATACCTGAGGGTTTTATCTCATCCCAGTTACTACACTGATGACAACACTTCGTGACTGATACCACTCACTTGCCTTCTGGCTAACAACAGGGCAACCCTGAATCAGATCTGGGTGAAAAAATAGGTTGGGGCCACCTGGACCCCTCTTTATCCAGAGACAGAATGTGCTCTCCATTCACAGCTTTTTGCTGACTCTTTGTTAAGATCA
Source organism: Phalacrocorax aristotelis (assembly GCF_949628215.1). Taxonomy (NCBI): domain Eukaryota; kingdom Metazoa; phylum Chordata; class Aves; order Suliformes; family Phalacrocoracidae; genus Phalacrocorax; species Phalacrocorax aristotelis. The sequence goes on along the minus strand of NC_134287.1, from coordinate 10,158,702 downwards.
TTTCAAAGTTACAAACAGTTGAGACTTGAAAGCAAGGTTTGCTGGACAGGAATTGTAGCTTCTCATAGATCACTCAAGGTACCCTGAGAAAAAGAGGAGCTTAAAGGCAGACAAACCCTTCATTTGGTCACACATCATTGCCAGTTCGGTTTTCTTACTTTGAGGAAAGGAAGGGTTCTTCCCTGCTTTCCTCCCCCCTACCTTTTGCAGTTTAACCCAGAGAAACTAAAGATTTCAGGGTTTTTTGTTCTTTTTCCATTGTGGAGCTTGTGTGTTTTCCCTTTCCTCACATTGCACCTTTTAAATACTTCACCTCTGGAAGCTTGACAGAGTGGCAAAAGAAACAATGAAAGGAACATAGAAAAGGAACAAGAAATCAGCTGGAAGTTATTCATTCCAGTCTTCTATCATATACCAAAGAAAAAAGGGACAAAACGGGGTTAAAATATGATCTTCAAACACTACTGATCTGAAATCCTGAAATACTGAGATTTCTGGTCTCAGTGTAAATCAGAGGGAGAAGGGACAACAAAAAAAAAATCACAAAGACCTTAACAGATACAGTCTTTTCTTTAAATCTTTAAATTTTTCTTTAAAGAATTCTTAAATTGAATTTTTTTATTAAATCAAACAGATTAGAATTAGTAGATTGCTGTGTAACTTTTACATACAGCAGGTTCAGCCTGACACTGTGCTTTTCACAAGTGGATTTCTTATTAATACCATAACAGCATTTATATTTTGCAATTAACTTTCCCCAGCCCAGACAGAACAGAATATTTCTTATTTCTCTCTCTAGATTTTCCCCTATACTGCCATCATCACTCCATTACCAGCACAGGAAATTCAGAAGTACTTTAAACTGGCAACTAAAGAATCTTCTATACCTAGGTCTCTCGTTGAGATCCACCTTTATCACAGAAGTAGACACAGGAGGGAGCTCACACACCCCCATTCACACTGAGGTTACATCTCTCCCTGCAGCAACTGAAGTGATTTAACACCTCTAATTCTCAATTCAGGGTTCCTTTAGGTCTTGGACTTAGATTTCCACTCCTGCTAGAACAAAGGTCTCCCTTTCTAGGTAGCAGAGCAACCCCTCCATACCAGAAGTAGAAAATCTATAGCAGTGTTGGCTGAGCTGAGACCAGAGGGATGAAATTTTGCTCACCAGATTTAGCAGTCACAGATGAGGCAGCACACACGCCTGTAATGTAGCTCTTAGTACTCCTGGCTGAACTTTCAGCTGCCTTTTATGTTTGCTGCTGGCCCTCTACTTCTTTCTCCAAGCCAGACCTCACAAAGAAAACCCTAGGAGTTTCTCTTCTTCAGCCTCGTCCTGTTCTGCCTAAGTCCATGAGTGCAGCAAAAGCCGGCTCGTGGGGAAGAAGGAGCAGGACTTCCTTCTATTCAGCAGCTTTTCTTATATGTGCAGCCACCTATGCAAAGGTCTTGAAGATAATGCCTGCTGACCCTTTCTATTCCTTTCTACAGGAGGTTTTAATCCTCTTATTTGCTTATCTCTTTCCCATTGCCCATCATTGGTGTATTTCATAGAATCACAGAATGGTTTGGGTTGGAAGGGACCTTTGAAGATCATCTAGTGAACCCCCCTGCCACAGGCAGGGACAGCTTTCACTAGATCAGGTTGTTCAAAGCCCCATGCAACCTGATCTTGAACACTTCCAAAGATGAGGCATCCACAACTTCTCCGGGCAACCTGTTCCTGTGTCTTACCACCCTTATCATAAAAAATTTCTTCCTTATTTTCAATATAAACCTACCCTCTTTCAGTTTAAAACCGTTGCCCCTTGGTCCTGCCTCTACAGGCCCTGGTAAAAAGTCTCTCTCCCTCTTTCTTATAAAACCCCTTTACATATTGAAAGGTCATAATAAGGCTTTCCTGGAGCCTTCTTTTCTCCAGGCTGAACAACTCCAACTCTCTCAGCCTGTCCTCATAGGAGAGGTGCTCCAGCCGTCGGACCATTTTTGTGTCTCTCCTCTGGACCCACTCTAACAGATCCATGTCTGTCTTGTGCGGGGGCCCCCAGAGCTGGATGCAGCACTGCAGGAGGGGCAACAGAGAGCAGAGGGGGCGAATCACCTCCCTTGACCTCTGCTGGCCATGTTTCTTTTTATGCAGGCCAGGATATGATCGGCTTTCTGAGCTGCAAGTGCACATTGCTGGATTATGTTCAGTTCTTCATCCACCAGAATAAAAATATTTGAATATGTTCTTTTATCCCAAGTTCACTTTCCTCATTAAAAATGAAGCAGGACATGAGAATCCAAAATAAATTTTACAGGCACCCAAAATGGATTCACTAGAGGAGAATCTACAGACATAGCCCTTCACCATCTGTCGTCACCCGTTTCCACATCACACAGATGGGGTCAGGGAGCCCTAAAGGCTGCTTGCCATACAATTAAATAAAACTTTTGATCAACTCACCTTGAAGTCAAGCAACTGTGAGCAGACACTAAGATTAAGTGTTTGCTCTTTTGCCAGACTATGGCCAAAAAGAGAGCATCATTTTATTTCAGCAGATATTTCTATAAAGAATGGAGTAGGCACTGACAGCGTAGCCTATTATTCTAGCTTTTCCTTCTTTCTTTAACATCAGCAGTGTCAGGTAAATTATGGAGAGAAAGCTAGTTTTGTTCTAACTTCTTCAGAAAAGGTTTTGGAGGGTGTGATTATTTACTGCATTTCTTTACAGTCCTCACACTATGAAACCCAATTTAGGCACTGTTTTTGAGCACCAGAGGAATAACAGTCCATAAGAACCACATCAGCAAGAATGAGTCTGGATGTATTAGAAGATCCCAGCAGAAAGCGCATGTCCAAGAGGACATCATTAGGTGTAAGGAAAGTTGCTGACTTTTAACTTCTTCCTTCTTTTCCTAATTTCTACTGCTCACGATTAACACAAGGATGTGATTAATAGCAACCTTCTTGCAAACCACTGCTAGGATGCTGTTGCTAGTTGCTCCCTTTCCAGTTAAAGCCATACCAAAGCCCTTAACCGGTACATTATCTTGCAGGCTTCTCATCATTTGCAATGTGAGATCTATCTTCATTTGAGGAAAAAAATGCCAGGTTTCATTTAATTTTTCATTTCTCCATTTTCTTGTATCTACAGGCACAATTTCTCTAAAAGGCCTGTTTTTCTGCATTTCGATGGTGTACTTTGTGCCCCTGGAGAGAGCAGGCCTTCTGCATTACCATCTGAGCAGACTCAGCAGGGTATCAGAGAGTGCATTTTCTCAGGGTCTGCTCCTCTACCTCATTCATTACTGAACACACACCTCCGGAATGAAAGCATGAGGTAGCAACCCCGACTGCTCTGAATATACCCTGCCACAAGAAGAGCCAACACGTCTGACATTGTTGTTGTCTTCTTCCAGGGGATCCCAGAGGGTTTTGCAAACTGCACCACTCTTGAAGCGGAACACAAGTCATACATTGATTTTTTTAATGATTTGAAGGGTATAAAGTTAAAACAGGCTCAGCTGGGCAACAGAGGTAGTATCAATGGCACAAGGAACTAAAAAGCCCAGAATCCTTGATGCTGCTCTGCCTTCTGACACAGGCATGGTCAGGTTTTCTGTACCTTTAATTCACTCGCTGTCCTGAGCAAAGGTCTAAAATTTACTTATTTCTGACATGGACTGCACTTAATCTCAAAGGGGAGTCTCTCCTTATTTATATGCTCCCTTTCCCAACTCTGCTGCCTCAGAAAAGAAGTCTTCTTCATTCTCAGGCCTGCAAATTGGCTTTCCACATATTCTGTAACCCTCCTCATCTCGCATGGTGCATTGATCTATTCTTGCTGAGACTGAAGGACATAGGTGCCTGCAGGACAGGCATTAATTCTGTTTTGCATAGCAACCAATTACAAGGGTGTACTCAAAGAAAGTATGATCAGCAATTCCTTGCCAGTATCTCTCAACAGATGCAATATTAAAGCCCAGATTTGTTACAATATTCTCACTAACAAAAGAGAGTTTTGTTTTGCAACTGGAAGTTGTCAAAGATATTTTTTAAATATCTGAGCACCACTATTTAAATACACGCTCCAACCCAAACCTTGAGACACTGAAGACTCAAACACCCAGAGTACAATGTGAAAATCAAGCCATTTCACGACCACTTATGAACATTGCACGCATGGCTGTGGCAGTATAAGCTTTCTCTACTGCACACTTCCCTGCCACACAAACCCACCTCCAGTCCCCTGCCCACCCTTGTTCACAGGGAGAAACTCAGAAGTACTCTTCCAGAGACAACACACGGTGACACGCAAGGGACCTTGAATCCTGGGAGTGCAAACCCCTGACAAACCCAGCAGAGACCGAAGCAGTCCGTTTCCTTGTAGAATGCTCGTTGCATTTGCTGCAGCACAGTTTGGATTGTCACCACACAACAGCTGCATCGCCAGAGCAGTCACCTCACAGCTACAGCAGTAGGGATATAGCTCCTATCTGACTTCGACTGTTTTCCTTCTTATAGGAAAGAGATAATGCAAGGAAACCTGAGGATGGTGAAAAGGAGAGACAACATTTTTACTAGTTAGTCTGTCTTGCCATTTTGCATTGAGAGGGTGCAAAGAGGAGGTATGTCTTTAAACACACTGGTGATTAGAACGGTGAAACTGTTTATCTGATGCTCCTTTCCCTTTTTCTTCCCTCCCCAAGATTTTCTTTTAAACACAGCAATAGATTTTATCCCCACACGTCATCTGCTTTTTCTTAGCTTTTTTTTTTTGTCTGTTTTGTTTCTCTAGAAAAGGAAATAAAGCTGAATATTTTCAGCTAAACTGCATTTGTTGTGCAGTGTTTTGCACTGTTTTTAGCAGGCTGGCTAAATGTTTGTTAGAAAACATATTTCGACAAAGGAGAAAAGTAATTTCCAGCTAATTCTAGCTGTAAGAAAGGTGAGAGCTCTATATGGCTCACTGAGTCTGTAACTGTATCAGAGATTTAAAAGTGCCAATTTAAGATCTAATCCCAAAGCCCTTGCATGAGTGGTCCCATTAAAGGGAGAACAAATTTACTCTTTGCCCACATAGATTTATACTGGTTGACAATATAAGCAAATGAGAATGAAAGAACTTGGAACCAAAGCCTGTTCTAAGTTGCACCACTTCAGAGAAACTCTCCAGGAGTTAAAGGATGGGCTTTTAATTAACATTGGCAACACATGGATTGAGTCAGGCAGATATGTTTTTATGTTCTGTTAACAAAGGTGGTATCATTTTATACACTCTAATATCTCTGAATGATACAATACATTTCAAAGACAAAAGTTAGGATGTCTCTTTCATAATGCACTCATACTAACTGCTAGGTATGGATTCACCCTTCGTTAGTTGCTGAGGTTTAATCAAACCACTTCTCTAAGCAACTCTACCTGAACATTGCATTTTGTAATTATCCCTGCATCTCAGTGACGTCTGTGTGTAAGCATCAAGGCAATGATTGATCGATTCTCAATATTCCATCACTTATGATATTTCCAAAGTAAACAACTCCTTCTCCATTGGGAAATAATATCTAGTCTATATCAAATTGTGAAATACTAAAAGAAAGCTAGCCTCCTCCATATTAATCTTAAACTATTTATGATAGATCAAGGCATTGAGTTTCCAGATCTAAGGAGACCTGTGTGCTCTGAAGCAACTCTTCAATTGGTGAGCGAGGAGATGAATGACCTGGTTTGTATCATGGAGAAAAAACTATGTAGAACAGCTTGTTTCCAACACAGTTAGGGTGTGGTGGAATTCTTGACTCACGCTGAGTATCAAGAGGTGTATTGCCTGAATGGGTTTCACTGCTCCTTGGCACCTGGCTCAGAAAATCCTTTGCATGTTGTGTATTTGGAAAAACTGAAGTCAAATCATCAGTTTGTCTGTTTCTTCCATATGCTAAACTTCATAAATCCACCGTAAAGCCTCCTTAATATGGACACAAATTACAGTCATACTATGACACCCTAAACAATGCAGAGGAAACTGGTCTATGTGAATATGAGATCTGCTGAGCGATTGTCTCTTGCGAAAATCTGGCTATTGGTGACAAGATGAGAAAGGACAGGATGGAAATTGTCTCTGAATCTTAGAAAGTGTACTGGTGTGGGCAGAGCAAGATGCTGACAAGATTTTATTTAGATGTATTGTAAACCTAGCTTCCACATAATACAATCCTGATCTAAAGGCTATCACGTTGGAGTGAGTATTGTATCCATATCTCCAGTCAAGTTTGTTCCTTACTCATGAATAACAATACTGAGATAAGACTAGTGAATCCCAGAGGAGTAAGCAGAATTATGCTTTAAATAGACCAACAAATCCACTAGAGAATAAAATCCCACTGCCCGCCTACTGAGTCCCTGAGTACAAAAGTGAAGTAAGCCCAGGGTCAGTCTGTCTGTAGTCCTTGTACTTATTCCAGCCAATAGACACCTTGGTCCTGCAAACCAGCCCACGCCTCATTCCAATGGGCTGAAAAGAGAGTTTCTTCCCCCTACAGTCACTCCCCCAACCTCACTTCCAGTTTTCCTCTGATTTCCTATTTCCTCATTGGTTTCAGTCCTGCATCAGAAAATGGCAAAGTTCCTTTTGAAGTAACCTCAGTAAAGGGGTCTTAGCCCTCAATGGGATTTTCAACAGCTCTTGGCAGTGGTCTAAACTCAATTTCTTTGAGCAACAGTAAAAATTTTCACCAACAGCACCAAGAGCAAAATTAGATGCTTCAGATAACCCCACTTCAACTCTGTAACAGTATTTTTCTCTGCACTGCACTTCACAGTCCTTTTTGCACTACAGATGCCATGTATATTACAAATCATAGGCAGACAGGAATCCTACAGCATTTCTTTGAACCCTTTTTCTCCCTCCACCAAAATACAGACAGCTGAACAACACAAAGATGTTTATTCTTCCAGAAAGAGCAGCAGTGCTTCTTTTGACTAACGATGGCTCGGCACATGAACTCTGATTAACTCCTGTCATGTTAAGTCACATTTTTTCCAAACTGACCTGATTTCCCTCCCTCAGCCCCTCCACCAACGAACAACAAAAAACTCGCACATATTCAAGGGAAAAAAGTAGGATCAGAAAAGGAAAAAATAAAAGGAGTGTCATTCTTACTTTCTGAAAGGCACGTGTTTCTTCAGAGGCAGAGATGAAGTTTTTCATGTTTGTGGACCTGAAGAAAAATTGTATTTCCAGAAGAGTGAAGGAAATCTGTTCCATTAATTCATTTGCATTTTATCCCTCATAACACTGGGAACAGAACCCTTTCTGTCTCCCCTGTCAGATGACATTCCGTATCACAGCTATGCTGAGGCCACTGCCATGCCCCATTAAGCATTAGTGGACTTTTCTCAGCCAATTCAGGTATTTAAAAACTCCCTAGAAAACACATTAATCAAATGGATCCACAGTTGTGTAAAAATCAAAGTTTTTAAATGTACCATATTTAATAAGAAATGGACTGTCAAGCATCTTCAACATGCCAAATTGGCATAGCTCATTGAATCTCCTGGCTTATGAACAACACGTAGAAGCACAGCCCCTTTGATATGCCTATTTTTTCCTTATTTTTGTCTCCTTAAAAAAAATTCAAAGCTAAAATCTAAATATAGAAGCAACAGGCAAAATTTAGTACAGAATGTAACCTGAGCAGGGTCATAAAGCCCGTATCAGATCAGAATACAACTGATTCACCTGTGTGAGAAAACTAATACATATATTCACATGCCCCATAAAATTTATTGCTCCCGTTTTAAAACAAAGGTGACAAATACTTGTGCAATTTAGAAAATGGACCACTTTTCATGATCTAGCAAAGACACACGCAGCATGCTGTGTTCCAATTACAAACTAAATGGCATGCATTCACTGGCAAATGGGAAACAGAAAATTATTTGCTTTGAATGCTCTGCATCATGAGAGAGAATTTCAAGTGGCACAGCACAGAAAACATCTTTAGCATGCATTTAATCCACACAGATCAACGTCTGAGGCTTTGCACATGAATTAGTGACCAGCACAACATCAAATACCCCTGTCCCATACCACAGTAATAGCATTACCCAGCCCCACAATAAATCATTCATTCATTCATTCATAAGCCTCTGGTTGCTCTGTGTTTTCTGTTGCTGAAAGCTGTCAGGAAGATCTGCCACTCTGAACTCGTGTGTGTGTAATATGCAGGGCATGGGCTCACCTTTAATGCGACTGGCTGTGGCCAAATTCAAAGTCACTTTAGGAGCATGGGTAAAAGATTCCAAGTTCAACACTGAACAGTACTGCAGTGTTTTTCCAGGGTGTGCCTGTCTTTCCTCCTTTTACCCTCCTGTGGCATTGGAAGAGCCCTAGATAAGAGGCAGCAAAGAGAGTCAGACTCTGATCTCTGCAATATGGGGACGGTAAAAGAGCAACTTTAAGCCAATAGCACAGGAAAGGCAATGGGGCCAGCATCTGTTCCTGGGAGGTCAAGAGCTACTTGAACACTGTTCCCTGGTTAATTTCTGGCTTACATCACTCTAACTCCAAGAGCTGCAAGAGTTGTCCCCAAAAAATGGCTGCACTAAAACCAAGGCAGTTACTCAAAACTTACACCAGGACCTGAATCTATCAAGGCACACCTAATGTGTGTGGTGGTAAGAAGAACATATGTAACTACAGAAAAGGCAAACCGGGAAAAGTAAGAGCTTAACTGGTGAGTAATTAAGAGAAAGCAGCACTCAGGATGCAATCGTACTCTTCTACTTCCATACAAATGAAACAAACCTGAATGGGTGCCTGTATGTGAAGGGGAGAAATGCCATTCCTCAGATTTACCCTTCATACAGCACCAGCTTCACCGCTCATCTTCCTGGAGTGTGGTTAACAAAGTTGGTGAAACAAAGAGAATATGTATCCTGCGGCTTGTGTTTCAAACACAGAAAGGTGTGCCCACCAGCAAGGGAACTGGTTTAGTAAATCCAAACCCCTGCCAACAGGAAAAACATGCACAGAGGCTTCTAGGAGAAAAAGAAAAACAGTACAGCTTTAAAAATCCCTGCAGAGTCAGGATGAGAGACAAAAGCAAGGTGCTGGAATAACTCCACTGTCCTTTCTTGTCATCATTTGAACTGAGTACAGGAAGGGCCTGAGGCAGAGCCACCAGCCAGGAGCACATGCTTGCCAGCACGAACCAAGAGATCCTGCAGAGGTGGACAGTTTGTGCAGAGACATAGGGACCTCACCAGAGCAGCAGTTCAGTCCAGCCCTTAGGTATGAGGGAGAGAGATTGCTCGCTGGACTGATGAATATGGGCACAGACAGAAGATAATTTGGGGGTGCTATCTAGTTCCACGTCTCCTTTCATTGACATCATTGGAGTATGAGGTCTGCCAAATGAGATCAAGCCACCAGGACCTCTACTCACTGTTTGGCCTCTAAACAAAGGCCAGTATCAGCCACCTAAGGAAATACATTTGCTTCCCTGCCAAAGCTCCGAAGTAAGTTGTGCATCACTCTTAAGTGGAAGAATGGAGTGTCACAGAGGCTCGAATCAAACAATACATGATGCCAAACTTTGAAAAATTCAGGTTTATGTTATTACATACATTAAGGGTGATAGTATGTATTCCTTCAAAGCCCGGCCTCTCCCAGGTTCTCAAAGCAAAGTCCCGAACCTTCCTACCTGCTTTCACAGAAATGGCAAATCTCAGGAAAAAAAAACCCCAAAGATATCAAGGGGGCAACATCAGTGAGAACCCAAGAAAACCTCTATCTTTTCCCTAGACTGTGTTTTTCATCCACATTACAGCATAGTACAAATTGCAGAGCTAAAGAAACTCCTGATTCCACACATAAAAGCCCAGGGTAACAAGGTCGTGGTCTGAAGAATCACTGTTTTGCCTTTCTTATACTCAGACAATCCTTTCTCTGTTCTGCACAGAGAAGGAAATTGTCCACCCTGCTCAGACCACATCTCCCCAGATAGATGAGGACCACATATCAAAGTGGCTTCCTCCTACACACTCCTTGAATTTTTAGTTATTTAAAAAGAACAACAGCAAACAAAAGCTCAATTGTGAGTGCATCCTGAACTCCCAATCGTCTAGAAAAGACCTTCCTTCATTCACTGCTGTAGCTTTTTTTTACTGCTGCCAGCTATACCACAGTGTTCCAGGGTAAGTCACAAAATTCTCCATTCCTTGGAAACAGGAATAGTTCAGCTTAGAGAAGGACCCATTGTCTATGCGACTAGATACATGTACCTGATACCAGCATTGGCTTTGGGAAATAGGGAACCAAGTTAAGAGACATGAGGGAGAACTTCCTTGTAATACAAATACACCCACTTCCACAGGATTTGGTGTAGTAGTTCTGGCAAGAACTCATTAGCAGAGGTACTGCAACAGCACTTAAAGATTGCAACCATTTCTGGGACTCTGTTGTACTGGATGTGGTATAGAGATTGTCGCTGCCAAAAATGGTTTTCGTGTCAGGCACACAGTAAAAAGGGTAGGAAAATAGATTAATAATTTGCAACCACCAAACCAGGACTATCTTAACAGAGCTGGAGGACAAATGCAGCTTTATGTCACATGCAGAGCAGGAGCAGAAGGTATCAGATGCAATGCATGCTACTTGGGGGCCTAGTCCCATGCATCCATGCCTAAAGAGCTTCATATTAGCATGGCACATGAACCAGCATGTCAGGGTAGCATAAGCATTGCACGTCACAGTCTTCATCTTACCCTGCTTTCCACTAGCCCACGTGTCTGATACCAGACCACGCAGAACAAGAGTTAAATACTTTCATCAGACCAGAAAGAGATACAAATTCCCAGCCATCCAAACACACAACCCCACTCTTTAATACTAAGGTCTTGCAGACTGGTTTCTGAGCCAACTTCAATACTGTCGGGAAAGTTTGTGGTGGGAGGATCGTACTTCAGAGGTTGACCCCTTTGATTGTGACCCCTGGAGTGCAATCAGAGCAATCAGGCAAACTTGGGAGCATACACTTAAAGGCAGTGGATGTGAGGAGCATTGCACCTTCATGCCAGGTCTAGATCAGCAGCTCCCAGTGCCTGTGGTAGCAGGGGAGGCAGATTCTAAAAGCAACAGGGAGGGGATGCTGGGCAAATGGTTTTCCACCGTAGTAACTGTTTCTAGAACAGCATTTTCAGAAACTGTATATCTTAGGAGGATGTTACACCTCCCTAGCAAGGAGGTAAAGAGAATGTAACAGGGCCAAATAAGCCTACTCATATTCAAAGGCAGGGAATTACAGCCTATAGCTTTGATACAAAATGGCAACTCGAAGCTTCCAGCTGCCTTCTCTTCCCAGATGTTAGCGGTCATCTGCCATAAGCGTGAACTGCCACGGATTGCTGTCAGGTATCAGCAAAGGCTGGAGAGGTGGTGGATCTATAAAGAAAGCAGAGATACTAGGACCAGGACTTATGTCATTTCTCGCCTTTCCTGAGGTCACAGACCAGCATTATAGTCTACTGGGAAGCCCAAAGGGGGAAAATTAATAATTTGTGTGAACAATAATAATTTTAATTAATTTTACTATTAAATTTATTGATAATTGCTTGCCCTAGAGTTTAAAACCAGATGTGGATCAAGCCAAGGGCAAATACATACAATTGCCTCTGCACCAGCCTGCCTGCTCCAGCTCTGAAGCTCCCCATGCTACAGGGATGTCCTAGTCACAGCTGCTGCAAAACCGCAACCTGCCAGCCAGAGCTGCAATAGCAACTTTATAAGGACCATTTCCTTGCCCCACCTCAGAAACTGCTCAGATTTCAGGCTCTGTCGGGACTTTCCATCTTCCACAGCAGGTTCCCCACACTTCAGGCTTCTTGGTAACTCATAGTGTGCTACTTGGAGAAACTAGATTGCCACATTTTCTCCTTTTTATCTGAAATTTTGGTAAAAAACACAGCTGGTGTGGGAAAAAAATGTATTTTCAAAATTTAACATATTTTCATTTCAAATTTGTAACCATTGACAGTTTGTTTTTCCCATAAAGATTCAAAACCAAGCTATGCATGTTTAAAAATAGCAATAATTTTACAACAACTTTTTCTGATCTCTTCCATTTTTTCTGCTTCTTGCAGTCTGTTCCTACTTACACAAAGAATAGGGAAAGCATAGAAGTTACTGACTCCTCCCACCCCCTCTCAGGATTTTAAAAAAATATTTTTCAGAAGATAACGAGACCTTACTTAAAAGCTTTTATGAAAAACAGCATTTTATTTATGTTTTTTAGAAACAACTAAAAATTTCACAAGAAAATTTGAAGAAAACAACTATTCAGCAAAAAGTTTTCCCTCAAAGAATTTTGATTAGCAGCCACTGAATTTTAACAGTCAGGATGGAGCAGGACTTATACCTACAATACCTTGTGACTGAAGATAACAGCAAAAATACAGCCACATCTCCTGGGTAATTTCCAGAAACCAGAGTGGCTATGTGAAGAGGTCATCTGCTTTCCAAATCTTGCATTTACATATTTCACATTCTAACACTGTCTCACATTAGGCAGCGATAGGTTTTTCTTCCATGCTGAGATCAGTTATCTTCATTATTCCCTCTCAATCTCTCAGTCTTTACTTTCACCTCACACCTGCAGCAGCCTTCTCTGTTTTTACTTTATGCTGCCTTCCCTTGTTCAAACAGCCAAGACATGCACACATCCCTTGTCTCCTAAGGGCTAAGACCTGTATCTTAGGAAACACGCAAACACTTAACCCCTACTTAAATTCATAGAATCATTAAGGTTGGAAAAGTCCTCTAGGATCATCAAGTCCAACCGTCAACTCAACACAGCCATGTCTCCTAAACCATGCCCCTAAGCACCACATCTACACTTCTTTTAAATACCTCCAGGGATGGCGACCCCACCACCTCTCTGGGCAGCCTGTGCCAGTGCCTGACCACTCTTTCAGTGAAGAAATTTTTCCTAATATCCAAACTAAACCTCCCCTGATGCAGCTTGAGGCCATTTCCACTCATCCTATCACTACTGACTTGGGAGAAGAGACCAACACCCTGCTTAGGTTAATGACTAAGGCCTCACTACACCTTTGAAGCCTTCATTGTTAAGCACACATTGCATACCCAGAGTTTGTATGCCTTATGTCTCTCAATAGGCCTGTTTAGACCAGACTGTGAACTCTTGCAGCCATAGGGTCTGCTAAGTGCATTGGAAATCATGGTATATATGCTTACAGTGCCCCACAGTTACATAACATTTCAAAGGCTTACGTGGACAGCAGGATATAGTCAGTAAATTGTAGCCTAGTAGTGGCTTTTCTGTATGCAAAGCCATTTCTATTCTGGACATATCAAGGGTTCTATCACTAGTGTTTTTTAGCCTCCATCTCCCTCATATGAGTTTTGTTGCAAGCTAACAGTAGTCATTGTGATGATAAAAAAAAAAAAAAAGCCCTACACAGTTTTGCCAGCACAAGGGACAGAGATAAAAGAATGACAAATTTGCCGCCACCTGTGACTTCACTGAAAGACTCTGGTGGGCAACATACACTAAGCAAACAATCATAACACACAGAGATGACAGTAAATACCAGTTTTCATCGGTAAACCCCAAAGCATGTTTGAAAGAAAAACACTTTTCAGCATTATTAGCTCAATTTTGCAGAAGGGAAGGGGGGTTGAGATGTTTTACACAAGGTTACCCATCAGGCTGGTGGGAAACCTGGGCAAAAAGTTTTTAAGTAGCTCAGATCTTCCCAGTCTCCATCCAGTAATGAAGCTGTTAGGCTGCAACCTTACACATTCATGGGAAGGCAGTCAAGGTAGATTTGAGCCACTGTGAAATTCTGCACAGCATATTAGTGTAGACAAGTCCAAGGATCCCTCGTGGCCTTTTCTTTTAGTTTACTTCATCAGGAAGTACCAGGATTGCAAAGGCTGCAGGTAGAGACATGCCAGAGGGCATAATCTAGGGCAAAATGGGACAACAGTGACCTAGGGAAAACTGCTGTCTTGGAAGCTCTCCCAGAAAGAGCAGAACCCTGTAATTTGAAGGCTTAGAGAACAGATGCAATGAAACATTTCCTGAATGGCAATCATGTAGCAGAGAGGCTGAGATAACTCCTATTAGTAGGGACACTGTGGAGAAATGGGTTGTCCCCAAGAATAGCTGTGCTAAGTATGGAGCCCGGGAACATATGGTAGGACTCCACCAAAACCAGAGCTCTTCCTTAGTATGAGCAATCATTTCTGTCTCAATAATGGGGCTACTTGTTCATCAATGTTGTTGTCCTGGATCATCTTTCATTTTGAGGATCGTCCTCCTCCCCAGATGGACTTGAATTACAGCCCTGCGGCAGCACCAGAAAAAACAAAACAAAAAAAAAACACCACACAACAAACCCAAAACCCACAAACACCCACCACATGAAGAAACAAAACCAAAAAACAAACAAACAAAAAGCCACCAGAAAAACCCCACCACACTACGAGTCTCCTGAAAGCAAATGGCACCCTGACTAGAGTAAGAGGGTAGCTGAAAGAGGCTTTCTTCTCTGCTGAACATCCTTTCTTCCATCACGCCAAGCCAACAGTACGGCTTTCACCTACGTGAGCTGCCAGTGAAGTGTGAAGCCACAAGCTCCCTGGTCAGTGCCAATTTCCCATCTAGCATTTATCATGTGAGCTGTGATCAATGTATCCAGATGGGAACTCTTCCACAGGCAAGCCACTCTTAGTGAGTGACAAACAGATAAATTAGTAGGATGAGTAGTCTACAGATTAAAGCAGCCAAGTTAGTGACATTGGAGCTCCCAACTTTTCTTTGCAGGTGTCTACAACTGATTCTGTTGAGTTAAGCTAATGGGAACTTACAAATTGCAGCTGTTTAACTTCTGAATCTACTGGCCAAAGGAAGGAAGGAGACAAGAGTCTGATGTGGTTGCTATGGAAGCCAGTTATCATACCTAGATTTATTATACATTAGTTACTCTGTTGCTGCTGCCTGTCTACATGCTTTTACCTTGCGGTAAGTATGAGGTAGTTTATCCCATAGTGAAAGTGGAGTTGATGTTCTATAAATCCACATCTTATCTAACCTCAGTGTGAATGGCTTACACTGAGGGAAGGGGAAGAGGAAAGAGAGAGAGAGCTACCAGCACTGCAGCCAATCATTTCTAGTATTTCTCTTTTTAAATCAAAATCAAATAATATCCTGTGCTAGTTCAGGGTCCACAGAAGCATCTTTATCAGCCAGGGCAGTACCCAGTGAGACTATGCATGCTGTCATAATTTGCAACCCAAGGACATCATTTCAGCAGCTACAACAAATTTTGAAGTGAAGCTGTCCTACCAGAAAAATGAAATTATAGACACTGTGGCCACAATGCCCCATGTTAGGCTGCTAGAATTCCCTGAATCAATCTACATAATATAATATTTCATCTCTGTTCTCCCACGCTTGCTTGAGCAATGAGACAGCTGCCATTGCATGTGGACTGTGTAAGGCACTGTACAGACATGCAGCAATAAGGTACCCTTGCAAACTAAATCCAAAGACAACAAATGAACACAGACAGGTTATAGGAGAAATAGCCTAAACATGACAGTAGTGGCGAATAACTGACAACATGACTATTCCACATCATCTTTATTCACAAACATGTGTTTGTTAAAATAATCTGGCTGGTCAGCAATAAAGGTTACAAATGGAAATAATGCTGTATGTCTGCCTAACTTTTCAATTCGTAGGGAATTCTAGTCTGCTACAGCTTTTCCCTATGGGGATGTTTTTTTTACTCTGTATCTGTACTCTTTTGTGGTCGAATGCCCCAGTCTGAACCCTCTTAACTCAGCAAATATGACTTCATAATCAAAAACAATCAAGTCAAAAGATTTTCCAAACAAAATAAGCATTGGCCCTATATTTGTTTGCAGGTTTGGACAAGCCCTGGAACACTGATAGAGGTGATTACATCCATGCCTGTTATACCCATGAGTGTAAATCATCACAACCCCCTTGACTTCAGCAAACCTCTCCCAGTTTATGCCAGCTAAGGATCCAGGTCAGTCTGCTACCATGGCATCAGGAGCAACCAAACAGAATTCTTGCATGCAGAAAAGAATGAACTGGTGTTCCTTCTTGCTGGTCCCGCTCTGTCAGATTAATGCATTGATTGATGGGACACATGGACAAGGACTCTCACATTTCACTTTCAAAGAAAAACACAGCAGAAAAGCCTTCCCAAAACAATCAGGCTGGCAGTGGAAGCTTACCAGACATCAAGGTTTTAAGGCAATTCTGCTGCACTGCTGCTGGGACGCCTGCAGGGAAACTCGGTATGTTTTGCCGTATGCTCATCCTATTGTACAGCTCACGTCTCTCCTCAAATATTTATCTCCATCTCTACCTCTTTTAGCACACAGAAGTCTTCTCTGGTTGTACTGAATTTGGCATTTTGTATGAAATGGCCTCCCCTGTCACTGGATCTCACATAAGTATGAGGCTTTATCCTTGTTCCATAAGTAAGTTATTTCATTTAGGTGCAAAATATTCCAGGCTCAGATAAGCTTCTGCAGTACATATTTCTCTTACAAACAACCATATTTCTTCATCTTACTTAGAAAAGTAAAGAGAATGAGCAAAGTTACTAGGGCGAGAGAACTCAGGACCTAATTCCATAGCAGACTTGGTAACTACTTTTTAAACTGAAGGTGAAAGGATTACCTGATTCATGTAACCCCACAAAGGAGAGAAAGGCTCATAAGGAAGGGTTCTAGATACAGCTAGATTAACAGGTACTTCAGGAAGGACACAAGAAGCAACAGTGAGCCCCAGGATCAGGTAGTACAGAGACACAAAACAAGAATTGTCCAAAATCAAAATTGATTAGATTTGGCAAAAGAAATGGAAACCAAGGACTTCACAGAAAGAGTTTTTTCATGTTTGAAAGGAAAGTTTACCATGAGCCAGCACTGTTGCCTTGTGGCCAAGGCAGCCAACGGCACGCTGGGGCGCATTAAAAGGAGTGTGGCCAGCAGGTCAAGTGAGGTTATCCTCCCCCTCTCCTCCACCCTGGTGAGGCCACATCTGGAGTACTGCATCCAGTTCTGGGCTCCTCACTTCAAGAAAGACAGGGAACTAGTGGACAGACTGAGCAGAGAGCTACGAAGATGATCAGGGGCTGGAGCATCTCCCTTATGAGGAAAGGCTGAGAGACCTGGGTTTGCTCAGCCTGGAGAAGAGAAGACTGAGGGGGGATCTCATCAATGCTTATAATATCTGAAAGGTGGGTGTCAAGAGGATGGGGCCGGACTCTTTTCAGTGGTGCCCAATGACAGAACAAGGGGCAACGGGCACAAATTGAAACACAGGAAGTTCCACCCTGAATATGAGGAAAAACTTCTTGCCTGTGCAGGTGCCAGAGCAGCGGCACAGGCTGCCCAGGGAGGTTGTGGATTCTCCTTCCCTGGAGACATTCAAAACCCACCTGGACGCAGTCCCTGCTCTGGGTGTGCCTGCTCAAGCAGGGGGGTTGGACAAGATGATCTCCAGAGGTCCCTTCCAACCTGCCATTCTGTGAAAGCAAGAAAGGAAAACTGGGTCTGCAACAAATGCGAGGTAAAGATTCACAGTGATTGAGATAGGACCTCAAAACAGAATAAGTATTCTACCTCAATTTTTCTTAACGATGATGCTAATGAAAATAGGGTCAAAACAACATTTGGAAACACACACCCAGGACAGGAAACTACCAGTTCCATGTAAAAGAAGTAAAACTTCATCTGTTCTGCCTGTGCCAGTCAGAGAGATCAGGCAATCCACACATGAATCCACGGACCTGGCTTCAAGGACTTTAATTGGTTTCTTGATTACCTAATGGCTAGAAGGAGATTAAAAATTTGTATCTAGGTAGCTACAGGCCAGTTATTTTTGCTTCACCCATATGCAGGATTTTATAGTCTTTTCTGAAGAAAAACAAAAAAAAATCCAAGACAAAGATAAAGTGAGGACAGACTTTCCCAAAGCTAGATCTAGAATATTACGATAACTGTGTTTGATAAGGTAACCGCTTCCTCTGCGAAGGAACTGGAGCCAATCTCATCTACCTGGACTTGAAGTAAAACAGCTGCTACAGTGCTAAATTGGAAGTTTTTAGTCAAGATGGAAAAAAGGGGTTTAGGTCAGGAATTGCAAGAACTGCTGACAGGGGAAATGGTAATAGGTAGTACTGAAATACAAAGATGAATGGAATTATGGGACGGATTCCTGTAAGGACCAGTCTTGCTGTGGTCCTACTTATGAAATTAGCCTTAAAAAGTAATGGAAATAGGCCAATGGCAGGAACGGAGCAATCATCATGAGTACACTGGAGGATCACAGTCAAGGCAAGCAGTTAAAGACCAATAAGAATTGTGGCTTTAAACCAGGAGCTAATCAAAAGAAAAGTCAGAGCAATTTCTCTTAGTTGCTCAGCAGATGACACCATCAAAATACAGGAATGGGGAAAAGCCATCATTGTAACACGAGGTGCCTTGTTTCCAGTAAGAGAGGAAGCTGTTAGACCATTACAAAAACTCTCCCATAGGATAAAGCAGAGAGTTCCTGTCACGTTTAGTCACAAAGTTCTACTAAGATCAGAAGTGGTACAAAATAGGGCTAACAGTACATCAGGAAGACACAAAAAAAAAGAGGGGGGGGGGGGAATATACAGCTG
The DNA here is from genome assembly GCF_949628215.1 of Phalacrocorax aristotelis. Taxonomy (NCBI): domain Eukaryota; kingdom Metazoa; phylum Chordata; class Aves; order Suliformes; family Phalacrocoracidae; genus Phalacrocorax; species Phalacrocorax aristotelis. The sequence goes on along the minus strand of NC_134287.1, from coordinate 10,139,975 downwards.
TTCTCCATACAAATCTTAGGTGATTAGTGATTATCACTAAGGAAAGAACTAACACATACTGACATTTAAGCTGGGAAATAAAGATTTCTAACCAGAAGTGCTGGACTATGGAACAATTTTTTGGTGGCAGTGATCCCTAGGTTGCTTTAAAGTGAGTTTAATCAGTTAGTGAAACACTTAATGCCTTTGACAGCACAACCTGGACTTCTTGACACAGAATATTCATTCCACGCCTTTGCTTTCATGTTTCTGAACTCCCAAACACTAACTGAATCCATGTTTCCACCTGCTGACTTGAAACATTTGTTCAATAGCTATATTCTTCAAACATTTATCACTGTCATCCGTTCATTAAGCACTGAATATGGGAATACAGTCCTACCAAAGAAAGAATGTATTTAGGCACTTCCCATCTAAACTGAATGCTCTTTATCCTTTCAATATGTTTCCTTCTCCCAAAAGAAAACTCAAAACACTTAAATGCCACGCACTGTTTTACTGTAAAAACAAGATTCCCCAACTATAACATGCAGCTCCTCTAGGGTGAAACATGTCAGCTGTTCTAACAGCACACAGTAGACATGCGTAACAGGCAGAAGCATATCCTACTACACGTGCAAAGGAGAATTTCTGGTAGAACGGCTGGGACTACACAAAACTTGAATTTTGGACAGGACTCAGTGTCTAACACCGACAAATGGTCCCATAATGCCTCTGAAGCATCAGGGAAGTTTGTTTTAGGCTACATCCAGGTGAGGCTCTCTAGTGTCCTAGACAGCAGTAAGGCACATAAATGATCTTAAAAAAAAAAAATCTGATTAATGAGAATTAGGACCTAGGATCACTGTGAGGCAGGATAAGGATATTTTTCCCAGTTTACAGATAAACCAAAACTCACTGTGTTTAAGTGACTTCCCCAGAGCAGCAAAGGAAGTCTGTTATGGATTGAACTCCAGGTTATATCCCAGTTATTCATGAAGCTGCCTATTGCAGTGAAAAATAAATATGAGGTTTATCTATGGAAGTGAAAACCTCCTATACTCATAAAGCGTCTCTAGACAAAAACCCAGACTAACTGCTTCGGTTTTGACAACATCTATTTCACCATCTCTAGTATGCGAAGTGCTCAAGTAGCCTGCCCTTTTAAAAAAAAAAAAACAGCTGCCTCCATGCATTAGTTTCCACGTGAGCCTTAAGGCTCATTTGTCTGTGTGTCATCTAGACACCATAGATTTACTTTTAGTCCAAACTATGCCACCACAAATAGTGAGTGTATTTTGTCCTCCAGAATAGCTAAAATCAAATTTTGCACTTTTATGTCTTTACCCACCAAGAGAGCTCCAAATGACAGCAAAATATATAGGCTGTAACTGAAATCTTCCCATGGTCTCATGAGGGGAGCACTATTTTCAACCTTGTTTTAGAGCAGGAATAAGGGAGATCCAAGAAATTTACTGCAGAACAGGGAGTTGAACTTAGATTACTCAGGTCATATGCAAAACTTCTAACTACTGGGCCAGCCTTCCCTTCACTGTCAAATAAAATAATAGACTAGATCACAATGTGCTCAGGCGACAGTGTTATACTTACTTCTCCAAATTGCATATTTCTTTAACTAGAAGCTTCAGATTATTGGAAACTCCAATGTTCCCCAATGTCCTTTCATAGCCCAACTCCTCCTCTCCCCTCTATTCCACTTCCAAATCCCACTGCATTTGAAAATGTCATCCTTCACTTGGTGACACATCCCAGCCATGTGGGGTGGCAGCTGAGTCATCTCCCTGCTGTGAACGAGGTGTGATGGTGACAAGCACCTTACAACTGCACAATCCTTTTTTGGGCACATTGTGTTGGAGGCTGCTCGCCCAGTTCTATACAAAGGGATGGGTGGGAGGAACAAATCGGGGTGGAAGAACTCCACTCACATAAAGGAGAACAGAGGGATTGGAGATGGCACTAGCAATCAAATAACATCTTCAAGCATAGCAGAAAGCTAAAAAAGGGCACCTAGAGAACTAGGCACAAAGACTAAAAAAACCGGGAATGAGTCAGAGACACATTTGGGTTGACAATTCTACTCATGTCTACTGTATGCATTGAATTAAGAGGCTCTACATCATCTCTTGAAGCATCTATGTCTCCCCACAGACTCTGTGGAGATACTGGGATGTAGCATCACATCTTTGGCACTGGTGCTGGCTTAAAATGGTCCCATTTCACCCACCAATTCTACTTCTTCCTGTTCTTGAGGAGGTTCACCTTCTTATGAGGTATGCTAATAAGGCTGCTCACGGGGCTCCCCTAGAAATGGGACAGGTAAATTATCCTACTTAAAAATGTCCCTTTTGTGAGGGAAAAGGGCCAGAAATCCCACCAGCCAGCTTTACTGTTCAAGACAATGGACCAGTACATCAGAGACGAGCTTCGTATATTGCCTATAATTACCAAACCAATTTCTGTTTAACTATGCCCTCATACCCTTAACAGAAATGTTTTACAAGGGAGATGGGTAGGTGGGAAAAAAGATCTTCCAAACAGGTGACAGCAGCTTATCCCCCAACTACCCTCATTACACATGGCACGCATGGTTTTGCCCTGAGTCCTTGAAGCCCTAAGCCCCATGTGCTGTTGTGTACGAGGGAATCTGAACCTGTGGTGCAAGTTCTGGTGCTGAACATCTGTCACCAGAACTCATCTCCTGCACTGCTGCCCCACATGCTCTTCCTGTCCACCTGGAATAGGGAAAATTTGCAATATCCTCATTACCTCACCAATCAATTGGCAGAAAAGCTCTAGTGAGGGAGCATTACGTCTACACTCCAGTAAACCTAGACATGTAGTTTCAAGACATGTAGCCAAAAGCAGACTTGATTTCATCTCTTCAGGAATGAGCACTTCTATCCAAGTGTGTGGCACTTAGATCCTCATGTTATTATTAGACTCGGACACGTTCCTTGTTCAGGTGTGCTCTGCATTCATATTGCACCCACACACCATGGGAAGAAAAACATTAAATACACAGTCCCTTGCATATATTTTCAAAAAGGCTCTTTTAATACAGGACTTCCATTGCTAGTATGTCTCCATTTTCCACAGGCCAAACACAGAGGCCGGTGAACCTTGTCTTGAGAAGCAGAATTATATTTTCTGCTCAGGGAGTAGCAGTCTATGCTTTGAGACAAAACACAGGGGGCAGTCCTTGTAGCTATGTACTCCAGTAAACTCACTCGATGAAGAGCCACATCATAACCAGATTTTGTGTGCACCCACATCGCACCTCTATTTTGCTGTAAATGTGTTCAGTTTGTGCTACACAGGGAGCAGGTAATAACAGTGCACATTGACATGATTTCATCCATCTCTGAAATCCACTTGTCAGCTGCCCAGAGAATTGTCACTGCGTTCAGGGACCCTCCTCTATCCCACAGTTGCACCTTTCAATCGGTTATGAGGTCTTCTTTATTACTAGGAAAAGATGGAGCCACCTGTTCCACCAAAAACCAGAAAACTAGTATCTCTAGATCCTTCCCTCTCAAGGACAGACTTGTTTATGAAGCTCGAGCAGGATGGCAGATCAGCTATGTACATCTACTTCATAATCCCCTAATCTCTGCTTTATAATGCTCAGAAGTTTGGCAGTTTTGTCTCCTGCACTTGAAATGATGGTTTTATGCAAAATATTGTCTAGACAGCGTACTAACCAGGTACCTGGTTAACCAGAGAGACAAACCTGGAACTTAACACTGAACAGTAACCTTCTTGCATGTGTATTTGTACCTGCTTTCTCTGAATTAGGAGGTATGTAAGGAGGATAATAGTTCCAGATGGGACAACAATGTCCCAGAAATAATATTTCCTGAAAACTTTGGAAAACTTTCGTTTTTTCTTCAGCCTGCAGCATGAAAGATGGATTTCCTCCCACCATTTTGTCCACCAGTTTACTGGACCTTTTATCAGCCCAAGTTATGACTATCTAAAAAGAAACAGAGTAACTACAAGCAATGCCGGGCATCACTGAGGACTAAGGGCAGGAGGCTCTCTCTGTTCTGTTAGTGTTCACCCCTAAATTACAGGCCCATTTACTATGTCATGATGGCCTGAAGACCCTTATCACATGAAACTAAACATCAGTTATTCTCCTCTTCTACGCTCTACTTCAAGTCAGCTCAGAATCAATTTCAAATGCTTTTAAAGTAAACCCTGTACAGGAATCGTTTATCGTCACTTTCTTGCAACTTGAGTTGAGAGATTCTTACTGTGGAGGCCATACTAAATATCTGCAACGGGTTTGACCTCACAGGATACATCCTTTATGTAGTCTTTATTCCCCTCCAGAGAGTGAACTGGATAACAAAAAAACCAAAAAGTATAAGACCAAAAAGGCGAATTCAGTGCATTGAAGAGCGTTCTCCCTGGAGTAATTGTCTTGGCTGCACAAAAGCAGATATCCTATTTCTGGGGCTTCTGTAAGAATCCCAGCTTAACAGTTGACCCTTTCATACAGCCTAGTTACAAAAAAGAACCGCTCCATCATTCACACACCACTACCTCACCTTTGGCTGAAGTAACTGGAAAGGGATCAATGACAAAGATAAAACCTGAAAAGTCAGACATGTGTTCCCAGAAGGCCAGGAGTTACGTTTTCTCTGTATTTAAAAAGCCTTGAGAAATGTTAACTATAAGTCAATACAGACACTGAAAGAAATACAGCTGGACTGCCCCTTGCTCCCAGGAGCAGGCAGAGGAGACAAAGGCACAACACTCACACAGTAAAAAGAGATCCACAGCAAAGTTAACACCTTTCTCAAGCTTGCTGCATGCCGCAGTGTAGTTGTGAATAGAGAATGCTGTGTTAGCTGCTGTAATCTGGCTAAGATCAATCACTTCTGCATGCATCAGAGCATTTGGCACCACTGAAGACAGAGCATGGTTGTAAGCATTAAAGGAGCCACCATTCCAGCAGCCAGCTTCTTTAAAGCCAGAATCACAGTCCTGGAGAACTGCCCACATGCAGGTCTCATGCAAGCAAGTCAGTAGACACAGCAGCAAGCCTGCAGACTGCATGAGAGATCGCATGGCAGGAGAGGGACACTGTGGATTCCCAGCCTTCCACCATCCCAGCCAAACCAGAGGACCCACTGAAGCCTATAAGCTTGATAGCGGACCATTTCTGGCAGCAGTAACACTTCTGTTGTCCTGATGTAGCTGCACGGTTATAGGCACCCAGATGCTGCCTCCTGGTCAAGAAACTGCAACTATAAGCTTTCAAGCCAAAAAGTAAAGAACAGACACAAGCCTGGAGAATGCTAAGGAGAACTGCATTGGCTGCAGGCAATGGGACTGCAAGGCATCCTCACTAACTGCCCTGTTTTGATGCAGTCATAACAACTGCTTTAAAGGGAGCATGGACTGTGAGGCTGAACCTAGAACACAGGAGTTTTTTTTAAAACGTGCAAACTGTTACACGCAGAGATCCAAGATGAGTGTTACAGGTCTGGTACTGTTCACCAGGGCCCCTTCCTACCCCCTCCTCCCAGCTAGAAACAGCAGCGTCAGCACAACACAGATCTGCAGCAGTGTGCTGCAGCTTCTGAGAAAGTGAGGCTCTCCTGGAGACATGTGAGGATGAGCGTAGCATTCCCCACACAGCCTGGACATAACAAGAGCTGTTCTTCCAGGAGCCCCACTGCTGTCCTACAATGCTAAGTGAGCCACTCCAGAGTGACCAGCTGCTAGTCCAGTCCTCAGGAATTAGTCTGCAGTGTTTACAGCCCTATAGGCACCCCTCTTAAAAGGCTTGTTAATTTTCTGTTTTTTTTGTGTCACACACCTAATCAAGCCTAGTAAGTTTATTCTAAAGTCCCTTCTGCACCCACCCTCCCTCTTAGATAACTTTTAAATTAATTTTTCCAGCATCTGCTCCTTCCTGTTTCTGTATCACTGCTGTAAATGGGATTTTTCTTCTCGACATCAAGAGGAGCAAAATAGGGCTTCCTAAGATAGTTTTCTGGCTGATTACACAGAAGTAGTGCAGTAGTCATAAGCAACAGATAAGTGGCTTTAGCACATCACAGTTCCGCTTCTTTGGGCTGTAGAACAACATAAATATGTTAATATACCCAGCTCTGTGCTGCTCCTTGCCCGGCAGAGCTCCATAGCAGCCTTGATTCTCAGCTACAAACACATATGCACACCTCTGCCTTCCCCAGGGCACCATGACTGTGCACCTGGCACCAATGCAACAGCCACACAACACTGTTAACGCATCCTGGGCCACTGCTAAACTACGCGAGGCCAGCAGAGGTGGTGGCAGCTGCAGAGATGTCCCTCATGGGTGCTGCAGCCGTTCCAGCGGCCATTGTGGGGGGCAGCAATGCAACCCACAGGACTGGCCATAAAGAATAATCTTTAACTGTCTGCCTCAGCCCACATTTTCCATCCAGATCATGCCTTCTTTGAGGCATACTCCCTCCCCAAATACACCCACTCACTGATTTTTTTCCTTTTCCCCGAGAGGAGGAAAAAAAAAAAAAAAAAAAAAAAAGACACTGGCGCTCCCTTGTGTTCATGTTTAGGTAGCGAGCAAGCAATAAGCTGGACAAAACCCCAGTCAAGGTCAAAACAAACTTTTGCAAAGGAGTTCAGGCAGGTAGTGCTTAGAGAATAATTTCCTCAACACAAAGAGTCTTCATTTGCTGGTAGCACAGAAACCATAAATTTTACACGCTGCAAAAGCACACAAACTACAGTCCTTGTCAAAGGGGCAAGGGTGGATGGAAGGGTGAAGAGATATACAGAGGGATGGAAGGGCAAAGAGAGGTTCAGTGGAAGCAGAGCCCTGGACTGGTTTTGGCAGGTTCAAAGATTCACTGTAGAGTATTTCATATGATAATATTATATATGTGTGTACAGCGATATTTATTTCTTTCCTATGTGACTATTATGGAATTGTCATAAAATAAAGTGTTTGTCAGTAACTGTTCTGGAGAATAATTTACAGATACATACATAAGTTATCTATTAAACTGCAGTTGCATCCAGACCTCCATTTCTGTGCTAGTTCATAAGATTTTCATGCAGTAGCACAATTTTGCTTGTATTCCTATGACTGCAGGCAAATGTTTAAATATTTTACAACTAGAAACCCATTCTGAATGAATTTTTTAAACCAAGATGTAATGTTTCCATTCCTATTTGCTTTGAAGAGTTTCATACGGTTAAAGAATGTCCCGGTTGGGGCTTGAACTGAGAAAGCAATGGCTCTTTCAGCTGTTACAGGTACAGATGAATTCTGCACTGAATGCACGTGATCAGTTTTGAGATTCTGGTTACACTGGAAATAATTACAAACATATTTCCATTTTATCATCCCTTACTAGCTCCTTTCCAGCTTCACAGATTTCCCAACATGGGCTCACACAAATCTGAGCAATTCAGAGGTGCAGACCATATCTGTACAAGAACCAGAGTCTTAATGAGGTGCCTTAAAGGAAGGAGCCAGCTGGCAGACATTAAGCTATTTTCTGTATAGACTTTGCATCCATGTCCTTTACCTGATAAATGGCTACACAAGTCTGAATTAGGAGCTTCTTTGAAAACACCATGCAAAATTAAGAAATTGATGGGTAGTTTGAGAATGAAAAATATCCCCTGGAAAATGGATCAGATTGCACGTTCCTCAAACTATACAAGGCAACAAAGCATGAGAACTCCTAAGCCAGGTCAAGTCCTGCACAATGTTTGAAATAATCCAGGCAGAAACTTCTTAGAATCTGATGAAGTAAACAGAAAAGAAGCCTTTAAGATTTACAGTCTACAGCCCTTGCATTTCCCACTCTTTCCTCAGCCCCTTGCCAGAAAGAATCTCTACTAAATAAGAGGCTGTCCTCAACCTGAAGTCCTCCCAACACTTTGAATCCCTAGATTCTGCAGGGACATAGAATTTTAGCAAAGTGCTTGAGGTCTCCTGTGTTCTGTGCTACTTTCTCATTCAAAAAAATTAGGTATTTAGTGCCAAAAGTGTGTGACAATGAACTAGAGTGTTTCTAGAGATGTGATGGGAAGGAAGAGTGGATCTTCTGTCATCATTGAAAAGCATATCACTATAACATATTTGTCATGAATAGAAGCAACTGGATTTGATGACCATTCAGATGCATGTTCCTAAATTAACATTAAGATTCGCGGTATGAGAAAAGGGTACACAAGTCTGCCAGTTTGCTACAGAATTCCCCTTGGTGTCCAAACCATTTTTACTTTCAAGAACCAACTTTCACAGAATAATTGATATTCTTTCTTTTTTATGCGCTTCTTTGCAAACACTGAAATCAATCATGTCTAGAAACCATCAGATCCAAATAGGAGAGCATTATGCAACAGCATGTCATTAGTGAATCAATACTGGTTGACAAGACCATGTGTTTGTCAAGGTTGCATTGGATTTCTTTAATGCCATATTGTTGCACCTGGCCTGCCTAGCAGATCCATCTGAGTTGCAGTGTTTACAGATGAGGAGGAGATGTTTTTTCCAGTCCCATAGACTGACTTAAGAGTAACAACACAAACCTGTCAAGCAAACAGTATGTTATTGAGCAAAGAGAGAATTTCTGGGATTCTGCTTTACCCTTTGTACAAGTGCACTATTGCCCATACAGCTACATTCACTCTAGGAGCATTATACTGGTATATGGTATTATGCAGGAGCTCCTACACAGCTATTGACTCGCCTCATTGCTTGCTAGGCTGCAGGATGCTTGGTAGCTTTTTCTCCCACGACAAGTTTCCCCTCTTTATCTGAACCATCACTGCCCTCCATGCATTGTGCCAACCTTAGCAAACCCCACTGCTACAGTAGCTCCTGCTTCCTCTGGCCGGATGCACGCAGCTGCTGAGATACCTCATAAAATCCTTTATTCTGAAAGCACAAGAAGCTACATGCACTTAGCACACAATAACCACACCATTCTTAATGGGAAACTGAAGAGTAGCATATCTCTAGGGTACAATCATAAAAGTTTCAGCTTTGGACATCAAGAAGTGGTGCTTATTATCCACTGGGTACACAGTGGGAAGTAAAATGGGACTGATTTAATAAAGTCAGGATTGTTCACCACAAGGAATATCACTTTTTAGTTTTAAGTCAGAGAATTATCAAAAATTGTCCTCCTGATCTTTTATGGCATGCCGTTTATGAGATGTACTGAAGAAAAGCAGTTCAGAAGATAATTATATGAAGGACAATAAGCAGAAAGTTCTGTATTTATTAACAGATCCTAGTGGTGAGCTGCAGAATACAAGCACATAGCCTGGCAGCAAAGACCAGGCCCAGCAGGAGTTGGGAATAAGAGCCATTTCACACAGGAATGTTATGTCCCAGGTTCAAGAGTGGTGTCAGGTATTCCAGCAGTATCTTATCAAATAGAGCCACAGATCCAAATCAAGGTGCAACATGGGAGTGAGATTGTTCTTTCCAGGCAGAGTACAGGCTGGTGGCAGGCAGAATGACTCCATGTGCCAAGCAAAACTAGTTAACCAACTGCCTCTGCTCTTTGAGTGAGAACATTTAGCTTTTCTTCTGCTTAGATTTTTTTTTAAATAAATGCTGTCCCTAACCTAGGGTAAAGCAGCCCAATTCTCAGTGTTGCTAATAAAAGAAATCCCATTAAACATAAAATTTTTTTTTAAAAAAAAGTCACATAGGTAAAAACACAGCAAAAATTGGCTGAGGGAGAAGCCTACTTATCCTGCCAACATAAAGATATGGAAGCAAAATTATGAACTAGCTCCCCTGGTTAACACCTGATTAACAGTTGTATCACTATAAAGCAATGATGACCAGTCATAATGGAGAGATAGAGTTCTCATTAAAATAACAAACATGAGGGGAAAATATTTTTTAAAATTATGACTAATTAATACAAGCTTATTCCATTACCCAATCAAGTGAGTAAGGAACAGAGAAGCACACTGAGAAGAGAGTTTGGAGAAACAGTTCTCAGAACAAGACAAGTGAGAAGTCCCTTTCTGCTCTATATGAGAACCCAAAGAACCAAACATTGACTTTTTTTCTTTTAACAATCCCTTTCAAAACCCATGAGTTGATTATGTGCACAGCCTGGTCCACCCCGTGTGGCAGTTGTAAAGTGAATATATAAGGATAAATGAAATTCTTATAATGACATCTGCTGATGAAGCACAAGCACCTCTTAAAAGATTAACAGGACCAAATTTTTGGAAGAGGTTGGGCCTCACTTTCATTGCATCTGCTGAATGTTCAGAGTAGTCTACAAACACCACCAAAGCCAGTGGTGTTTTATCTACATAGTGCCTTAGTCAAATAAACTGAGTAACTACTTAAATCATAACCAAAATCCTAACTTTAAGGGGAAGGTTTAGTCATGTATGTAACATATTTCCACTAAATCCCTCCTCTCTCCTAGCTTCCCCCTATTTACAGCAATACTAGTCACAAAAGCAAACTCATCACTGTCAGGTGCATTACTCCAAGGGTAGAAGAGTCAGTCTAGCAGTCCAGAGAGGACCCCTCTGGAGCAAGGCAGCCAGAGCAGCACAGTAAAAGACTGCTCTGGCAGAGAAGGCACCTCCCAATTAATCAGCGTTGAGAAATAATAAACAGGCTAGCTCTCAAGTTAAAGCTGTGCTGCAACATGTTCTGCTTTTAACAAAATGAATTCTAGTGCTTGATTCAAAGTAAACCTGTAAAAGCATACAGACAAACCTGCTCTCACATACATCTCCCGGGACAACAGCCAGGGTTGATTTTCACGTCACCCCAGCAAGCACAAGATTTCAGGAATTCAGTTTAATTTACTGTAACACCTCTGCAGCAAATGCATTGCAGCAACCCAAACATCAAGCAAAGGCAGCTACAGTAAACCCCAATATCTTGCATCAAAAGCTCTCTGTGGCTGACAGCTGGTGCCGGCTCTGCCACTGACATCTCAGAGTGTTTTGGAAGAATTACCTCTCCTCTGTAGGCCTCCCTTTTTCCTATCTGTAAAATGGAAAACAGGAACCAAAAACAGTTGTTGACACAAATGTGTGCAAGTTCCCAGTTAGTAGCCCATCAGTCAAGGACTTGAGAGATCAAGTTTCATCTCCTTGCTGTAACATGGGCTTCTTGTAAACGGGTCACAGCGGCCTCTGTTCATATTACCTCCTCTGGCACCATTGAAATTCTTGGGGTTCTACTGTGGTGCCTAAAATTAAAAGGATGATGAACAAGATGCTACTGTAGGGCTTAATTTAGGTATTCTCCCCCTCTCCTTCCACTGACTGGCAGCTAGGAGTTTTCCAAGCTAATCCCTCTGCCATATTGCAAGGTGCTGATGACTTGAGTATATTAATGATCGAAACTATTGGGAGTACAGTGAGAGAAATTACTCTGCGAGAATGTAAAATTCATTAAGATTAAGATCACACTAGTTGTTAATATTCCATATGTAATTTATTACAATAATTCTTAGTTCTCAACTAGTGCTTTTGTTATAAAGGGTTAATTAATGTGATTATCTCTGAAATAAGGTTGGGGAAAAATATGGCATAGACAGGAGGCCAGCAATAGGTTAGGGAGCAAAAGTCAGATTTTATCTGGTACCTTTTCTGTGTGCTTTAATCACTAACAAACTGTAGCTGAGCCACGGACGGCACAAGCCTATTATGAATACGAACACTGTATGTCACAGCTGGCTACACACACCTCTGAAGAAGGTCCTATTGATCTGCTGGAGAGGAAGATAACATTTTAATAACCATTTAATTAAAACAAATTGTTTATGAGCTGTTTACAAATGGAAACTTAAAGTGTGACTAAAAATAATTGAAAGAAAATATCTTTCTGTCCAATTTTAGAGCAGAAAGACATCTGTAATAAGTGCTATCAGTAATAAGTGCTATCAGCTAGCAAAATATAAAATTAAAAATCCAACACAGATGATTCTCTCGTCTATTAAAGTTGGGAGTAATTTATGGTATTTTTCTTGCACTGAACTTTATTGGTTTAATATCTGTTAAATTGCCTGGGAATTTTATGTAAAATAGATCAAGCAAAAAACCTAGCAGATTATTTCTACAGCCTTCTAGAAGTAGTACAGGCTGTACTCACTTGCAAAATGCTGTCTGTGTGTTGATCACAGATGAACATTAACCAGCCCAAAACTGGTCCTCCATGAACGGCTGTTTTCAAACTATTTGAGGTATTTCTCCTAAGCATAGCAGAAACACTTATGCATCTCAGAGCAGAAAGAGTTAATTCACACTGGTAAAAATATTCCAAAATCCCCAGAAAAAGCAAACCAATTAAACCCACCAGGCCATGCATAAAATCAGCTCTGTGTCTTTGCTGCATGCACCTAGAGGCCTAGGAAGCCCGTTTTTTTTTAACTGAAGGGTGTTTTACCCAGGCCTGTTTTATTTCGCATTGTAGAGGACTAAGAGCAAGCAGAATCTCAGCTGCACAAACAACCCCAAACTGAGGGATGCTGAAGGCTTCAACTAACAGAGAATATTTTAACCACTGTGAAGTGACGGAAAAAGTTCACCATAGCAGTGTCCAAGGACCATTTCCACTGGACCTTATAGCAGGCTCAAGAACAAAGACCTTCATTTCTATAACATAAGCTACTTGATACTGTAGGACAACCATCAGCACAGCCCACTGCAGTCAAAGGCAAATCAGAGGGGATTGTTTATTGCCTTGTAACGGTTTAACCCCAGCCAACAACCAAGCACCACACAGCTGCTCGCTCACTCCCCAAGGTGAGATGGGGAGAGAATCAGAAGAGTAAAAGTGAGAAAACTCATGGCTGAGACAAAGACAGTTTAACAGGTAAAACAAAAGCCACACGCACAGGCAAAGCAAAACATGGAATTCATTTACCCCTTCCCATGGGCAGGCAGGTGTTCAGCCATCACCAGGAAAGCAGGGCTCCATCATGGATCATTGTTATTTAAGAAGACAAACGCCATCACTCTGAACGTTTCCCCCTTCCTTCTTCTTCCCCCAGCTTTATATGCTGACCATGACATCATATGGTGTGGGACATCCCTTGGGTCAGTTGGGGTCAGCTGTCCCAGCTGTGCCCCCTCCCAATTCCTTGTGCCCCCCCAGCCCACTTGCTGGTGGGGTGGGGTGAAGAGCAGAAAAGACCTTGACTCTGTGTAAGCCCTGCTCAGCGATAACAAAAACATCCCTGAATTATCAAGACTGTTTTCAGCACAAACCCAAAACACAGCCCCATACTAGCTACTGTGAAGAAAATTAACTCTATCCCAGCCAAAACCAGCACATATCTGAATTAAAACTCTTTTGCTGGGGAGGAGACATGCAGAGATTGGACCAGTACCCTTTACCATTTATTAATTTCACACAGTCTCATGACCTATTCCTGTCATTCCAGACAGAACATACAGCCAGATGTAGCCTTGCCATCAATCAGTGCCAAACAAGTAGGAAGAATATTAGTCCTCTGGATCCACACCTCTTTTTTATTTATTAAGCTAGAGGAAATATCACACCACAAAAAAAAAAAAATCATAAAAATTCCCACCTTTGTCGTGGGTTTTTGTCACTGCAGTTAAAGAAAAAAGAAAAGCCTTGTTGAAAAATTTATACTGGAAGAATTTAGCATTAGAGGAAAATAGCCATGTCAGCTCACAACAACAGAAAGCCTATTCAGAATGGGAGGATTTCTTGCATTGTACCCTCTCTTCATTTCAGAACTACCTGATTTAACATCTTCCAAAAGCAGCAGGGAATCTGCTGCTTTAAATTGCTTTCCATGTGCTCCTGTGGATCACTCCTACACATGCTCAGCTGAGCAAAGGTGAAACCTGTCTCAAGGGAAGGTAGCTCTAGCCTTGAAATAGGGCAATTATGCTACAGAGTGAATGAATACTCGCTTTTAGCAGAAGATTGAGTGAAGCTTCCCAAGAGCACCAGGGTCATTGTGTTATACCAGGTCTCCAGTTAAAGAGGGGACAGTTTTGTTTTCAGAATATGACTTGCTCTGGTGAAGCAGTTCATGGGCTTCTGTATGAATTTGCCACATTCTGAACATTCACCAAGCTAGAAATGTCCTCAAGTAACAGAGCGGACTGGATCCTCATGTCATGAATCAGACTCAGTGACTCCCAAAAAGCCACAGAAGTTTAGGATATGGCCCTTGTAAGATGCCTAAGGCCACTTTAATCCTGCACACAGAACAGAATCCTGCTATAGACACCCCAGCAGTAGCAGGTATAGGATTTCTCCCTTCTACTTTAAACCCATAGCTGCTGGCATTCAAATTCGCAAAGGAAGATCCCCTCAGTAGTGGGATGTGCAGAACAAGGGAAACTCAGCTGTGCAGCCCTGCTAATATTAGGTGGACAGCTGGGGCAAGTATACATGCACTGAACACCTTCATTTCACAATGTTGTCCTTCAGTAGTCATAAGGGGACCACCCTTTCAAAGAAGGGGGGGGGGGGGAAGTAGGAATGAAGTGTTTAATACACCTCAATAAATTTATTCCTTTCCTGAGCAAGCTGTCAGAAATGAATCAGCAGTCAGCAATAGCTCTAACTGTATAATTTAATCTAGGGCTCCTTCACAGCTCATATGAAAACAGAACTCTGTCCTGTATTCTGCTGTGGACCATGTAGTATTCAGCGCATTGTGAAGAAAAGCAGGGGCACAGTCAAAATGGATGAGAAAGTATATTCTGAGTGGAAAGAATGAATATTTTTATATGCTGCCTAAGCAAAATATTCAAAATAAATTAATTTTCTACATGCCAAGGGCCAAATAGGGTTATATTTGAGATCCTCTGTCCCACTGTTATCTTGTTTTAATCTATAGGTGCTCACATCTCTTTCCAGGAGACTGGTTTGATAGCTTTCTTCCATTTGGGAAGAGATTTCCTTGAGTTCTCTTCCATGAGGGAACCATGAAACGTCCCTTAGTTTAGCAAGAGTGAAAGATAGGGAAGTCATGACTCGAACATTAGACTGACTGTATATCCATGCATGGGAGGTTCTACAAGTGAGTGTGTATGACAAAAAGAAAGAGGGAGCTATGGGGCAGACTGCCAACTGAAAGAAAGGCTTGCATACAGTCACTGTGGAGGAATGCAATTATATCAGGAAAGTGCTTGGTCCCACCAGTATTTTCTTCACCTAACCTGAACAAGCTTTAAGACCTCAAATACTGACTAAACACTCAGCAAACAAATCAGGAACTAGCAATCCAGATATAGACCAACCTGAAATAAGTGAACACCTCATGAGACCTGCAGAACTCAAATTGGGCTAGCTAAGTTCCCCTAACACCTGTATTTTTGTGCTGCGTTTAACAAAGGCTTACTAAATTTAAAAATGGAATTTCCTCCGCTACCACCAAGGAAAATGTTTAAATCACTTATCATATCTGTCAAGAAACCAGATATTTCATTTCTGATGAGCATCAGCCTAGTTTATTTTAAAAAATTAGAGCAGAAGGGCAGGTAAAACAACATGCAATAAATCAAAGCTACCCAGCAGGTCACTGAGGTTGAGATTTTCAAAGATGCCCATGAAGAAATATTTAAATTCTGCTGGAATTTGGCATTTTAACCTTGAGGTAAAATTTGCTTAGCTAGTCACAGATTTTTAACTACGCAGGGCCAGCCATATTGAGTTAAGCTAAGCTTACACATGTCAGCATGGTTTCCTATAGCCAGCAATATCACAGCCCTCATATTGCTAAGACCTGTATTACGTTGTAGCTTAGTCTGATGGAGAGTCTGCCATTTCAGAGCAGAAACTTCCACGCTACATTCCTCCATTAACATGAGTTTCTGAGTGAGCAACCCATAAAGCAAGGAAACATAGGAAACAGGGAAAAGTCAGTGACCAACATTTGTTACACCTTCTTTAAAGTTTTTCCCTGTTCCAGTTTAAAAACATATTAATCCTATAAAACATCAAGCTCCAGGCAAAGAAAGTGAGACAGAGGAACCCAGAAATCTCCTCTGGAATCTGACTGGAAAACTGGCAAAAATTGCAGCCCAGCATTACAAAAGAAGAGAGAGACACAAAGCGATAATATGATATGGTCAATATCGCAGTGAAATCAGTAAGTCTGCAAGCAGGCCAGACCTCAGCCCTTGTGCTCCAAGGCAGTGTCTCTGGCTCGCAGTTGGCAGAGTGGGAAAAAACACAGCAGCACACGGCAGAAATGTTTGATTTTCCTTCTTAAAATGTTCGGTTCATACTCCAGCCTTGTTCCAGACAGACACGTTTCAGGGGCACATCCTCCCATGACCAGGAGCAAAGGAAACAGAGCTTTGAAGGTGACCAAAAATAAACTGCCTGTTAGAGAAATCATTATATCATTTCAGAAAAACCAAACCATTAGGGACTTTATTTCACTTCATTTGATGTCCAGTATTTGATGTCAAAACTTCAGGAAAAAAAAACTACTGAAATCAGGGGTTTTTTCCTTTCTCTATATAATTCATTATTTGTCTTGCAGCCAGTGGCATTATAAGGGCCTCATCAATTACAGGAAACAAAGTATAATTTTGTCACCATAAATACTTTGCAAAGACAGGAAGGGTGGGGTGCTTTGTAGAAGCTGTAAGTATTTGGTGAAAAAAAGACATAGGGCTCTCTATACCAAAGACTGTCTTAAACAGCACGTGTGTTTCATGTGCTTGGTCCAACCTGTTAAACGTCAAAAATCCCACACTGTTTTGTTAAAAACAGAAACATGCCATACTCCACTAATTGAGTAAATCAATACACAGAGAAGGCCATGAAGGGAATGAAATGTTTTTGACATATACAAGCAGTTGTTTTCAAGATGCATATGGGGGAAAAAAGCCTGCTTGCCCTTTATGCTTTAATTAAGTCAACCTCAGGAGCACAGGGTGAAAGACCTTTCCTCTGCACCCTCCTCACCACTGCTCTTAACTTCCTGCTGCCTGACCATTAGTAGCAGCCAAAAGCCTGTGAACACAAAACAAGTCACTGCAGTCTCTCAGAAGGGATTCAACCACCAGATGGGTTCCCATCAAGCTCCAGAGACAGCCTCAGAAATTCATTAAGTATGATGGATTGTTGCCATAACAGGGGCTTGTTATAAAGTGTATTTATAGGGTCCAACCACATGAGCTATCTGAAGTCTTTGATAATTTTTTCATTTACAGATTTCTACATTTTCTTGGAGATTTTAAAGCCTCCTTTGCCCCCAGAAAAGCCTTCCGAGGAGATTCTTACAAGATTTTTGTAGCCAAAGGACTAAAAAAGGCAGCAATTTAGGCAGAAATCTTTGTCCAGAACCTTCCTCTGGGCTGATGAACACCCATGAAATAGCCTAGGACAACTTGCTTTGAAAACACTGTAGGGCTTTTGAAGCCACTGAGACTTACTCTTTCCCAGAGTTTTTCTTGTAATGCAAATCTCACTCTGCTGCAATGCAAAGATGAGCAATCTCTTCTGGCAGCTGAAGCTTTGGGCCTCTGTTGAATAGCTCTTGATGCAGTGCTTTTCTGCCCTGTTTGTGCCTCTTTGGCCCTTCACTGCCCGACCTCCATTGCTGTGAACTTCTGTGTTAGCAAACAGCAGAGTGCATGTATGATGCATTATGTGATCTGCAACTAGTTTCTCAGTCCCCAGTAGAACCATTTGCAGAGATTCATATTCCCTGAGCATGGCACTGGCTTAGATTAATCTAATACTTTGGAGGTCTCAGCCTGCTTTCCTCATGCAACCTAATTTTTAAAGGCAGCCTAATATGGACTGACAAAGAGCTATTTCAGTCTTCCAAGGACTTTCTTCCTCACCTGTGATCTTTTGCTTACTGCCAGCCCCGAGATCTCCAGGCTGGGATTGAAAGGGAAAGTAGTCTTAAGGTAAATTATAGCAACCATAGACTAAGCTGATCTAAGGCTTGCCTGACTGTCCCTACAGCTAGACAGATAAGGGAATGAGGAACAACATAATAATATGGGGTTTCTTCAAGTCAGAAAATTAGATTAAGAGACCTGAAGCCTGTGAAGTGGTGCATGACCAAATCAACAAGATACACTACAGAAACCAGAGGAGTTAGCTGTGGCTCAAAGTCAGAGTAAGATAAGACCAAGATGAAACCTTCTCTTCTTCTCACCCTTTGTAATTTGACATATATGGAAGGCTGGGTGTTTAGATCACAGTCCTGCTCTCACTACTGATTTAAGTATTAATTGACCTTTGAAAACCTGGAAAGCATTACCTACACAAGAAGGGACTCTGCCCCCGTCAGCTTCTGGAGTCCTGTTGTTGCTATCTCTGCACATATAATACTCATTAGTGCCCTGACACTTGTCTATAAGTCATCTGCACTCCCATTCAGAGTGGCTATGGCTGCCAATCATTCCTGAAGCTGTTGAGGAGGGACATCATCCTCTTGCAATTATTGACACCTTCCCCTAAGCCCAAGTCTGAAGTGCTTCCTTTTAAGGACAGAATCAATGCATTGCTCAATTCATACAGGTAATGCCAAAATTTCCACATCCTTCTTCCTTTACTGCCCAGGCAATCTTATTGCTTGCTACAATTCAGCTAGAGAATGACTCTCTGTAGCTGAAGGCAACTAGATTTATTATTGTCCTGATGGAAGTTTGATCCTGAAGAGACTAGAATGGACAGAGCTTGTTTTGCGGTAATTTTCTATCCACCATTTTGAAGGAGGAGAGTAATCTACCAAACAGACGAAACCTCTTTGCTTCAAAAGAATTATATAGAATCATAGAACTTTTGGGTTAGAAGGGACCTTTAGAGGTCATCTAGTCCAACCCTCCTGCACTAAGCAGGGACATCTTCAAATAGATCAGGTTGTTCAGAGCCCTGACCAGCCTCACCTTGAATGTTTCCAGGGATGGGGCATCTACCACCTCTCTGGGCAAACAGTTCCATAGCTTCACCACCCTCATTGTAAAAAATTTCTTCCTTATATGGAGTCTAAATCTACCCTCCTTTAGTTTCAAACCACTACCCCTTGTCCTGTCACAACAAGCCTTGCTAAAGAGGTTGCCCCCATCTTTCCTATAGACCCCTTCAAGTACTGAAAGGCTGCAATAGGGTCTCCCCGCAGCCTTCTCTTGAGGCTGAACAACCCCAACTCTCTCAGCCTGTCCTTGCAGGAGAGGTACTCCAGCCCTCAGAGGGTTTTTGTGGCCCTCCTGTATAGGAAAGTAGCATGGAACATTCAAGAATGTGGTCAAGATCTGAATCCAAACCTCTGTTTTCTCGTCAAAGATCTGAGACACAAAGGGAGATTTCAATTCTCCACATGCTAGGGATTACAGATGGAAAGCTTAAATGAATAGTCAAGCATGATAAAGAAAAAGAGTGGCAAAACCAGTTACACTCATTCTCATTTCTGCATGCCACCAAAGCAGAAAAAATCCTGTTGACCTGATGCAGCTTATGGTAACCATCAAGCACCTGGTTATCCTGCCACTTCATTTATGCAATGATTCGGTGTCATGATCTCAGAGTGAAATCCTGAAAGGCCCCTTAAGCTTTTCATTTTTATGGCTTCAGAGAATAATACAGTCCCAACTTCACTTTTAACTCTCTACCTTTTTGTGATTATGAATAACATAAGAAAATCTCATACACTCTATGATCTTAGGAGCCTTGGGCTGGGAATGCTGGTCTGGCCGTCCTTAAGGCAAAGGTAAATTGAACTGCGTGATTCTTTTAAATGGAACTTTTCTAAGCATGAAGCCTTCCCTCCCTGTACATATATATTTTTCAGAACTGTACTAAGCTCTTCTCGATAAGAAAATGAACTCATGAAGTGAATCAACAATAGTTTTCCAGTATAGTCAAATCTACCAGGAAGACAGTACTAGCTGACGAAAAAGATCAAACTGCCATGAGAAGTATGATCTTACCACAGCTACCCTTTAAATACTTTCATCTCTGCTTGTGTAATTAAAAATCAGCATTTAACATCTCTTTAGATCGCTCTAAAATTAAGACTTAATAAATCAGACAAATTAAAAGTTAAGCATAACTGCAACAGTGTAATGTGAGTAACATGCATCGTGTCTTCTCTAGAGGTCAGCTGATTAACATCTCAAAGTAACATGTTCCCGCAACGTGCTTTTTAACACTGATCTTGCCATAACAGAAGTGAGCAAAAATCTTAGAGAAGATCCACATATTCCAATATTTTCGCATCCCAGAATACAGTATGAAACATGAGGCAATCAAAGAATTACAGAAGATACAGATAGCAAAAGACTGTGTTTAGTCTATTTCTATACACTCAGGAATGACCACTTTGATCTAAACCAATCCTGATATATCTTAATTTTTTTTAAGGGTGTTAAAAATCACATCCTTCAAGTTGTTCAGAAACAGGTCTTCTTCCAAAGCTTTTGGAAGTGAAAAGTTAGATCAGAGCCCTTTAAAGAACTGACCCTCCTGTAAGATTTCCAACATTTTATACTTCCAGTGAAGACTGGCGTCTTCACAGAATCACAGGTTTGAAGGGATCTCAGGCATCATCTAGTCCAACCTTTCTAGGAAGAGCACAGTCTAGACAAGATGGCCCAGCACCCTGTCCAGACGACTTTTAAAGGAGTCCAACGTGGCCGGGTCAACCCCTTCCCTGAGGAGATTATTCCAATGGGTGACTGTCCTCACTGTGAAAAATTTCCCTCTCGTGTCCAATCTCCCCAAGAGCAGCTTGTGTCCATTCCCCCTTGTCCTCTCCATGTGACTCCGTGTAAAAAGGGAGTCTCCATCTTCTTTGCAGCTACCCCTTAAGTACTGGTACACGGTGATGAGATCCCCTCTGAGCCTCCTTTACTCAAGGCTGAACAAACCCAGCTCTCCCAGCCTATCCTCATATGGCAGCTTCCCAGGCCTTTGATCATCTTGGTGGCCCTTCTCTGGACCCCTTCCAGCCTGTCCACATCCTTTTTGTATAGAGGGGACAGCTAAGGAACCTTTATCACCACACTGCTTGGCCTGACTTACTCCCCCATTGGATGTGCTGGTGTGAGCATTTTTGCAACAGATCCCACCCCCCAAGTCCTTCAGTTTAAAGCCCGCCTGACCAAATTAGCCATCCTACTGCTGAAGATTCCCTTACCCCTTTTAGACAGATGGATTCCATCCCTCCCTAGCATGCTGTCATCATTGAAGAATACCCCATTGTCATAAAAGCCAAACCCCTCACGGTGGCACCAGCCACATAGCCAGGAGTTGATATACATTATGCGCCTGTTTCTGGCTGCTCCCTTCCCTCGAACTGGCAAAATGGAAGAGAAGATCACCTGGGCGCCGATGTTTTTCACTTGCTCCCCCAGGGCTCAAAAGTATTCCTTGATTTTACTCAGGTTACGGTTCTCAGTGTCGTTCATGCCTACATGAAATAGTAATAGCGGATAGTAGTCTGTTTTCCTGATGAGTTGTGGCACCCTCGCAGCAACGTCTTGGACCTTGGCTCCTGGGAGGCAGCATACCTCTTGCGACTCCCTGTCAGGCCGGCAGATGGGTGCCTCAGTACCCTTCAACTGAGAGTCACCCACCACGAGCGCTCGTCGTTTCTTTTTATGATGTCCGCTGTATGTTGCTGGTAGTTTCCCCTTGCAGGGGACTTCGCAGACCTTGCTCATGGGTGTCCTCAGTCATTAAGGCTTCATATCTGTTTCTGATTGTGATGGTGGAGGGTGCAGGCTGATGTCGAATCCTGCTTCTGTGAGTCACCAGGGTTCACGGTGCCTCATTCTCGGTGGTGTCTGGCATAGGAACATGATTCTGAAGCCACCTGTCTTGAAATAAGATCTTCCTTCATAGGTAAGACACAGAATTTAGTGCATTCAGTTCATGACCTTGGAGAAGTCCCTTACTCCACCCTCTTTTTCTTTTATAGAATAGTTGCAGTGGTTCATAAAGATTCAGAGGTTTGACCAACATTGGAAGCTTCATATGGAAGAGCGCAAGAGTAAACAATTCCTCTGTTCACGATAAACATTTCTTCTCGGTTTTTTTCAGTGAAGTTCATTAGAAACTTCCCTTGCACCATCCCTAAATCCCCCATATAAACAGAAGCATTTGACACTGAAGAAATGCCTAAGAAGAGTAACAGACAGGAAAGTGACAGGCAGCCAATTTTCACTGCAATGCTGTGGATACATAGTGGACAATGTCATTTTGTACCATCCAAGAACACAATCCTTACTCTGTAAAATTATTCAGTGCCCTACAGTCTTATTTATATTCTTCTCACTCTCTGGGAGTCAAAAGGTATCTTCCATACCCAATGCTAGCATGGAGGGAAAATTAATTTAGCTACTTTTGAGTAAGACCAAGTATTCTTCATCCTAATTGGGCACAGTTCAAAAATTTGCAAAAGGCTTCACAGTAAAGCTTTCTCCTATTACCCCCTCTCTGCTCCCAGTGAATTCAGTGCTTGGATTTCCCCCCTTCCTTTTATTTTTACTTGATAACAGAAATGAGAAGTAGGAGGAGTCCAGGTTAAAATTTTAAAGGAGGTGTCTCTTATCAAACACTAACGTGAAGTGTCTCTGAAGGCCTCCAGAATTTATCTACCCTGAGGATAAGAAATAGCTATAAACAATGTTGTGTTTTACACACTAAAGTGTTCCAGAAAGCCTACCGAGAAGGAAATGAATTTCATTTCCCTTTCTTTTGCACATTTTAAGGTTTGTCATAGAGTTTATTGTGCTTACAGCCATGTTGGTATGTACTTTGATGGAATCAGATCTCACAAGCTAATCAGGGTTAAAACTAGAGCAGGGCAGGAGTTTTTGAGTCAAAACCTGTGTTTCACAAGAAATTGTCAATTCAAACTTATTTTCAGAAGAAGCTTAACAAGGCTGGACTTCCGGTCAGTACCTAGACATAGGTGTGCATGCAACCCAACATACCTCATAACCTACCAGTGGGGTAACATGCGATGAAATTTGTGTTGAGGTCTCTTCTGTGCCCATTTGAGACCTGGACTTTTGTCATCTTTGTTGCAGGTAAATACTTCAACTATGGACCTGTGGAATCATCATAGGAATTGCTTTCTTCTTCATACAAAGAAAAGTCTGAAAAGAAGAGACATGGAAACTATGTCCTCACAAGCACATCATATATGGGGGACACTGAAGCCGAGATACTTGTGGCAGCTGAAGCCATTGACCTAAAGCCTCATAGCTCTGGTCACACACTCTGCAATGATTTGCAGGGGGGAACTTTCTTGCCTGCCCATTACACGCGCCTTCTTCCACCAGGTTACACTGGTCATTCTGACACCAATATATCCAGAAAGTTCTCAAAGAAGCTTTTGAATTTTCTAAAAATGTAGTGGGATCAAGAAACTACCTAATCAACTCCAACCAGAAACAAACCACCATCTTCAGTCACAGTTGCTTCTAGTAACACTGGAGATTGAAGGTAATTTAATGGCTTCTGAACCAACTATTCAGAAGTAGTGAATTGCACTAGAGACATTGCCCTTTGATTGGGAGCTAAAAGTCAAGATCATTAATCCTCATAATCAAAACAACGGTGTACCAATTGAAAGAAGCAGAGCATAAGCCTTCCTCTCCCAAACCGTTTTTAACCCTGTGAACCACAACTCTAAGTTTCCTCCAATTTTGACTTGTTATTTCATAGCCTTGACTCCCAGAATTAAATCTGTGTGATGGAGTCATTCACCATTAAGCTGCTGCCATATTCAACACAATCAGATTTACATTAGCTCATGTTGGGTGTATTGGCGGGAGGGAAGGGAAGAATTCAAACACAACAGATTCTCAAAAAGAATTTTTGGTGGGAATTGTTTTATGCAAAGCAGAGAGACAGGAAAATAAAAACACACTTCATTTTAAACCAATTGCTGTAGCTATCCTTCAGTTTTTTCAAAATCCACCATTTTTTTCTGAAACTTAGCACTTCTCGGGTTGCATTTTAATGTTTGATTTTTCACTGGCTCTAGTTAGTACATCCATCTGCAAAATGCCGTGGGATTATTTAAGAGAAGCTTATGCATATGAAATATTTTTTATGTACGTACTTATTAAAGAGGCAAAGTCTGAAGTCACTTGTAGCATGTCAATGCTATTTCTTCTAAAGCAAATTAATCTAACGTTAAAAACATCTTTGCTATTCTATGATCATGAATATCTTTCTGTGTGTTCAAACTTTAGTTAAAGTATATATGTATTTCTAAAGTGTTATATTTAGACTTAATTGTAAGCTTCAAAATTCAAAAAACTGTTTTAGGAAGAAATGGGTGAACTGATTTGGAAACTATAAGCATCACTACCCACCCTTGTTAGCTGCCATGGTATATGGAATTAGATATTTTCTCAAAATCTTTTAAAGCCACCCATTAAAGGCTTCAGAAGAGGCTTCAGCAATACTTATGCTCTAACTTTCTTTTTCTTGTTAATCATAGAGTGCCTTTCCAAACTGTTTTCAGCAGCAGGAGACATCTAAAGGCCGAGAAATATACTGCAGGCAAACATGTAATTCCATTCAACAGCTGACTCCTTGAACAAAAACCAATAACTATGCTTCAGATTACTCGACACAGAGTTAAATTGTTAAACCTGTTCAGGTTTGGAAGTACTCAGGACAATCCATACCTTTCTATCTATATTCTTTGATTTGAAAATTCCTGAACCGGGGAGTTAGAAGAAAATCTTATTTCAGTTCCTTTTGTCTATTTGTTTCATTCCTATTTTTGCCAAATCTAGAAACATTGATGTGTCTAGAGAGAAACTATATTTAGAGAGTCAGTGATTATGAAGATAGGAGAGGCTCATACAGGCATATAATTGATGACATATCTGATGTACTGTAAACATCCATGGAAACACACTTACATCACAGAAAGGGTGAGATTATCTAGCACAGCTTAGACTGCAATGAAAGGAGATTAAAATTGCATTATTTTTCTTTTGACCCAGCAGACAGGGACAGTCACTGCAGCTCAGCTGATGTGCAGTAACTCAGCACAGTAACCAGACTGAGGATCCATACCTCACAGCCACATCACAGGTGGTGTAAATCAGCATGTTGGAGCAATCCTCATATCATCAAGCACTGCACCAGCTGAAAACCCAACCTCCATCCTGCAGAACAACTGCCAGGTAGCTCAGCAGCAGCTAAGGTTTCAGATCCCTCAGACCGTCTGCGTGCAAACACAGCCCGCATGAAATAACTGAAGTCACAACCACCATCCATCTCCAAGCCACATAAATTTCACCAGAATGTCATAAAACAGCAAATCCTGAAAACAGCAAATCCTGGAACCAGCTGTGAAATGCTGTCTCCCAATTCAAATAGTCATTATGCCGTTTAACATCAAATAACCAAATTTTCACTAAAATAATCAAGATACTTGGCACTCTTCCCTGCAAGAAGAGAGAGAAGGTGAGCAGCATCCCTCCACACCTATGGCTTTTGCTGCTGAATAATTATTCATCTGCAGTTTACCAGCTAATTATACATATGCCTTGGCATTTGAAGATGTAGAAGCATGCTTTATTTAATGGCTAGTAATTACAGAGGCCTCCTCTGATCCCTCTGCTATAGCAGGAAAGCTCTTCTGTTTTCATCTTCATGTTGCCAACTCCAGAGGTTAAAGATCCTGGACGGCTGGTTGTTATCTTGTTTCACACAGAAGGCAGGCTTATACTTTATGTGTGATACAGGCCTCCCTAATAATTCTCTGTTAATGCTACAAATTATTTTCTTCAGAGATGAATGCTGACCTCGGTTTGTTCAGAGCATGTGTGAAAGCAGCTTTTGTTTTCATGTCTAGGTTAAAAATTACCAGGTGTGCAAAAGGCAATATAAAGACCAATTAACTGTTAATTTTTCCATGGGAATAGACCAATACATAGGCCTCGTACTTCAGTTCAACATCTGTGCAGCCTACTGCTGCAGTTCTCAGCCTAGGTATGCAGCACCCTGTGAGACAGGGCATGAGGCTCAAAATATGTCAGTGTGGCAGAGACATACGGATATGCCAAGATGCAAAAAATTCTTCTTAACTTGGCACAGATGGTTGAATAGCACAGCTAGAGGGAATAAGGCTTCAGGCAGGAATGCTGCCAGAGAGGGGAAATACTGACAACAGTTACAGTTGTGGAGAACAGGTTTTGAATTTCTTGCCATCAGTGTTTGCAAAGGAAACCTAAGCCTTAGGATTATGCTCAGATAATTGAGTATGAGACCTAACTGGAGCCCATTTCATCATGGGAACGCTCTGAAAAGATGAGGTGAATCAGCAAGTGGCACGGAGGCAGCACACATAAATTAAGGTTCTTTAAACTCCCAACTGGACATCGTTGTTCTGCAAGTTTTTCAAGCCCTGCCACTCATTCCTCTAATCTAAGGCCACTTTATTTCTGAATGAGGGCATTCATGTGAGCTTAGGAGGCTAATTTATTCCATTAGGTGATACCCTGTACCTCCCCTTGAGTTTACTTCTATAGACAAGCTGTGTCCCAGCTATTTATTACTAAAGAGCCTTTAAAGTTTCTGGCCTCCAAACACTAGAAAGAGGTATTTATATACACCTTTAACAAGTGGGGACTTCAGAGGCTGTGATATCCAAATTGAACTCTTGAATCTCTAACCCCTCTTCAGAGCTGTGCTGCTGAACACCTCTGATTGTGGTAGTAGATTACTCTACAGCAGAGTGTAAACTTGCGCCTACCACTCTTTCCTGGCTGGTGGTCACACCCATTTGCCCACCTGTGATCTGCACTAGCTGAATCAACCAACCTACATGAATAGCAAATGATCTGCTAAGCTTTTTATGACGGAAGCATTTTTCTCTCATTTGAGGCAAACAACCTTTTGGAAACCATTGTAAGTCAGCAAGACTGCAGCAGCATCTAATATGATGAGTTAATACTTACAGCTGAAGAACTCAAAAAAAAAAGTGGCTTTCAAAAGTAATGTGATCAAAAAATAGATAACACACCCCAACTTTCCAGTTACTCTGACTTTTGAACCTGTTAGAATTCCTAATTTCAAGCTTCTCTGTGTATCTGCGATTCCCCTTACCCCCTGAATGAAACAAAAGCCAAAACACAAGCAACCCATTCTGGGTGTTCTATGACTCACAATTAGAGAGTAAGAAAGTATATAGCACAAAACCTATGAAACAGGATTCTTTTTGAAATTTTGTCCAAAATGAGCAACACACTATATTAAATGTTATGCCATTTTAAAGGCACTATAATAAACAACACTGGAACAGTGTGTGTTTATGGCTTTATATTGTGGTTAAGATTAAGCAATATTCGAATACCTATAATTTTTTACTAACAGGCAGATCTGCAAATTCTGTTATTTGGAGCAGAGACTGAAAACCTTTCTCCCCCCCACTTTCTGGCAAACATCTTACAAGTTGAAGAAGCTCCGGAGGGCAACCAGAAAAAAGAGGCAACTTGGAATGCAAACCTTCCAGACCTGAGTCTGAGCTGTGCTGTGAATCCCTTCGTATCACTAGAAACATTTTGAAATTCTTTGACTCGCTGAAAAATGAAGTACAATGACAGTGCCAAGTCCACCACTAAACCATGTCCCTAAGCACCACATCTACACTTATTTTAAATACCTCCAGGGATGGTGACTCAACCGCTTCTCTAGGCAGCCTGTTCCAGTGCTTGATAACCCTTCCAGTGAAGAAATTTTTCCTAATATCCAATCTAAACCTCCCCTGGCACAACTTGAGGCTGTTTCTTCTCCTCCCATTCCTTGTTAGTGGTATCAGAGGCCTCAAATTGCACAGTAAATAGATTATTTGATACAGCGTATTAAGGAGAAGGGAAAACATCATTCAAAGCAAAGCCATAATATGCTGGCATTAGTTTACCAGCTTTTCTATTGGATCCCAATAATGAGCAGAGATGTTTCACAGTAGCTCAAAGATCACTGTGAAGGAAAAAGCAATTTCTGGAATAGATTATAAAGGATCCTATTCTGATTTCACTTATATGGTCTGTAACTTTGGGGCATTTTCCTACTTAAAATGATGTTATCAGAAATAAGGTCACACACACAAAAAATATAGGGACAGCTGTATATACATGCATATTCAAGGGAATAACAGCACAGAAAAGGGAAAAAGGTGCTGTACTTCATGGCAGCAGTGCTTGCTTGAAGCTCAGAAACAGGAGAAATGTCAGGCCCTATTCCAGATCTCTTGCTCTAAAGAAAGTGGGGAGGAAGGGATGATCCAAAAATAAGCAAGTGGAGGAGTCTTTTCTGGGTAAATAGCAGAAATGTCACCTTTCCTGGAGGATTTTGGTTCCTCAAAACAGTACAGTAGGACACAGAGACTTCAAGTTCTTTGTGATGGTGACAAGCATGTTTTAAAAGGTGATGAAAACTATAGGAAGTAGGTGGGCATTTAGGTTTGATTCCAGTAAGGAGAAACTGTTAAGGACTGAAAGGTGGAAGTGATCATAAGGCAGCAGAGGAAGGGAAAGGAGACCAGGAGAATGAGGACAATGGACTTCAAAATAAAGAAGAAAAAAAAGGAGCCAGCAGACTTCAACATGTTCAGAACTGTGAAGTATGGTCTCTTGGGAAGATAATATAAGGTAGAGAGGAATGGGGGAGATTGGGTAGTACTGAAAGGGACTGTATCAAAAGCACAATAGCAGTCTATGCCAGTACAGAGGAAAGATAGCGAACATAGCTTGAAACCAATACGGTTACATTAGGAGCACTTTAAAGACCGAACAATCAAAAAGCAACTGTATAGAAAGTGGGAACAAGGACAGGCAACTAAGAAAGAGTATAAAGGAATAGCATAAGCATGCAGGGATAAATCTGAAAGGCTAAGGCATAAGATGAATTACAACTAACAAGGACACAGAGGCAACAAAGGCGGCTCTATAAATACATTAAAAGTAAGAGGAGAGCAAAGAAAAGTATAAGCCCATCAGTTAATGGAGAAGAACAAATCTGATGATGCTGAGAATGCAATATTATCTCTGCCACAGCCTCCAGAAAGAAAGGAGAGTTGTGACCCAATACTTAACACAATTAATTCTAATAAGGAGTTGAGAGAGCTGGCCAGAATAGGGAACAAGTTGAAGACTGTTTAGATCAGTTAGGACTTGCTTGCCCAAGGATATAAAAATTCAGTAAATTCAGGTGTCAATTTACCCGTGACCCTGCACCAGCCAGCACCTGCTTTAAAAGTGACACACATCTGTATCCACAGAATAAGTGGGCAGGGTTGTTTTTTTTGTTCCAGAAGCTGGTTGGTGTCTGGCCTTGACAAGGAGGTGGTGATGACAGACACAGTATATTTCTAGAGATAAGGAATATATTCACACAGGTATACTTCAGCACTCTTAAGAGGTAATTTTTTTTTTTTTTTTTGCCAATTCCTTGAATCTGGTCAACTGAGAAGTATGCGAAGGACCTGGGTCAGGGCCCCACAGCTACCAGCTCTGTGCAAATGGGCAATGCCAGCTTTGGTCTGCCATCTTCCACGGAGGCTGGCCCTGCAAAAAAAATGCAACACTTCCTACAGTCCCAAAACATGACCCATTGGTGTTATGGGATGTGTTACCCAACAGTTTTTGCTGCTCAGTCAAGGTACTGACAACCTCGTCTGCTCCAAGATCTTGTCACCTCTCTCCTGACTGACCAGGATCATCCCTGCCTACCATCCACCATATGGCACAGTCCAGATGAAGTGTGTGCTCAGGACTCCAAGTTTTAAATGTCCTCTATTAATAACATAGATTCTTCTTTCTGCAACACAAAGTGACTCCGCAGCATTTTCTGGTAAGAGAAATTATAGCTTGGCATCTGTTCTTTTCACTGCCAGAACCAGATTGCTCATCTTATTATATCTTACAAAATTGCTCAAGACCTGCAAGGAGAAAATTGATTTTCGATACGGCCTTTTTTTTCATTTTAACAGGCACACTTAAGATCATGAAAAGCACCATGCCAGTTCCAAACAGACCACAGCTCTTTTGCAGGGACAGACATCATAAGGGCATTAGGAAATAAAACTGAGGAACTTCAAAACATAACATCCCAACCCTGATGGATATCAAGAAGCTCTGCACAATGCTGTTGCATCTCAGCTCAGCTGGGAACGAGTCTACCACTTAATCCTGGGTGGTAAGCAAGCACAGCAGAGAGCATCCTCATACCACAAAAAGAGGAAGATGTTTTATAGCTATTCCCTCCTCCTGCAATCTCTCCATTTACAGGTGGTCTACCTCCCAAAGCTCAGATTTCCGACTAAGCCAACACAGTACCAGAGACACTAAAGAATACCCTTCATGCTTTTTAAAACATGGCACAATAGCACAGGTTCAAAAGAGGAAGCACCCTAACAGCTGGGATTAATATTCCTATTCACTATCACCCCTGTTAAGGGGTAGTAGGACCACACAGCCAGGAAGAGCTGTATATCTGCATTTAACTCTGCTCTCTGCTGAACAGAAGTTACGTTAAATCAATAGAGAAGATCATTCCTGACTTTTATCCTGTTGCCACACCTTGCCAGCCAGATAAAGGTGACAATCACCTGCTGGGTTACACAGGGCTTTCCTAAGCCTCACTCTATGAAACAATAAACTATAAGAGAGAAGGATCTGTGGAAAATGGTATACCCTTGCAGGTAATGTGTCTTCCTCAAAAAGTTCACAGAGCAAGTGAATGTCTCCATTCCTAGAAGACATTTGAAACACCTGTTGTGTTTGCCAAATGGCAGCCAGATAATAGGTATTATTAATAAATATCCATTATCCATATGGTATTCATACCATTTACTTGCATCTCATGCACTATTGCCCCTGCACCACAAACCCACCCAGACTGAAGACACAGCCTATAGCTAGCCATGCCCCAGAAGCATTTCCAAGAGGCAGTACTTGCACACAGCCCCAGGAGCTGTAGACAAGCACAGAACATAGTCCCACTCCAGTGAATAATCATCAGCCTTTGGCTGCTTCTGAGAGCACCAAAATACAAAAGCCAGGAGAAGAAAAATTACCTGATTTCTAAGTCAAGCTGTCCCACCCTTAGGCTCACAGTTCCGATTTAGGCTCTACATGTACTCTTTCCCCATTCCTGCTCAGTGAGGCCTTAGCAGAATCCAGAAGGGAGAACAAACCTACTACGATGTTCTAAAAGAAAATATTAACCCCAAATTTATATAGTCACATCATTGAGGAACTGACTGCAATAAACCTGCCTCAGGAGACCCTTTCTGTTACCTTCCCTGCATCCCCTAGTTCAGCAGGTACATTCAGCCCCGAGACATCCATTATTAATAATGTTACACCTAGCCAGTGTACAGCGGCTGAGCACAGAGTTTTCCACTCTGTGCTCAAGCATTACAGCAGCAACACAGAGGATGCTTTTACCTCCAGCTAGAACAACTCCAGTAAAGTAGATGGGTCAGGGCGATAAACACTTTAGCTCATGGAAATGCAGTCTCTAGCCAACAGGCGCGTTGCACAGCTTAGCTATTTACCGTTACTGTGCTGGTTTAATACATAAATCATATATTAGCACTTTTGTTCTCTGTCCGCAGGGCACACATAACTAACCAACTTGGTGCAGAATTTGCTTTGACTCAATAGCAGAACTGCTATTCTAAGGGCATTCATTAAGTAGAAGTGGCCAAGGGAAACAGACACAGCACAGTGGATG
The DNA here is from genome assembly GCF_949628215.1 of Phalacrocorax aristotelis. Lineage (NCBI taxonomy): Eukaryota > Metazoa > Chordata > Aves > Suliformes > Phalacrocoracidae > Phalacrocorax > Phalacrocorax aristotelis. Next base: position 10,108,270 of record NC_134287.1, on the reverse strand, counting down.
TTTCCCTTCTAATTGACAATGAATATCTGTTGAAAACCTTCCTACTTTTTTCCTCAGTTTTAGCAGCTAGAGGAAAGACTGACACTGAATAACTGGGTGTTCAGAACCTTTCCAGATTTATTAAAGTGACTTTTTTCATTCCTCACCAGGACTTCTTTCCTCAATTTCCCTCCATTTTACTTGGAGATAACAAAGACTGGGATTGCTGCCCACAGCTGGGAGTATGTACCATTCCCCTCCAAGTAACTCTAGTCTATTTTTTTTCCAGAAGACATTGTTAAATTCTCACCTTCCAGCATTTGATACTAACAGATCACTCATTCACAGGTTTCATCTCCCTCCATCATTGGTCTTCAGTGGTTAAAAACCCCACTACTGCTGCTCTCAGAGGACTCCGAGCCCCGCACTAGTCATCACACAGGCAATCACATCCCTTCCCATACATACATAAATCCTGTGTTGCACTGAATAAGCTAGGGATGCAGTCTGCAGAAATCTCCTTTCAGCATAAAGTTCGGGCTCTATATGCCTACAAACTTAAGTTTAGCCTGAGCTATAGACAGAAGATCAGTGATCCTAGTCCACTGCCTTTTCTTTCTAGAAATTTTACAACTGGGCAATACTGAACAGAACATGTAAGTAGTGAAACAATTAAAGTTAAAACATAAGGGGAGTCATAGGAGCTACAGCTTCAAGTGGCATTTGCCAGGGTTGTACTGGCCAGGTTAGAAGCAGCAAATGCAATCTGCTAAGAAGCTCCAAGGGAACAGAGACCTGTAAGCAGTTTGAGAAGAGAAGCCATTGAAAATAAGATAAGAAAAACACTAGGGTTGAGCTGAGATCAGGCACAGAGAAAATACTGGGACCAATTCCAACCAAGGCTCAGCCAATGTAACCCCGCCCAAGGTTAGAGGGACTGATGACACACAGAAGATCACAGGGACCAGATCAGAAGGTTCTGAAAAGAAATCATGAAATCCAGAGATCACCTCTATCAATTGAGGAAGTTTTCACTGAATGCCCTGTGAACGCCACCTTTTAAACCTGGAAGGTAATCTGGAAACAGTCTGCTAGTCTGCATTAGGATACACCATGCATATTTTACTTCCTTCTTCAAATGCAAACGCATGCCTAATGTATTTAAAGTTTCATCTATTGCCAGGCTGCTTTACCAGCAGATGTACAAAGGGAAAGGGATGACAAGGAAACTACAGCAAGACAGTTTTTTCAGCACTTGAAATCCCGAGCATAGCAGCACAGTAGATGTAGAGATGATCCACATATCCTAAATGGTACAGAAAGAAACAATGGGAGGGGTAAACAGTCAAAGAGAATGGGAGGAAACAAGGATGCCCTTCATTGTTACTGGGATGAAATGAGATAGGTGCTAGACCCAGCTGTATGTGTCTTCTTGTGTTTACCTCCAACCACCCTGACGTTTTCTCAGTACAGGGTAGGTTCCGGTCTTTTGAGTATCTTGAGCATCTTGAAGTTTCCTCCAATGTAAGAAAAGCATTTTGCAGGCACCAAGAATATCAAAACACAGCTACTGTGCCCTTCCTCTTTCCTTGGTTATGTGCCTGATTCCTAGGTGGAACATTTGGGAAGTCAAGCAGCACAAGAAACTTTGTAGGTGGAAGATATGCGGTGAAGGCAGAAGGATGTTCACAAAGCTTCCCATCTGATTTGCATCACCAGATAGCCCAAAACTATGAGATCTGATGTGAAAACAATCCATCTGTCTATTTGTGCGTTGAAAAAGCTCCAAGGAGCACGCAGAAAGAGTAGGCTGGCACAACCCAGCCAATGGATGTAGGAGTGACAATGAATTACCATAGCTTTGTAAGAATAGCTTGCTTTGGGCCAGGTCTCAGAAGAATATCCTGTCAGACACAGAAACAACTCAAGGCATTATAGGGGAAGCAGAAAGCAAGTTTAATTTTGGGACTCTGAGTCTCACACCCATTCTATCTCCTACAGCACCAAAGCTTTCTCATGGCCAAGAGGTCTGGAAGATGACCAGATCACTGAAAGTAAAAGAGTATTTCAAGTTACACTACTGCTTTCACTTAGTCCTATTCCTAATGACTAGAAGCTGCTGCTTACAGAACAGTAGGCATGAGAGATGGAAGGAAACCAAAGGACCAATTAGGTCATTAATCCGTCAAGTTGACAGATTAGTCCTTACAGCATATTTCTTACTGTTTCATCCAGTTTACTTTTTAAACAACTCCAGCAATGGAGTCTATCACTTCCCTTGAGGAAATTACCCACAGGTTGTTAAAGATCTCTCACCAGGACAATTTCAATTCTTCCCAGCCTAGTTTCTCCTTTTCTTAAGTTTATGTTACTGCTTTCAGCGACCTTTTGTGGCTTGCTTTGTAGGCCATTCCCCAGCATGCAATCTGCATGTGAGCGTGCATCCTTCCTTATCCTCTAGCCATATGAACTATATTCAGCATTTTCATCCCTTCCAAATGCATCTTCTTCTAACCTTTAGATTTGGGGAATAGTGGTAGCATCTCTTAGGGTGTTTTCTCCCTGAACATTCCTCCCACTTGTCTTTATATTCTGCTGTCCTACTGTATTTGAAAAGCTCAGGCTGGCACACTGATCTGCTGAAAGAAACAGGACAAAAAGACACAGCAGACTATGGAATGATAAAAATCACACCAAATTCCTTCCACAGGGAAAAATAACACAGACATTTTTCTTTTCTGGTGAAGCAACTGGATGGGAGATAGGCTGATTCACTCTTCTATCAGTAAGAGCTGTCCTTTAAATGCACTTTTACCTGCCTAGCGAACAATCAGGCTAACCTCTGGTACAGAGGAAAAAGACAAGCATGACTACAGAAAAAAACACTTCCAGGCAAGCATCTTCCATACTGACACCTTTACTACATCCAGCCACAGCAGAGATTTGGATCTCAAAGCACCACTCCTGTCTCTGGATCAAGTCTCGACCTCCCTGTGTGCTAAAATAGAAAACAGCTGCAGTAATCGCTTGTGGGCCAGCTGATGGCAGTCAGGGCCTGGGCTGCCCTTTGCTAGATGCCAAAAAGGGCAGCCAAAGATTGTTTACACACTGGGGGAATCAATGAGGACAGAGTGCCTTCCAATCTGAGGGATGGAAATCAGAGAGGAACTGAAGATAAGAGAGGGATAACAAGCCACAGAGCCCCAAAATGGAATAAAGAGTTCTTACAAGATATTTTTCTTTAAGCAGCTTATAAAGAGTAATTTCTTAGCACAGCATCTAATGGAGTTGCCACCTGTAATTACAGGCAGAGGAATGCCAGAGACACCACAGCTTGGCCACTGGATACTGCCTTAGGAACCTGGGCATGAGTTCTTCTTAAGGCCTTTGCCTGCTGACCTATGCAAGTAGAAACCTGTAAAACACATTAAAATTACTCCAACCTCACTGAAGCCAGATGTTCTGCAGATATATATCTGATGAACATCTGCCCAGGAATGCAATCACAGAGGTCATTCCCACAGCCCCGCTGACTTCAGAGGGACTGGCATGCACCAGTCAGAGCACACCTGGGCAAGGATGAACGTGATAATGGACTCATGCTCCTGTGTCCGTCCACTGCAGGCCACTTTGTTTAACTGGAGGGGAGAGAAGGCAGAGGCACATTTCACAAGACTGGAGATCCACAGGCGACTAGAAAAGTCCAGAGGGCGTTCAGTCTCAGGTAGTGACTGAGCTTTCTACAGAGGGTAAATAACAGCTGCCTCCTTCTCTGCTCCTAGTTAAAGTGGAGCTTGGGATCATAGGCAACAGAAATCTGCTCCTAAGCCAGCACTGTCTCTTCCTCCAATGGGTGGAAGAGATGTCATTAATACATTTTTACAGCACACCATCATAATCTCTCTTTACTTTCAATGGCTTTGAGCTACAACCATGCACCTTGAAGAGCTGAGCTTTTTGCATGCCTGATAAACTCAACTTTAAACTGATTATTGAAATATCCAAGCCGTTAATGCAATGACTGCCAGCTGAAGCCTCACTCTCTTCACTACTTAATCTTCACTTACAGTGTCAGAATTCGTTTGTTCTTTCCCACTGCACTCCCTGTTCCGAATTGTGCTTTCCCAAGTGCTTGCACACACCCTTCTTCCCATCTCCACTGAGCACATTGCTTACAAGGTTTCTGGAAATGGATCATTCAATGGAGAGCTTATTTGTTTCAAGCAATAAACCAAAGCAAGGAAAAGGAACAAATTAATTACTGTTTACCTGAGGACAAAACTAGAGCATCTAGGATACCTTTGTGTGCAGCAGAAGGCAAATTTCCTATTTAATTCTTCTTCATTTTCTCATCTGTTCATCTGGATTCCTAAGCAATAGTAAGTAGTAAACAGCTCTCTACTCTGCAAGAAGCAGTTGCATGCTAGAAGTAAGCCGTCCCAACAAAAGCCGTTATGCTTTAAGTAGAAAGCATAAGCATCAAGATGCCCTACCATGTCCAGCAAGGGGGATAGAACTATTTTCCCACCTCATCACCACCTATGGCTTCAAGCAATGCGTGGACTTACCTAAGCCATGAGCCCAGCATCCAAGTGAGAAACGCCGACACCTCTGCCATGCCAGACAAGCCCTTCTTCCAAGCTGCCACCAGCTTCTTTTGTTCTCAGCCCAGCCAAGAGGCAGAAGGAGAAGGAACTCGGAGCTCTCAAGCCAGAAGTATCCTCCACATTACTAACCCCTTGCTCCTCCTCCACGTTGCAAATTTGAAGGGTCTTTTCCTTTGCAGCTGTTTCCACTCTCTCCTGAGGGCCAGGGAAGCAGGGGCAGACAGCTGCAGCCTTTCTGCAGAAAAGGGCATTTGCTGCTTGCTTGCTAACTGAGGGACAATGTCCAGCCCCCTAGGGAAGGCAGATATTATCTTCTCTGTGTGACATTTACACAGTACTTTGGAACACAGCTATGTAAATGTAAGACAATCAGGGGATATTGTTCAAATCCTGTAAACCCATCTGAAGCCAAGAGGGTAATGCCAGTTTACACCCTCCAAATGTCTAGGTCTGTGTAATTAACAATTAGAGGTGAAGCACAGGGACGTTAAGCAATAAGGCCAGGTTTACTCAGATCTATAGCCACCACTTAAGCACAGTTTTACTCAAAAGCAAAATTCTCTCAGAAAAAAACAAAATTCAAACTGGTTGAAGGGATCATCTTATACCGCATGTGTCACTGCAATGGCTGGAAAATTATCAACATTTACCATCTTTGCAGGTGGGTCAGAAAAAGCCTAAGGCGCAGAACAGCAGGTACAGCAGAAGCCAAACAGCACTATGGTGTGGGCACGGCAGCCAGAAGAAGCTGTGAGCGCACATGGGTTTGCAGACACCACTTGGCAAAGTGGCATTTTCTACTTCCATTGAAGCCATGGGAACACCAACACTGCAACAGTCCCCTCCCCTTCCCCGCCCCAGTTAAAAAAGCTGGCAGAGGCGATTTACCCAACCCCCATGTGCAATACAATCAGATGGTTAGAAACACCCCGAATCCTGAATTCCAGCTATTGTATCTTCTTATGCTTTTGCCTGACAGATCAAAGAGCTTCTTTCACAAATTTCCTCTTATGCAACACAATCCACTGACCCAAGAGGTTTTCCTTTATTAATAAATATTGCAACAATACCCTGGAAGTCACAGGTAAAAAGTGCTGGCATGCCACAGGGCAATGTATGTGAAATACTCCAGTGCTTTTGTCCAGGGCTTTCCATGCATCTCCCTGTTTAATGAGTCCATCACCAGGTTTAATGACCTGCCAGAGCTTTAGAAACACTCTGCCCCCTTCATCAATGATTCACACGCAGTCTTAAAACTGTGCACAGATTAAAGAGGCTGCTGCTCCCCCACACCGCTTCAACCCAAAGCAGTTTTAAATATTTCATCTCACCACAGAACTCATCTGTACACATCCCAAAGGCGCTCTGAGAAGCTCTCGCTGGGAGCTCGGCTTTACCTGGCAGAAGGCCTGCTGGCACCACGAGAAAGCTGTTGCTGCCAGGCCTGCCCACATCCTTTATTTACTTTCTCTAATGAGTCCTGCATGACCCCAGCTGTCAAGAGTAGGGACAGGGGTTTCTGAGATGGCTGGTGCTTTCTGTTTATGGAAAAGCAGACAGAAGCCCCGATTGCAGAGACAGAACAAAGAAGTACCTGATCCACAATTACTGGGGTCAGCAGGAACCTTCCTTCAGCTTCAAGGGAAATAGAGTCATGACCCTCTTTTCCTGTCAGCTCCAGTGGGATTTAAAGGAGAACAACAAATGCAGAAACATTGGCAGGATCTTGCATGTCCCAGATAAGCACGTTGAGGATGACCAGTCTTCTAGGCTACCCAGAACAATTTATAGCTCTTACTGTGAATCAACATTGATATGAGAGATCTCATGGCCCAGACAACTATAGAGACAAAGCAAGCCCATGCTCTGTGATAAAGTCCTCATGAACACATTTTTGGTCTGTGGGGAAGGAGAGCAAAGTAGCCCAGAGAGGAGGGAAAAAGACCTAGAGCCACTCCTCAGCTTTGCCACCAATGGCAGGATGCTGCTGATACTAGTCTCAGCCACTGCTTTGCCATCTCCCAGATGGGAATGGTCCCAGCATATCTCACTGTCCAAGGCATTTTGGAATTTACAGATCCCTTGTACAAGTCGTTTTGTTACTAGGAACACAGCCATATTTATGTGATACTGTGGCCATACCTGCCATATACTTCTAGCAGGCAGAGCTCTGCCCAACATGCTGACTTTTGTTACAAGTGCAATTTCTCAACCATTTCTCTAGGCAGATTCCTGCAGCTTAATATTGTTTTTCCAATTATTCATTTATATATATCTAGTACCTTCAGATTATATGCTAAATAAACAAAGAAATTATTAAAAAGATCAGGAAACATATTAATGAGAGAATCACTTATTATGCACATTATCATACATGCTCTCCCCTGTTTCTTTGCTTTGCTTTTACCCTCCTTTCACCAGAGGTGCACAACAGCTTGCCTGCTGACACTCACAGGTAGTGTACCCCCAGCATTTAGACTGTTGATAAGTCACTAATTTAATGGGAAATCCATTTGCCAGCAATTTGGCTAGTTCCACAGAGAGACAAATAACATCCTGTAGGTAAATAATCTGTAATTTTTGATTGGCAAATAATTTTTGCACTTTTTGGTTTGTTTTTTTGTTTGTTTTGGTTTTATTAAGAAATTAGTCAACCTGCTCTGAACACAAAGAGAAGGACAAATCCTGGAAAACAGACATGCAGGGAGATAAATGCACATGCACACAGATACCTTTGTAGCTGCTTCAGCAGCTCTGGATTTCTGCCCTCCTTCTGGTGTGTTTCTCACCTAGAGGCCTTGGAAGAGGCAGGGAGCAGGTTGCAGCCACCAGAACACCTGTGCCCATATCTTTGCTTTCCTTTACAGAGGAGTCAGTTTGATTTCATAGCCTGTAGGAAGTGGCAACCAGCCTGAATTTCTCCAGTGTTTTACAAAGACAATTTATTGGCAGTAGAAGGTGCCTGCTGAAAGCATGAGGAATCAGACCCTGTCCTCACAACAGGGGTACAGGACAATCTTAGTCCATGCTGTCCATCCACCCTGACCAATGGGCACAACCTCAATTTCTATGTCCATTCGACCCAGAGTGTTTGGAAAGGAGACCTTCATCACAAGGAGTTGAACTGGGACCACATAGGTTGCAGAAAGGCTTTAAACCACATTGGCTTTTGTTCCTGAATGCATGAGATCCAGCAGCATATGGACACAAGATCTATCTGCTCATCACAACCAGACAGTTCGTTTTCTCTATTTTCAGATAAATTGTGATGGGGACAGGGAATATCTCAAAAGCTTTCTAGTTTTCAGCCATGTGACTGTTAAGGAGGGGTTAAAAACCCGAAAACCCAAATTCCCCAGTCCCTCTGTAGGTTCATCTCCCCTGGTTTCTGGATCTCCAGCAGTCCCAGACATTACCAACTGGGTGGTCCACGGCTAACAGCCACACTTAGTCGCCACATGCCTATGTCTCATGGCATAGGAAAGGTTCCTTAACAGATCATCCTGGGGCCCTCCAGAGAATCCCTGACCTTTGGATTTTCATTTAAACCAGCTTAAACGTTTAGGGCCTCCATGGCACAGGATAGCTTGCACCCACACAGCTCCCATTACAGCACCCACCAGTGATCAGAACTGTGTGTGAGGGACCAGATGACCCCCCTACATCACCAGGGATAGTACAGCTGGTAACACACGGTCACATCATTTCCTTGTCCTCGTTTCTTCTCTCACCTTATAATGGAAAATGAGGCCAAAAATCCTCAATGGCCCACAGCAGATATGGCCAAATCATGAAAATTTTTATTTGTTGGCATACTCAGAAAAATGAAGCCTTGCATTCTCCTTTATATTTAAGGCTTTCCTGTATGAGGAAAGAGTGATGAGCTCTGTGGACCTGCAAAGGGTAGCTGTGCCTGAGAGAGAAGACAAAGATCCCTTTACTTAGTGCAAAACCAAACAAAAGTGAGCAATAAAGCACTGCAGAAAATGAGCAGGTAAGTACTTGTATTTTATCTCCAGTCGATATCTTTTCAGCATGGCTGATCTCTGAAATCTGATTTTGTGTTGTACTGCAAATCCATACCCCCTGGGAAGCTTGCATCTCTCTTGCTGAGCATTAGCTCTCACTTCATTTGTCCACACAATCTCTACACAGCTGTCATCTCAACATCCAAACAAGCTTAAACAAAAACATAATCTCTCCATAAAGCACACCTCCATACTCAAATAGCCGTTGCTCTCAGGCGTCCCATTCCATGAAATCCATCACCAAACCACTTTGCCTTCCTCAGTGAAGGGAGGATGTTCAGAGAAGAGAGCTCTAGTGTTCAATCTACTGAGGTTCACTGTCTCTCCCTGGCTCACTCTAATCTTTTCTGGGGGTGAGACGGCCATGGCATGGGTCTTTGGCCAGAGCCACAGCAGCATCCATGGAAGGATTCATAGTACATCCTCACTGTACAACAAAGCCATTGCACTAGGATGTGGCAAGAGAGAGTATTCAGATAAAGGGTTCTATGATGAACAACCAGACCTTGAAGAGGATGCAGGAACCAGATGATGGGGCAATCCAGTATCTAGTGCAATAATGTCAATTCACTCCCTCTTTCCTCCCTATCCCTTCCCTGGTTACTCAAGACATTAAAGAAAAGTGAACTGATCAATGCAGTTCAGCTGCTGTTCAAGCTGCATCCAGAAAGCCTTGTGTTTCCCCATTACCCTCTGCTAGCTCCATCTATCTTACTATGATTGGTGCAGGGTGAATGAGCGCATTTCTGTATAAACCCTGCAGTTTAACCACAGCAGCAAAGCGTTACACCAAAGAAAAATATGCAGGTGCTGAGGCTGTTTCCAAACTGCCTTCCACCTAGCTGTCTCCCGTACAGCTCAGCCAGAAAGCCATCACCACAGCCCTCCCTAGGGATTCTTACTAGACTAATGGTGCTAAAGCCTGGGCACCACACTAAACTACCAGTGGCATGAGAGCTCCTAAAGCAAAGAGATGTCAGGTACCCAATGTGCTACTAAAAACCTTATACACTCAGCCAATTTGATTAATATGAGAAACAGGACTGACGAATCACAAGGATTAAAGACCATCTCCATCTCTAACAGAAGTAGGGTGACATTTAAGAAGTTTTGTCAGGGTTGAATTTACCCCAGGTTATATAAACTCATTGCTTATTTTAAAGATGTGAAACATGGGTATGAGAGAGCAATTGTGTTAGTTAATTACATTGAGGGGTTAAGGTTATTGGAACCAAACCCAAGCTGGTGTGAATCATCACAGTTCCACTGGAGGGAACAGTTACATTATTTACTCCAGATGAAAATCTGTTTCAGTAAGTTGAACCGAACAAGAAAGAGCTATAAATGGAATCAGACAAATAAAACAGGAAAACAAAATTTTTCTGTCCTGAAAGTGAATCACTATCACACTGGATTTCAAGTCTGAGGGCCATATCAGGGGAAAAGCAAGGCCCCATATTGGCTGACTTAAACAAAAGAAAAAGATGTCGCTTGATTAGACCTCTTGCATATATCCCACTTGCCATATCAATGTAATTACAAATACATTAACAACAAAAAGAGAACCAAAGAGAATCTCCATCCCCTATTGGACACAGAAGGGAACACTGCTACTGAGGAGCAGGAAAAGGCTGGGGTACTGAATGCCTTCTCTGCCTCAGTCTTTAACTGCCAGACCAGTTATCCCTGGGAAATTCAGCCCCCTGAGCTGGAAGGCAGGGACAGGGAGCAGAATAGATCCCCCACAATCCAGGAGGAAGCAGTTTAAGACTTGTTGAGCCTCCTGGAACTCTCAAGTCTATGGGGATGGATGGGATCCACCCGAGAGTACTGAGGGAGCTGGCGGAGGAGCTTGCCAAGCCACTCTCCATCATTTACCAGAAGTCCTGGTTAACAGGGGAGGCCGCACACGACTGGAGGCTTCCCAATGTGACGCCCATCTACAAGAAGGGCCGGAAGAAGGATCTGGGGAACTACAGACCCATCAGCCTGACCTCGGTACCGGGGAAGGTTATGGAGCAATACATCCTGAGTGTGCTCTGCAGGCATGTGCAAGACAGCATGGGATCAGGCCCAGCCAGCTTGGCTTCATGAAGGGCAGGTCCTGCCTGACCAACCTGATCTCCTTCTATGACTAGGTGACTCACCTAGCAGATGAAGGAAAGGCTGTGGATGTTGTCTAACTGGACTTTTATAAAGCCTTTGACACTGTCTCCCACAGCATCCTCATAGAGAAGCTGGCGGCTCATGGCTTAGACAGGTGCACTTCTCACTGGGTAAAATACTGGCTGGATGGCCGAGCCCAGAGAGTTGTGGTGAATGGAGCTAAATCCAGTTGGCAGCCGGTCACGAGCGGGGTTCCCCAGAGCTCAGTTTTGAGGCTAGCCTTGTTTAATATCTTTATCAAGGATCTGGATGAGGGGAACGAGTGCGCCCTCAGTGAGTTTGCAGATGACACCAAGTTGGGCAGGAGTATGATCTGCTTGAGGGTAGGGAGGCTCTACAGAGGGACCAGGACAGGCTGGATCAATGGGCCAAGACCAGTTGTGCGAGGTTTAACAAGGCCAAGTGCCGGGTCCTGCACTTCAGTCACAACAACCCCTGCAACGCTACAGGCTTGGGGAGGAGTGGCTGGGAAGGCGCCCAGCAGAGAAGGCCCTGGGGGTGCTAGTTGACAGCCGGCTGAACATGAGCCAGCAGTGTGCCCAGGTGGCCAAGGAGGCCAACAGCACCCTGGCTTGCATCAGGAATAGTGTGGCCAGCAGGAGCAGGGCAGTGATTGTGTCCCCGTACTCGGCAGTGGTGAAGCTGCACTTTGAATACTGTGTTCTGTTTTGGGCCCCTCAGTACAAGGAGGACATTGAGCTGCTGGAACATGTCTAGAGTAGGGCACTGAAGCTGGTGAAGGGTCTGGAGAGCAGGCCTTATGGAGAGGGTGAGGGAAATGGGGTTGTTTAGTCTGGAGAAGAGGAGGCTGAGGGGAAACCTTATCACGCTCTACAACTACCTGAAAGGAGGTTGTAGTGAGGTGGGTGTTGGTCTCTTCTCCCAAGTTACTAGGGACAGAATGAGAGGAAACAGCTTCAAGTTGCATCAGGGGAGGTTTAGGTTGGATATTAAAAAAAAATTCTTCACTGAAAGGGTGGTCAGGCATTGGAACAGGCTGCCCAGAGGGGTGGTTGAGTCACCATCCCTGGAGGTATTTAAAAGACATTAGACATGGTTTAGGAGACATGGCAGTGTTGGACCGATGGTTGGACTTGATGATCCTAGAGGACTTTTCCAACCTTAATGGTTCTATGATTCTATCAGGAAGCACCACTCATCGATCGATGGCCCCAGCCCCTCCTGTCACCTCAGCCAATCATTTATGTCCTTTCTTTAGATGCAAAGTCAGCTCCAAGGACTGCATGCAGCACAGGTACGGGATTTCAGAGTCCAGGGCTCCATCGTTGCTTCTACTACTGCTATTCCTCAGCAAGGCTTTTAGGTTGTGTCTTAACCAGTTGGCCTTCAGGACTACCTTGCACTTACACCAATGAATATCTGTGCAAAAAACATCCTCAGTTGAGGTCCAGGGACTGGGTCCCATGGCACTGGGTCCTTCCCCTCTGGCCACCCCTCTCTCATCTTCCAGGTCTGTCTCTCTTCATTGCATTGCTGGAAACCCCCTGCCCTGAGGTCTCTGCCACAGGGAACAAAGATCAAGACCAGACCTACACCTCCTTATTCCTGATACCCAGCTCTGCTATATCCTGCTTCCTTCTGTAGCCAGGAGCAGGAAAATTCTGGGATCTCTGTTTTCTGAGCAAGCAGCAAGCTGCAGGCAGCTTGGTACACTGCAAGATGCTGTACAGATGGGGCAACTCTAGCAGGCGGAGGTAATCGCTCACATTAAATCATCTGAGATGTACGTTGGGGGGGGAACAGACAAGTTTTTGAGCACATTAACCCTTGTCACATCACTCCACCTACAAAAGGCTTATACAGTTTCAGCCACCAGAGCATTGCTGCTACAACACGGCTGATGGAGAACTACAAAACAAGGACAAGCACTTTGACTTTACACTGCCCTGTAACGCCAGCAATTTACATTGACCTGAAGTGGTGACCCACAGCACTATTTCAGCATTAATTCCGGAGACTAGGTAATGCACAGCTCTCCTCCAGCCTCCATCCCCTACAGCAGAGGCAGGATTTGCACACTGGGGCATTAAATCAGCAATCTGCTACTTCTCTAACATTGTCACGGGACTCTGCTGCTCAGGTTTCCCTGCCACAGGACTCCAAGTCACAGTACTGGGCTCTTCAGCCATGGCTGTTGAGCTGATCTGCATATTAATCCAATAACCCTTTGCAATTAAATAAGATGAGAAGGGGGGGTAAAAAAAAGAAAAGATGAAGCCCTCTGCAGATGTTGTCCTCACATATGGCATTCCATATGGCTGTGTGTCACTGCTGCTTCACTTTATAAGATCTCTCTCAAGAGAGTAACTCCAGCCCTTTCCATGCTGCAATCAACAGATTGATTAAGAAACAGGTAACACTGCAGGCCACTTTGTCATTGCTGCTAGAAGTGCTGAACAGCCACTGCTAAATTACAGCTATCAATCTCCCAGGATGTACATGGATATATTAATTATTTCTTCCATTCCCCACAGAGACAGATGCTTCCCATTTTCTTGACATAAGCTGTGTGGATCACTTGCCCATCTGGCTTCTCTGCATTGTTATAATGGTATCTTTCCCTCAGATGTCATCTTTCAGTTTCTAACAGCCTCCACAGGGAGACGATATTATTACTCAGCATATCTAAGGGATATGTCTCTAATCCTCTAAAATTTATTAATTCACCCTGAAATTACTGTATTGTGTTGGGATGTGCTATTAGCCCAGATTTACAAGATGTGTCTAAGGCCAGGAGTCTGGCAGCTATGACATGACTTGCCAAATATCACAGTCATGACCAGTGACAAAGTAAGCACACGAGCAGAGATTTTAAAGTTGGATTTCACACCGATAGGTAGGGATGAGAAAGAATGAGAGACAACAGTACATGACCTGCTTTTTTAGGAAAAACAGAGTCCAATGCACAAGATGGCGTGGCTTCAGCTATATTCAGGCCCAAGGAAGATGCTGTTTCTTTACAATAATGTAGGACACCCATGGGATCCCAGCGGGTGAGAAGCAGCAGCACCACAGGGTGAAGCCACAACCACATCAGCAGGGCCACCAGCAGCAGCTTGCCAGACTTCACAAGATCTGACAAGTCCCCTGCAGACACAGAAAGCTCCAGGGCTTCTGCAGGGAGAGAAAGCCCCTCAGCACAAATTTCATCAACAAAACTGGAGGCCTCTCTGACTAGCAGATAAAAAAAGGAACCGGTTCAAGAGATTTCAACTGCAGGTTCACACCTAGACCATAACCCCTGGGGGGGAAGAGAGCCATAGATATGACATTAGAGCAATTCTACAAACAATCTCTCCTAAGCATCAGTTTCTCCAGGCAAAGAAGAATGGGCTGTTTTTATAGCAGTTCCTTTTTTATGACTCACTTCCATGTCATTATACCAATAAGATCCTGTCTCTCCAGGGTTTTTTTCTCTGGTGATTAAAGCTGTGAGCCTTCGACCTTGTGCCTTATCAACACTAAACAACACACACTATAACCACCTAGGAACTTGCTGCCTTTCATCTCTTATTGCTTAATAAACTTGCTAGCAGTCCTATTTCAACAAAATAATGAAGCTAAGCAATTGCATTCAGCTCAGTAAATCTGGAAGTAGAGCCTGTTAAAAATAAATAAAATTAAATTAAAAAAATAAAAAACAAACCCCTAATTGCAGAAATGTGGAATGTTATGAAGAGATCCCATCAGTTCAGCCAGAGTTCACAAACCACTCACATTCCTGCTATTTCAGCTGCTTAGAGGAGCAGCAGTGTGAGAAGAAATGAGGGTAGGGAGTTGCATAAAGCTAGAAGAGGAGCAAGAAAAGGAGGTGTCAGGACAGATCCACCCACAGTCTGCACCTTAGGGAGCTGCTGCAGTGGTTGCAGAAAGCATGGCCTTTGGCATGAGGTGCTCGGGGAGGGAAGAGATGGTGCTCTGAAACAGGTGCTTTGGCAGAGTGATGTGGAGAAGGCAGCCCAGCACCTGGCTCCTGAAGTTTCAAATTTGGTGGAATTGCAGCCAGCTGACATTAACAACCTGCCGTTTATGTTGTGTTAATGATGTAATTGGGCATTTGCTGACATTAAGTTCAAGACTGGTCCTCTTCCAAGGAAAGGCATGGGCAGGACATAACAGTAAGGTGCAGGGTAAGCACTGCATTTGCAGGAACATCCACCACTCTGCTATACTAAGCAGTCATACAATGGCTGTTCAGGTCCAGATGCCTGACCAAGGTGCTGAAGGAATGGCCCTTTCCCACCACTGCCTATGTATGAAGCCTGTGGTGATGACCACATTTCCACCTCTGGGTGCCTTGTTCTGTGGCACTGTCTGTAAGACCCAAACATCTGGTCTGCAGGATCATACACATACATCCCACAGGGCTCACAATGCTGCCTTTCACATGTGACTGTTAGCATGCAAGACTAAAAGCCACAGAAATGTATTGAGCCCCTAGAAGACAGTAGAAGAAAGCAAGAGCCATGTTCACTCCCATATCCAATTCCCTCTAACAGAAAGGAGCTCATTAGGGAAAAAATGCCTAAATCATCCCAGGATTACCTACAACTACACTAAACCGTTTCTGCCTGCACAGCTCCCTGGTCCACTGTTTTACCAGCATATGCCCCCTCCCTTCATCCTTCCTCAGGCAACAGCATCACACCGCAAAGCTTCCTCATTGCTTCATTTCTGCAGCAATCAAGGGGGATCAGAATGGGAAGCACTAACTTTACTAATCATGGCAGGGCCTTCTTGACCAGACAGTTTGTCAGGACCACAAGGAAACATGAATGCAACAAGGAGACCACACTGTTTTTCATGCAGTTCGAGGGGCAGGTCCCAATAAAAAGATGAGTGGTGTCACGGTTTAGCCCCAGTCAGCAACTAAGCACCCACTGCTGGTCACTTATTCCCTCCACCCCAGTGGGATGGGGGAGAGAAATGGAAGGGCCAAAATAATAAAACTTGTGGGTTGAGATAAGAGCAGTTTAATAATTAAAATAAAGAGTAATAGTGATAGGAATAATAATAATCATATAATGAAAAGGAAAATAACAAGAAAAAGAGGCAGAGGGGTGAAACCTCGGGGGGGGGCGGGGCGGGGAGGGTGACGACACACCAAACAAGAAGTGGTGCAACCTCTCACTACCCGCCAGCTGATGCTGCCAGTCCCCAAGCTGCAATCACTGCTTCCCCTGGCCAGCTGCCTCCATTTAATATACTGGGCATAATGTCATATGATATGGAATATCCCTTTGTCAGTCTGGATCAGCTATCTGTCTTGGCTGTGCCCCTTCCCTTCCCGGCTTCTTGTGCACCCAGCAGAGCATGGGAGGCTGGAAAAGTCCTTGACTAGTATAAGCACTACTGATCAATGACTAAAACATCTGTGTGTTACCAACATTGTTTTCATACTAAGTCCAGAACACAGGACTGTACCAGCTACAGTGAAGAAAATTAACTCTATCACTGACAAAACCATGACAGTGGTCTCCAGGATCCAAGGCCATCACAAGGCTCCAGTGGTTCCCACCATCACTCCAAAGTACTTTCTCCAGCTACCATGTCACTTCTAACTGAAGCTAGAGCTGTGTCTGGCTTCCTGGGAGAAATTTCTGCTGCAGGTGTAAGCTGCTGCTGGGCCTTTCCACCGAGCTATGTGATACATCTCCCAGATAGACAGGGAATGAGACAAGGGAGTTCCATCACCACAGCGCACTTCACAGTAAGCACTACGATTTACAGCACATAAATACTGTATATATACTGCAGCTTTTTGCAAACAACATTATCATCTCAAAGGGTAGGTAGGAGGTGGGAATAACAGCTTGTAACAACTGTAGCATAGACAGCTGCTTTCTTTGCCATGTCTAATGCTGTTTGGGGAGGTAAAATAGGTCTACCAGCAGCGTCTCTGCTTCCGCTAGCATACGCTGCAGCTCCACAAGGGGCTTCTGCTGAATAATTAGGTTAAAGAAGGCACAATCATGTAAACAATCTTGTAGAGGCTTTCTGGGAGAAATTTCAGACAAAATCATTCATAACTCCAAGCACCTCCATTCCCAAGAAAGCAGAGGTGGTGTCCTCACACTGGGCTTTTGCACTGCATTTAACAGATTGTCTGACCCAATCACTGTGGCTGAAATTCTGTGGAGAGGATTTATCTCTCATAATGCTAGGTATCACAGCTAACGGCATGTTTCAGCTGCACACAAAATTATTTAAAAGTTTTATGCCACCAGAAAAGTCACTCCTAGTCTTCCTACCCCTCCTCCTCCCTTCCCCCAACATGATTACAAGCCATATGGTCCCACTCCCTCCCTTGTCCTTGTGTCAGACCCTTCACAGAGCCAGTTCAGCTCACTAATCTGACAGAAAGTGCCTCCTTTATTCTATCCTGAGGGAAAACCTTTGGCCAAGTTTATTTTTCTGCCAACTTAGTGAGTTTAATCATCTCAGCAGGAGATGACTAGCAAAACCAAAATCAAAGCTGACAATAGCTGTACCAGCAAAGGCATACAAACAGAAAGTAACTGTTCAGTATCACAAATAGATTGGATCAGCTCAGCTGTACTACTGAACAGCACCCTCCATTAAACATGGAGCATCTCATTTTAGACTTCCTTGTATCAGACAAACAGGTGATTTCTCTCCTATAGCCCACAGCAGATAAGAAATTATGTCTGTTCTAGTTTATTCTAGGTCCTGGATAGCTTGGCTCTACTGGCCAAAAAAGTAGCTTTTTCTCATTTGTGCTTGGAGTTTGCCCTGAGGAAGTTTGGCAGGATGCAGCTATGACATCTGTAATGGAGCAGTGTCAGAGAAGACTGCCAAGGTGGTACTCTTTCAGTAAGCGGAATCACACTGGACTTACGCAGCCTTAAAGAAACCATAACCTGGCCCAGGATTTTAGCATATAGATAAATGGAGCCTTGAAGAATTTGTCAAAGCTTTTGCAAACTGACTGTAGCAGGTATGGGACTTAGCCCATATTATAGGGCTATTGCACACAGAGGCACCACGTCTGGTTCTAGAAACCTCCAAGATCACCAGAAGCACAGCACAGAGGTGAGGAGAGCAGATCACTCTTTGCTTGCCCTGTTCTTGCACAGGTGTGTGCTGCTGGTCACTGCTGTGACAGCACAGCATCCTCACAGATCTCTGCTCTGACCCATAAGGGCTGTCTTCATGTCTAGCCTAGACACTTTGCAGCCACAGCCAAACAGTGGACAGAAGCCTTTCTTCACTCCTTCCTTCTCTTCTCCTTTGAGCTCTCAGAGAAAAGAAAGCTTTGGTTTTCCTTTTAAGGATGTCAGACAGAGTCTTCCACATTGATGGTTTGCCTGAGCAGCAACAGAATTGCCATGGTTACTCTCTCATACATGGACTTAGGTAGAACAGCAGGATTCATGGAGCCAAACCGAAAACCTCACTTGCACATCAGACAGCCGCAACTGGAGATGAGTCAACATCAGAAGGGAAAGAAATTGCTTCTCCCACCTTGGAAAATGCCAAAACGGACAGGCAGGAAACCCAGCACCACATCAGGGCTGTGAGAAAGGTGAGCACAATTACTGTCATTAAAAAGCTTAGGAAAATATCTAGCCACCATTACAGCAAGCAGGCAGTTACAATCCAGTGAATGTCCTCCTTGAGGGCAAAGTCTGATTATTCTTTTAGAAGTGCAAACTCCCTCAAGCAGTTCTCTTTTCTCCTTATTTTGCTTCAGCCAGTAGTTGTGAGGTTATAAAGGCCCACGTGCCTCCCTGCATCTTTGCAGCCGCACTGAAGGAGGCTGCAAGCGGAGCTCAAAGTAGGGCTCAGCCTGGGATACACGGCTCACCTGTGCCAGCCTCCAACTCACACGTACAACATGACACAGTCACAGCACAACCCTGCGTGTGCTGCACGACCAGGTACAAGGTGCCCCAACTGAGAAGGGCAGCCACATCCTGGCTGCCCGTTTGGGTAGTGCTTCCCTCTCAACAGCAGCCAGCAGCTCTGTTCATCCTGGCAAGGTCACTGCCATCAGCCCAAGCTGATATACCCGCAGGACTAGATACAGGCTCTTCCCCTGAGGCTGGAGTCTGTAGGTGCGCTCCCTCCACACACAGCAGTATGAGCCGGTACCGTGAGGTCCCCAGCCATGGAACACCCTTGGTTTTGGTGGTAACTCTCACTGTGCCGCACTCTGCCTGCAAAGCAGCCAAACATGCACCCATACTCCAGCTGTGCAGCACCGCCAAAGCTCCTCAGCACCAAATAGCCCAGCAGCAAAGCTTTTCCAGGGGCGCCGCTGCTGGAAAGCCGGCCACGTTCCCAGGGGCAGTGCAAAATGTTACTGTAGCAACATTGCGATTCAGGGCCTGCGATTCAGGGCCTCCAGGGATGCTTCCCACCAGGCACAGACATACACCAGGGTGCGGCTGGTGTTGCCCTGTGGGGCTGTGAGTCGTGTTCAGGAAGTGCTCTACAAGCCTCTCTGTTTGCACTGGGATGGAGCCCCCCTCCAACACCAGAACGCAAACTGGTTTCACCAGTCAAAGCCTTTGGAAAGCATCTAGAAAGCAACCAGAATCCACCACACTCACTTCTAGGGCTTCCTGTCCACATGGACTCCTTTTCCAGGCTTCTTCCAGCACGAGATGAAGAAATACATCCTCATCTCCTCACATTTCATTGGGCAGCTAAGTATGAGCATGCAGAAGAGCAGAGAAGTCCCTTCCCTTGTGCAATCTGCCTGACCTCTGCTGTGCTGCAGGTGTGCCTATGTGATCAGCACTGCCCCTTTGAAACCTGTTTCCCCTCCTCCCCAAGGCAGTAGCAGAATAAGAGTTTACGAGCTCAGAGAGGGCACTTGTGCTGGTGTAAATCCCTCTGCTCCCCAGGAAATCAATGTATTTACAGCCCCAATTTAAACTGCTATGAGCACTACCTTACTAAAAGCATATTTATGTTATTATCATGCACCGTGCAGTTAATTGCTATACAAATATTTGTGTTGCCCACATTCAATACAAGGCTGCTGCTGCCTCGGGGTGAACTTACTCAAAATCTGATGTGTTTTCCCAAGACTGGAAGTCTTAAAGGGATGTGTCTGTTTTGCACAGTCAGAGAAACACTGCACCCTGATCCAAAATTCCCTTCCACTGAAGCCCCATATGAAATCCAGAGCAACAGAGACCATTCACTTCAGAGGAAAAGCGTGTCGGGGCAAGACAAAATCCAGACTTCCCAGGCTATATTTTTGGACCAAGCAGCAAAGCTGCTTTTACCTTTCCTCTTGTGAGCTCATTGTGATTTGTTTAGATTTATCACCAGTGTTTCCTGCTCTCCATTTTCTCTCTTTTCTTTTTTAATTAGGCCATTGAGGCCTTGTTTTCAGAAACTGTCTGGATCCCAATAGAAGCTTTTAAGTCTCAGACATCAAATGGCAGGCAGTTTACTATAGTTAATTATGGTAATTTTTGCTTAGTAGTAGCTTCCCTCTGAAGAGCCAAAACTACTTAGAAAAAGCCCCAGCCTCAGGCATGAATTTCTAAGAACATATTTTTTGCCATTTATTATTTTACATAGTTAAGGAGCAGCAGAAATTTAAAACACAGAGGGAGAAAAGAACTGACAAAAAGAATAAGCTTTCAGGGGCTGTACACCATCACGGATACCCAGCCAGGCCACGTGTGCCTTTCACAGGTACCAGGCACAGCTCTGGGTCCTACAGAGGCCCCGTGCCCTACCACGGCTGGGCTCTGCTATCAAGGTTGCTCTGAATCGCACAGAAGTGCAGACAGCCCTCCAGCCGACCCCAGGGCAGAGAAGGCACAAAGGTATCCTGAAACCACAAACAGTCTGAGCATGGGGAGCGGGTGGGTTGTCATGCGCAGAGCGTAGGTACCTGGTTGTCCCAAGCAAGCCCCACAGGGATGCTGGCCCCTCTGGATGCAGAGCATTATGTGGCCCACTGCGTTCCGCCCTTGCTGCACCCAGCCAGGACATCCGTGCAGCTGGAGACCAGCAAGATCATAAAAATAACAGAAAACCTCTCCCAAACACTGCTATAGGAAGACTATGCAGCAACAGGGCTTCAAAATGCCCTAAAGCAGATGCTGCCTCTCAGCAAGAATTAAACCTGTGGGTGAGATTATATATGTTAAGAATGACAGGCCATGTGACACAAATGCCAGCTTAACATCCCCTCTCGGTTACTCCAGATGAATCCCCCTCACAGCCCAGGCTTTGCCCCAGCCCCTTGGCGGCAGCACTTTTCCATGCTGTTGGCTCTCGCATATACGTGCAGCTGCATCACATAAACTTTCAACCCAACCTTGCAGCCCAGTATTAACCAAAATGAACACAACTGTGATGCTCACAAAAATGATCCATTACAAAGAGACTGGAGTTGATTTATGCAGGGAGGCAAGCTGCTTGTACTGGGGAAAGAAATTAATGTCCCCTCCCAAACCAGCGAGCCAAACAGGAATTAAGAGTTACTTTCCCAATGCCTGGGCGAACCATGACCCTGCTGCCTGCAGGCTACTCAGCCTTGCATGGGTTAAATATCTTGCTTTCTGCCCCACTTTCTATTGCAAATCAAGGATATTAACCTCTGTCTGTTTTCCAGGATTTCCCTATAGGTTCCAACAGAAAAAAATTTTCCTTTTGAAAAGAAGTTCACCACCTGGAAAGGAGAGGAAAACAGAGGGAGAACTGACAGATTGGCTTTGATTTCTACAGCTACAGAGTCTGCCCAGATAATCTTGGGCTTTAATAGACGGATTCTTTCTTTTATGAAGAGTCTGAAAAGGTGGCACTTTTATCAGTTACTAAGATATGTAATCTTTAGGTCTGCTTTGCTACTACAGAGTTTGTTTCATCTTCAGGCTCTTCTTTTAGGCAATTTAGCGTTTCATCTGGGAATCTAGAAACCATTTGGAGCACTTTAAGTCAAACTTTCAAATATTTATTACAAGATGGTTTCAGAAGTAGGCACAAGAATGTAAAATACAAGCTCAGAGCCTCTTGCATAACCCATCTCAGAGCTGGAGGAAAAGAGGGAAAAAGAAAAAAAAAAGTCATATTCCTAATTTCATCAAAGGCAAGTACCTAAGCAGTTACTATGGTCCTTTCCAGAAGTTCTCATCCTCTGGATGTTGCAGCTGTTTGTTTTCCAAGTGGTTTGAACAGCTTAATCATTGTTTAGTGTAAAAGAAAGTAATTGATTTTTGAAGTTAAACTAACTGAGGCATTGTACAGCATTGAGAAAATTGCCTAAATTTTCAAGAACATCTTTTTAAATACAGTTTGCCTTTTTCAGCAAAGTAGATCTGGGTCTCTGCCTACTTTCAGACAATGAAATTCTGGCTCTCAGCAAGCTTCTTTATATGCAAACATGACTTGGCTTCAGTTCAGATATAGCTGGTGCTTTAGGTCAAACTGATTCTGCACAAGAAAAGGTAAATGACCCTCAAGGCCCCTTCCAGCTCTATTTTGTACAATTCTGGAACAAACACTGGGCTTATTTCTCCTCTCACCACCCTCTCCTTGAATGCTACAGTCAGTCAATCTAGACAGCTGCCAAGCAGTGGACAAGAATTTGGCATTTGGGACTCACAGCTCCATCAAAGCCCTTCAGTGCACATGTGGCTTCCCAACCCCAAGTCACACAGGCTACGGGTACTGCTTTAAGCATGCATGCCAGTCATTAGAGGCTATGGGACAACAGACAGGCTGGTGTGCTTTGTGGATTTGGGCACTAAAGAAAAAAGGAGCAGTGGAAAAGATGCCAACTGGCAGGGATAAAGCCAAAGAGCTCCATTTCCCAGGCCAAGCAACTCTGCTGCCTGAGCTGAGACCTTTTCTTTCAGCAGTCATAGTCTGTGCCACTTCCCTCCTGTGCCAATTAGAAAGACCAGCCAGACCCTTCAAGAAAACATAAGGACAACTCCTGCAACAGTGTCAGTGGTAGAATCAGCCGAGGCAGAGAGAAAACAACCAATTCTCGCTGTCAGACTGCAATGCAAAACCCATCTAACTCCCAGGAGCAGTGTCCAAGGATCACACGTCCGTGATCCCTTATGCCTCAGAGCCAGCTCTGCTTTTCCAGCACAGAACCTGTCTCCTGTCACACTCCTTTACTACAGGTTTTTGGAGTCTTACCCCACCATGCCCCTGCCCTGCTTCTCAGGGAAGCACAGTGATCAAAACTGCAAGAAAAGACTCACCTTTACTGCATTAATCATGCAGTGAACAAGGAAGTCCAACAAGGGAGTAGTGGGGAAACCTTGGGTAGCCTAAAAGTCCCCCTTGGAGAAGTCTGCAGGGCTCAACTGTCCAGATATGCTCTCTTCTGCAAATCCAGACATGTCAACAGTAATGCCTGCAATATCACTTATGTTACACTTCAAATCTTCCACTTCAGGACTGGAAGACTACAGCACATTAAAAAAAAACCACACACACACAAAAAAAAAAACACCAACCCAACAAACACACCCAAACACATTGTGCTAATACCTATCTCTTAAATAGTGCTTTTTAGCCATAGATCAAGGTACTTCACACAGAACAGCTCAAAAAGAGTTATAACAAGGTCCAGAGCTATGCTAACAGTCAACGGAGAAATCTCAAAGTCCTGTGTAGAGATGCTTATGCCACGGGGTCAGCATGCACACTGAGGAATTTCAGTTCGCTTTCCAAGTTCTCGTTTCCCAGATTCCGCATTGCACATCCAAGAGCAGCTGGTGCAACATCTGATGGAAACTCTTTTCCCAGATGTTCACCCTCCTTACAATCTGCCCCACCGCCGCATGTGGCTTTAATAACCAAAACACAAAAGATTACAGGAGTCAACAGTTGCCTTCTGGGTTGCCATCAAAAAACACTCATCTCTCATTAACCAGGCCTTACCTCCATGCCACTGCCAACCAGGGCAACAATAGTACATTAAAGAGACACAGAGCATGACTTTCTTCTCGCAGATTAGCCCAGACTAAAAGGACTGCCTCATGTTCCTCGCAGCTGAGACAATATCATACATCAAGTCAGGGCAAAATTTCCCTTCCTCCACCCTTTCAGCAATGCCATTACATTCTTCTTGGCCAAAACATGACCCCTGGGTCCAGGGAAAAGTCTTTCCATGCTCATAACACCCATTGGGATATAAAGATACAGGGAAAATCACAGTACTGGAGAAATCAGGGTGCGTTTGCCTGTCTCCACATCCCACAGTTCTGAAAGACTTGGCAATGGCCACCTGGAAGTCCTGGTTTTGTCCAGCTGAAGTTATTTGTCCACAGAGCAAGGGAGAGCCCTTTTCTGCAAAATACAGAACAAGGAAAGTGAACCACATACTTCAGTTCTCCCAGCTTGTGGTATGTTCAATCCAAGCCTCCAGACCACCCTCACACATACAAAGGGGTCACCTGCTCCTCTGCCCAGCAGCAGCCAAAATCTTGCCCAGGGCTGGGCTTCAGCACAACACCCTTGGACCAGCCAGCAGCTAACACCATCACACAGCTCTTTCCCAAGAGATGAGTCTGTGATGGGAAACTCTACTCACTTGCCAAATGCGAGTGAAACATAGCCACCGATTTCATTGTCTGTTTTACTATTTCTGCCTTTTTATCAACCACCTTAGCTTTGTTCAGGGTTGGGCTTCTCCCACCCCATCCCTTGGTAATAAGGTTGCTTTTATGGCCAGACCTGAATGATTGCTGTTCATATAGCAACCCAAGGATAGTTTGGGCAATCAACAGCACTTACCTGATGCCTTGCTCTTCTTTGGCTTGTTAAGATCTTGAGTTCAAAAGAGTTTCTATCTGCCAAGGAATCAATTGTGGTTATAGGAGATATAGAGGGAAAGGTACAGGTGCTCCCTGCAGGCAGACATGCTGATTAAAAAGGTTCCCATCCCAAGGCCATGTTGCCACCTGCCAGCTCTCCTGCCTGCGCAATACTGTCAGCAGAGGGGTCTCTGCAGTTTTCCTTAGCCTAATTGATGGAAAATCAGTCTGAGGAGCTTCAAGCCCATCTTATGTCTGCGTTTGCTCAGTCTGGTAGACTTTCCATGCAGCAGATCAGTGAGAGCTCAAGAGATCCCTTCCATCAGCAGGGCTGGGATAGTCACATCCCTCTGAAAGGCAGACAACAGGGTGGGTAGAATCTGCCCCCCAGGCTAATAGATGTAAAGGAAAGCATTTGCCTATGCAGAGGGCACTTTGAACTCCTCAAGCTGTTTGGAAAATAGTGGCTCAGGCCCTCCTCAGACTACTGGCCGCAATGAAACCCGTTCACTCTCTGCTACCTGTGAGTGTGGCACCAAACCTCCCCATGGCCACATCCCTGTGCAGACCCACATCACCAACTTGCATTCCCCACCTCAAACACCAGAAACTACCACCTGAGGACACCCCTTATGCCACCTGGTGCCATACTCCAGCTTCTGATGACAATCTGGGGCCAGAGCAGGGTGAACAGCATGGCATCAGAGGGTATTCCCGTTGGAAACACTGGTCCTGTGCTACCTCCTAACCCCTCAAACCACACCATTGCAGAAGTCAGGCAAGCAGAGCAGCCAGCCCACCTGCCTGTGAGGATCTCCCCTCTCCTACTCAGTTTCTCAGCTGGCACAACACCACCTGGCCATCAGAGGAGTCTACCTACAAAAGGTTCACATTAGTCCCAGCTATAACTTAACTTTAAGAGATGAAAAAAATTGTTTTTAGAAATACATTAACAACGAAAAGAGAACCAAAGAGAATCTCCATCCCCTATTGGACACAGAAGGGAACACTGCTACTGAGGAGCAGGAAAAGGCTGGGGTACTGAATGCCTTCTCTGCCTCAGTCTTTAACTGCCAGACCAGTTATCCCTGGGAAATTCAGCCCCCTGAGCTGGAAGGCAGGGACAGGGAGCAGAATAGATCCCCCACAATCCAGGAGGAAGCAGTTTAAGACTTGTTGAGCCTCCTGGAACTCTCAAGTCTATGGGGATGGATGGGATCCACCCGAGAGTACTGAGGGAGCTGGCGGAGGAGCTTGCCAAGCCACTCTCCATCATTTACCAGAAGTCCTGGTTAACAGGGGAGGCCGCACACAACTGGAGGCTTCCCAATGTGACGCCCATCTACAAGAAGGGCCAGAAGAAGGATCTGGGGAACTACAGACCCATCAGCCTGACCTCGGTACCGGGGAAGGTTATGGAGCAATACATCCTGAGTGTGCTCTGCAGGCATGTGCAAGACAGCATGGGATCAGGCCCAGCCAGCTTGGCTTCATGAAGGGCAGGTCCTGCCTGACCAACCTGATCTCCTTCTATGACTAGGTGACTCACCTAGCAGATGAAGGAAAGGCTGTGGATGTTGTCTAACTGGACTTTTATAAAGCCTTTGACACTGTCTCCCACAGCATCCTCATAGAGAAGCTGGCGGCTCATGGCTTAGACAGGTGCACTTCTCACTGGGTAAAATACTGGCTGGATGGCCGAGCCCAGACAGTTGTGGTGAATGGAGCTAAATCCAGTTGGCGGCCGGTCACGAGCGGGGTTCCCCAGAGCTCAGTTTTGAGGCTAGCCTTGTTTAATATCTTTATCAAGGATCTGGATGAGGGGATCGAGTACGCCCTCAGTGAGTTTGCAGATGACACCAAGTTGGGCAGGAGTGTGATCTGCTTGAGGGTAGGGAGGCTCTACAGAGGGACCAGGACAGGCTGGATCAATGGGCCAAGACCAGTTGTGCGAGGTTTAACAAGGCCAAGTGCCGGGTCCTGCACTTCAGTCACAACAACCCCTGCAACGCTACAGGCTTGGGGAGGAGTGGCTGGAAAGGTGCCCAGCAGAGAAGGCCCTGGGGGTGCTAGTTGACAGCCGGCTGAACATGAGCCAGCAGTGTGCCCAGGTGGCCAAGGAGGCCAACAGCACCCTGGCTTGTATCAGGAATAGTGTGGCCAGCAGGAGCAGGGCAGTGATTTTGTCCCTGTACTCGGCAGTGGTGAAGCTGCACTTTGAATACTGTGTTCTGTTTTGGGCCCCTCAGTACAAGGAGGACATTGAGCTGCTGGAACATGTCTAGAGTAGGGCACTGAAGCTGGTGAAGGGTCTGGAGAGCAGGCCTTATGGAGAGGGTGAGGGAAATGGGGTTGTTTAGTCTGGAGAAGAGGAGGCTGAGGGGAAACCTTATCACGCTCTACAACTACCTGAAAGGAGGTTGTAGTGAGGTGGGTGTTGGTCTCTTCTCCCAAGTTACTAGGGACAGAATGAGAGGAAACAGCTTCAAGTTGCATCAGGGGAGGTTTAGGTTGGGTATTAAAAAAAAATTCTTCACTGAAAGGGTGGTCAGGCATTGGAACAGGCTGCCCAGAGGGGTGGTTGAGTCACCATCCCTGGAGGTATTTAAGAGACATTAGACATGGTTTAGGAGACATGGCAGTGTTGGACTGATGGTTGGACTTGATGATCCTAGAGGTCTTTTCAAACCTTAATTACTCTATTATTACTGTTTCAGTTTCTCCTGCTCCAGAAGCACAGAAAGATGCTGCAGTATGACAGCTGTCTTGATATGACACTGCAGCTCTGAATACATCTGCTGCAAGAACAAGTAAACATTAATCAAATCACTTGACCTCTCCATATCTTATCGTCATGGTTCAGCCCCAGTCAGCAACTAAACACCACCTAGCCACTCACTCACTCCCCCCGCCCCTGTGGGATGGGGGAGAGAATCGGAAGAGCAAAAGCAAAAAAAATCTTGTGGGTTGAGATAACAACAGTTTAATAATTAGATTAAAATAATAATTATAATATTATTATAATAATAACAACAATAATTATAATATAATAAAAGGAAAAGAGAAAAATGGAAAAAACCCAGAAACACAAATGATACAACCACTCACCACCCGCCGACCAATGTTGCCCGTACCCAGGCTGCAATTACTGCCTCCCTCCCGCAGCCAGCTCCTCCCAGTTAACATACTGGGCATGACATTTAAACCCGCTCTCGTGGCTGTGCCCCCTCCCTTCCCGGCTTCTTGTGCACTCAGCAGAGCATGGAAAGCTAGAATAGTCCTTGTCTAGTATAAGCACTACCCAGCAACAACAAAAACATCTGTGTGTTATCAACCTTGTTTTCATACTAAGTCCAAAGCACAGCACTATGCCAGCTACAGTGAAGAAAATTAACTCTACCCCAGCTAAAACCATGACACTTATTCAGCAATCTGTCATGAGGTTGATAATATCACACTAGGTTGCAGTGAGGCTTAGTTAATTTCTTTAATGTACTTGAAGATTTCTAGATATTTGTTATATGCACAAACATAGGCTAAACACTGGTAATTCTGTGAGCGCCAGCCATTGATTGAGTACATCAAGAAGTCTCTAGCATCAGGCAGGTGGTTAGCAAGTAGGAAAGTAGCATAAATATCTGTGGACAGATGGCAACCCCGCACCCATCCTCACAGGTACCCACCTTGTATTTGGGAAGTACCCTGCCCGTCTCTAATCAGTGACCGTCCGGCCTACAAGCAAGAGCTTCCTATATCAAAGCAGCAAGATGATGCTCCTGCATAATCAAAATTAACCAATTATTTTGTGCAACAGCTTGTTCACTTTGATGTGCATGT
Source organism: Phalacrocorax aristotelis (assembly GCF_949628215.1). Classification (NCBI taxonomy): domain Eukaryota; kingdom Metazoa; phylum Chordata; class Aves; order Suliformes; family Phalacrocoracidae; genus Phalacrocorax; species Phalacrocorax aristotelis. The sequence goes on along the minus strand of NC_134287.1, from coordinate 10,079,866 downwards.
CTAAATAATTATTGCAGGTATATGCAAAAAACGTTCTAGCTTAATGGGCTCCTTATTTTGTTTGGTTTTGGCCAGAATGATTGCCTATGAAGAAAAATCAGAGAGCTTTAGGCAGTTGTTAAAAACACAGTTTGTGGGGAGAAAGGAATTTGCAACGGGGAAAAAAACCTCATTTGAATAACAAAATAATTTTTGTTGATGTTGTTGTTGTTGTTTATAAGCTATTTAAGCCCTGGGGTGGATAGAAAAGGGAAAATAAGAGGAATTTATCTGTCAAACATGTTTTTAACAGACAGTACCAATGATAAAAACCCCATTTTGAGTTTGAGCAATGAGTAGCACATCATACAGTTTCTAGGAAGGAAATTAAAATAAAAGAGAACTTAATGAGCTGCGAAAATATTGTAAAAAGTTATGTTTATTTTAAAAAATACATACAAGAAACATTTCATCCTCCTTTAATCTCTCAAGTCTTTTAATTTATTCAGCCAAACTTGCCATCACCACTGTTAGAAAGGTTTGGAAAATAAGACGGCATTTAGCTTCCTCCCTTCAAGTCACAGGGATCAGAGTTTCCCGTGCAGAACTTGAGGCATGTGAGACATATCTGTCCCCAGCAAAGCTCATCCTCTCTTGCTCTGCTTAGTTTGCAGAGGGTCGGGGTTGTACCTCAGACTCAGTCCTTGCTCCAACTGGCTCTGCAGCCCACAAACAAAATGTGAAATAGTAACCTGCTGCCTCAAGCAGATGCGTTGGAGGTGCACAGAAAAAAGGAGGCAGCGTGGACTGGCAGCGGCCCCAGCGCAATGGCTGCCCTTGCAGGGCAAAGAACTCTATGATTAGGGCATTTGTAATATAACTGAGATATCCAAGAACAAGGCTCAGACACTGTAGACACAACATCTCAGATCAGTTTTCAGCTCTGCCATGGATCTCTGTTGCTTAAAATCTGTCTTGGTCCTTCAACAGCTGCTTTCTGCTTCACCATAAGAGTTCACTAAAGCAACTTCCACCCACTGCACATAAAATAGTTTTGACAACAGCTCTATTTCCATCTTTTGGCTTTGAATAAAACATCCACAGATTAACAGCCCAACATCCATAGCAGGGAACAAGGTGGGCACCCAAAGGTCACAGGTATCACCCCTGAGCAGCTCCTGTGTTAAACCTGTTTCTCATAACCAAACAAGGAAGAGACCAGTCACCTCCATCACTTGTACCTGCAGCCAGTCATGGAAATCAACAGTAAAAAAGAATGAGGCAAAAATCCACAAGTATTGTAGTATTTACATGGACGTGTATGTGCACATAGGCTTTCAGATTTCAGGAATCTGACACTGTTTTAGAAGAATAAAATGACCCTTTTATACTTTAAGGAGTTAGTCATGCTTGCTTTTGTGGATTGTTTGGTTTGTTTTTTGACTAGTAAAACCAAGTCTTATTGCAGACATTTCACAGGACACATCCACAACATTTAAATTACAAAGACAGATCATTCTTCACAGGCACCCTTGACTTACCTGGATTTAAAAAATAAAGCAAGTTAATTCTTTATATAGAAAAAGAAAAACATATTTCAGGTAACTGCTTTGCAAGTGGTGCCTTGTTATAAATGGATCGGTGCTTTCTTCCAAAGAAATTCCTAATTCACAGTAAGCTAATTACCACAAAGCCTCGCGTGTTCAGCAGTGACAAGCTAAATCACCCCTGCTTGCAATTTCTAGAGCTTCACAAAAGCCAGAAGTGGGAAAGAGGACCAAAGAGAGGAGTCACCACCTGCTCACCTGGGAATAAGCTGCAGCTCCCACAATTGCCAAGGAGCGAGTCCTGGTGGGCGCCTCGCACCCTCACTCCCCTCCGGGCCAGCTCCATCCCCTCATCCTCACCGTCTGTGCCCATCACAGCTCTTTTTTTTCCACTTATTGACCAGAGTTTTCACTGCCTTGGTTTGATCCTCTATGAGCCTAGGTATTCCCAACAGCACAAGTTAGCCAGAACCTTTCTTTAAAGGCTTTTCCAGCCTGCCCATCAGTGAGTACAAGCTCTCCACAACTAGTAGACAAGGGCATTGATTCTTGCGCACAGGGTATGTATTACAGCTGGGAGAAAAGAAACAGATCGTTTAGTGTGGAATATTTGGAAGGTTTGGTTTTGGATTTTTTTTTTTCTAAAGGCTGACAGAATTTCCTAAAGGAAGTGAGAAAACAAACAAAACAAAAATTCATTTTGTTTCCATTTTCAAAAGTTGAGATATTTCAGGATATCCCCAAACCCTATCCTAATCTTCACATACTGGAAGAGAGAAAATAAGGTGAAGAGAAAGGCAGGAAATTAACTTGAATAAAATTGGAAAAGTCACAATGTTTGAATTTCAACGTTCACAATGTAATTTTGTTATTAACCAGAAACAAACTGGTTTTGAGTTTGTTAAAAAACAGCAGAATGTTTCAGCAGAGATGAGAACTGCATCATGAAAGTTTTGCTTCTCTGCTCTCGGACCAGGTTCAGCATGTCTTTCTTCTGCCATTTTTTGGCTCTTGAGTTGCTAAGCTTGGGGGAGCGCACACCATGCAGCTGGCTCTGCAGGGGTTTCCTGACTCATAATTACTCCCAAATATAAAGCAGGATTATCAGGAGGTTCCCAAATCACAGATTTTCTGGGGAATCCCAGATTCCCCAAATCACCATCATGCGACATGGACAACAGCAGCAAGAGACCTTCTGCCCAGGGGGACAGGTGCCTCCCCTGGGTTAGTCCAGCCCTGGCCCCACAGAGCTGGAGTGCCCCGAGATCCCTCTTTCTCACAGCCATCTCTGACCAGCTCTGGGCTGCGAGCTCTGGCCCAGCTGTAGATCTCAAGGCTGTTGTAGAGATGGGAGCTGTAAAGTGAGTTGCCCAGGAGGCTGATTCAGAGAAAGAGCTTAATTTAGCCCCACTGAATCACCCTGCAGAGATGGCTGCTCTCTGACTATAAAAGGAACTGGAAAGATTAATGAAAAGTGTGCCTTTGTGAATCCCTGTCCCCAGTGTCACACAAAGTCTGCTTCGTGGCCTAATCCACGTGGCCCAAATCTTAGACTGCTGTCACAAGCACTGTCAAGCAAACAAACCAAAAATAACTGGGGCAGATAAGAGAACAGCAGGAACTGATTTACAGCAGCTTCCGTTACAGTGCTATGCACCATCTGAGTTAAAGCATCATTAAAAGGAGCTCTACAAGCCCCTGAGAGCATGTGTGCCCACCCTCCCTGCCCAGGGGTGGGGGGGAAGGCAGGGGAAAGGAGGAACCCCGGGCTGCATTTGATGTTCAGGGACAAGCTGGGTGGTGGCATGGACACGCAGCAGCACCAAGGCTTTCAGAGACAGGGAGCAACCCAGCAACCTGCCAGTCAGCAATGTGCCCACTTAAAAACCAATAGAAAGTCAGGGCTCCTTTGTCTTGCTTCTTTATATAAAGGATCCTGAATTATTATTACATCACAGAGGGGAAGTTGGAAAGGAAAAAAGGTTCCCAGACTCCAGCTCTCAGGTCAGCCTCTCACATCCAGGGCGCTTCCTTGCCAAAAAGAACGAGCTCGATAAGGGGGTTAATGGCTGGGGTACAGACTCAGGAGAGCTCTCTGTGTTTCCATCTTTTCTGGAAACCTGCCAAGGGATTTTCTTGGGCTGATAAACTTCAGGAATGGGGTTTGAATGCTCACACTGTCTATGGGTCAGCCTGCCTGCACCCCCCTTTCTTTGTATCCTCCTCCTCCATGACCTTTTAAGCCTAGCTTGCAATTTTGAACAAAACTGATGAAGGAAATCTGCTCTTACCAGAGCCATGCATTTATGACTGCTGTTACCCACACCAAACAAAGCCTGTGCTCAGCTACAAGAGGTACATCCAGGGCAAGGAGGACTTTGTTCCTTAGTGATGGGCAGGTTGGTTCTCTCAGCCCATCTGCATGTCGGTGGACCAAGAAACTGCCATAGGGCTGCTCAGGGCTTACCTGGGGATCACAGCCTCATCCTCTACCCAGAGAGAAACACAGGGGCCTACTGCCAGTGCTCTGCAGGGAGCCATATTTCTCCACCCAGAAGAGCATTTGCCCACTTACAGCACCAAGCAGCGGATCAGGGCTCTGCTGTGCAATGTGTGGTGAAAGCACAAAGCAGACTCTGACGCTGTGTTGCCTCTGACAAGGTTAGTCCAGGTTTTTATTGATCTGAGCTGCATTTGTGGGGTCTGATCCACAGCTTTAAATCCAAGCCCAGGAATTAATGTAAAGTTTCTTTTCTGGGAACCCCCTCCACACCTTGTGCCTTTGTGCGCTCTTTGTTATGCCACACTCAGGCAGGATGGGCAGCTGTTGCCATCACAATAATGACACTGAACTAAACAAACTCCATTTAGAAGCTGTGCCACATGATCCACATCATTACCTGAAGGAATCATGTGCATCAAATCCTCGTTTTTACCAGCTTTGCTTCTTGCAAATGATTGGAAGTGTAAAGCAATTTGAAAAAGTTAATGTTTTGCAGATCAGACACTACTCATCACGGAATGTTACCACTCCTAAATTATTAATAGTAAAAAATGAGGTGTCCCAGAGCTGCTCATTTCTGGGTAAGGGAAAGTAGGAGGGGTGGTAAGAAAAAAGGATTGTGCTATTACAGGTTATTTTTATCCAACGTTTCTATGCTTCTGTCATTAGCTAATTGATGACACAGCCTGTTTAATATTATGTCTGCCTTTGGTATTTATAGCTCACCAATTACTGTAGTATCTAGGTGCTACTAACAAGCTTCTCACAGATTAATTCGGATGCTCATGGCTGGATTCTTTGGTGCAAGGAAGTGCAAATCCCTTGAAGTCAGCCAAGGATTTATTGACCAGCCTGCTTAATCGTGCATGGTGATGCTCGATCACAGTTTATCCAGTACTGAGATGAGCAACAGCAGGAACAAGGCACCATGTTGCACAACGCAACGGCAGCCACCCTTAGACACCTCTGACATTTCTCCTGAAATTGCTACCAGTGGATCCAGGGCCAATTCTGCAGTGGGACACCTCCGAGTGTCATTATTGCCTTCAGCAGGGCCCAGAGCAACTCAAAGCAAACTTTCAGACATTTGATCCAAGCACTGATTCCCTGGAGAGAGGGAGAGAAGGGCTGATTGATTTCCAGGCAAGTGTCCAGTCAAATACCTCCCAGATACCAATGATCTCTTTGTAGCTGAATTCATAGCACTAAGCAGCAACATCATAAGCTGGCTAAGGTCTTGCACTCATGGTGGATAACACTGACCTTTGGGCAATGCTGCTCAGTGAGAGAAGCGGTACTATCCACATGCAGAGCAACTTTGAATGTCAAAACTGCTCTCAGCTGTTACAAACACCACACAGTTCAGTTAGACCTTTGCCCAGAACCTCTCATTCCTACTGTACATTACCAGGAAAAAATATGCCTCAGAACATATTAATTCCTCTTTCTGCCGCCTACCCTACAGCTTCCATCTGACGATGACAAATGCACAGTCCCAAGAACACTGTGTTCACAAGGAGCTTGTTTGAGATGCAGGCCCCTTGGGCTGCCAGCTGTCAGCAGGTCCTGTTGGTCTGTGGGGCTCAGCAGAGCTCAGCACAAGGATTTAGCAATTCAAGGCCCACCAGGAACAAGCCTCGGAGAAGGGTCTGTCTGCTTCCAAGTCCTATAGGTGGCATGCACAGGAGTGGTTAGCTACAGTAAAATGGCAATTTTCTGCTAATTGTAAACAACATTGGTGCCTATGTATTTCATTTCTGCCTTTACTGAGTAAACCCGAGAAATAATGAAACCTGGGGAGAACATTTGAACTTTTATTGTACAGGGTAAATGCTCTAACATTAACAAATCAAAAAACATTACTTCCTGAACAGCAAAACGCCAGGCCATTTAGATTAGCCAGGCTCAGATTCCTGCTGCGAGCGGGGTGTATTTGTCCACCAGCAAAGAAAAATCTCTCAAAATTAGTGCTTGTCACAGAGCTTCAGAAAGCCTAGAGCTGCACTTAACAGGGCTTCTAAATGCACAAAAATCTGCTTTTAACCCCAAATCAAAGAACAGCCTTTCCAGTAACATTCTCTCTGCCGCTGCCCCTACCTCCTTTTCATCCCTCCTTCACAAGGGAATTTAGTTTGACCTTAAAAAGCATCTTTGTTTTATAGGAACTGGCATGTTGCAATGCATCTGCATGTGATCCACTAATTGCTCCCCCCACAAGGCCCACAGAGACTCCACGGACTGATGTGTCCTGGTTCATTACAACGGATGCTACGCAGAAGAGACAAGTCATGAGGCAGGACTGAGGCTCAGTGACAGCTGAAAGGGACATTCCTCTCCCACCACCAAGCCAGTTCCTCAAGGCACCAGAGTTACAGTGGTTGGTCTGGCTAGAGCATCCCCATCAGAAGCAAACACCCCAGCATCAGGGCATTATTAGCTGCCCCAGCTCCTTCTCCATTTCTAGGTAGAAATGTTGTCATGGAGCTGAGATCACCTTGCCATTGCAAGTTTTGTTAAAATAAGCATAGGTATTTGAAGAGTTTCAGTTTCAACAAGTCAGCATATTTGGTTAAAAAGCATTTAGTTAGAAAACTCTCAGCCAGCTGTAATGGTATTCAACACTTCTATGAAATTATTTTTTCATTCATAAAGACTGTCTGTATTTTTAAGTTAGAAAGTGATAGAGAAAAGTTTATATGCCTCCAAGATTGCATTCTTTAGTGGCAGCTCCTCAATATGAAAAACAATAGCCTTAATTTTAAAAGAGAAGGGAAAGGCTGCAGAGACATCAATGGAGAAGATTAGGTGGACTGGGGAGAAAAACAGCACAATTAGCTCCCGTCTGCACCCGATGCTTTCTCTGGGCTCTTCCAGCTAAACCAGTAATGAAGCAACACAGTCAGGCTGCTCAGAGAAAGCAGCTTTGTCCTTCTCCATACCCCAGCACACAGCCTTGTGGCACACCCGCCTCTCCAAAGATGGTCCACATTTGTGGGTTGCTTTGACTCACACTCCATTTTCCCTGGCTCCTCTTTTACTTTAAGCTTCCCTGGTCTCTGCAAGTGCAGAGACATCTGGGGGACTGCCCAGTACCTTACAAGCCCCCCAGGAGTACCCAGAATAAACTCATCTCTAGCAGCTAAATGGAAGCATTTTACTTCCTTCAGTCAGTTTTAGAGGGAAGCAGAGGAGCAGTTCTACTCTCTCTCTGCACTCACATCACAGAAACAACAGGTATCTGCAGAGACATTGGCAAAACAGATCAAAACAGTGGTTTGAACAGCAGAATAGCCTCTCCCCAGACAGGCATTTCAGGTGGAGGAAATCAAAGTAAAGAGCAAAGTCCTGTAGAATTTATTAAATTGTCTGCTTTAGCAGCTCAATGTTAATCTGCTGAGAGCTCCCCCAATATGCGCGTAAGAGAATAAAGCTAGAAGATGAGAGCCCTCTTGGAGTTTGCTCTTCCCTCAAGCAGACCGAGAAGGGCTCAGCCCTCCCAGCACTCAGGGCTGAGCTCAGACCACGGGAGCTCGGAACACATCCACTGCAATGGGGAGCAACTCCTGAGCCGGACAGTGAAGGGAAAAGCAGCTGCTGCACAGAGAGCAGCTATTTTCTTTTGCAGCACGTGGTCTTCCTCAGCCATTCCCTCGCCTGCCATGCCCACAGCACCCAGGCTGCCCATGATGAGTTCTGTCACATCAGCGCCTGCCTTGAGCTTGGAGACAGGCAGATCTGCCATGGCGTCAGTCCTCTCTGCTTGCACATGGTGTCACCAAATGCAAAAATCCCTGGAGCATCTGGGTACAACACAGCTTGTGCCTGTCTGCCTCTCACTCCTGTGGCAGCCTCGGTGTTTGGCGTGCTCGAGTAACCCTCCATGAGCCAATCTCCTGGGGGGGGCCACCTCCACCAAAGCCACAGCAAAGGACTGAGCGTGCCCTGTGTCACAGCCTTTCTGCCACACTGGGCAAAGAACAATCATGCGAGGGCTCCAGGGACCAGTTCAGCCAGCATGCACACAGCTTCAGGAGACACCTCTCTTGAAAGAGGGGAAAAAAAAAAAAGAGGACAGAAGGAAGAGCTTTACTTTAGTCTGGTAGGGGTTAAATAAGTCCCTTGAGCTCAATCAGACATCTGGAAGAGCTGGACAATGTTGTGCTGATACACCTTGGCACTGCTTGATAGAGGATGGAGAAAAGCTCCCTCCAGGCTCCCCATTATTTGCCCCAGGTCCTGGTCCGACTCGTGCAGGACACTGGGCACATTGCCCACCCCTTGCAACACCCTTGTTCCCTGCTTTTTGGCCAGCATCCTTCTGCTCTAGAGTTTATGCCGGTGCAAGTCAGAAGAGCTGCGCTGACACCAGCGCCAAGCATACTGCCCTGCCTACAGTCCCATTGTACTACATTTTGTGCACCCCAGACAAACCAATACCGCAAGTGGAACTTGAGCTAGCTAAATGTCCAGGCTATTTCTCTGGATTAATCATCCTTACATGTGTCATGTCAGACTGCCACAGCCTCCGTGGTTGGTGAGGTATTCACTGTCTCACCTCATTGGGGGTCAGGAAAATGAAGCAGCTGTGTGAGGTGCCCCATTACTTAAACAGTGTGTTCTGAACCTGAAGTACCTCGCAGGGAGGCAGCCAAGAATTCATCCTTCTCTTTCAAAAGTTCTGCCCCTTAACATAATGTAAGAGTCTGAAGCACCAAAAAAAAAAAAGCCCTCTACAGAAACAGGAAATTGTCCATTCCTGCCCCATGCAAATTCCCTATTCCCAATGGACAAGCCCTGAATACATACGCAAAAAGGTTTTAAAGGTGCCCTTTGGCTATAAAATAGATCTTGCCCAGGGCTACGTCAGCAGCCGGAGACACATCCAATTCCTTAGACAGATACACACGGAATCATGTAGGTTGGAAAAGACCTTTAAGATCATTGAGTCCAACTGTAAACCTAACCCTACCAGCTCACCACCAAAGCCTGTCCCTAAGCACCACATCTAACATGTCTTTTCAATACCTCCAGGGATGGTGACTCAACCACCTCTCTGGGCAGCCTGTTCCAATCCCTAAAACCATTTCAGTGAAGAAATTTTTAGGAAAAATTTCTAAACTTCCCCTGGCACAATCTGAGGCCATTTCCTCTCATCCTATCACTTGTTACTTGGGAGAAGAGACCGACCCCCGCCTCGCTACAACCTCCTTTCAGGTAGCTGTAGAGAGCGATAAGGTCTCCCCTCAGTCTCCTCTTCTCCAGACTAAACACCCCCAGCTCCCTCAGCGGCTCCTCAGACCTGCTCTCCAGACCCTTCACCAGCTTTGTTGCCCTTCTCTGGACACGCTCCAGCACCTCAATGTCCTTCTTGTACTGAGGGGCCCAAACCTGAACACAGTATTCAAGGTGTGGCCTCACCAGTGCTGAGCGCAGGGGGACGATCACTTCCATTCAGGGGATGCTTAGGGCTGCAGAGGAGGCAGAGGAGGTTAACTTTCTGCTAAATTCATCACACCAGAGAAGCTGGAGGAGACAGGGCTATAGCAGACAAAGCTCAGAGGATACTCAGTGCAGCGGCTGGATGTCCAGCACAGGGAGAGAAATCTGGGTTATGGGAGGGGAGGGCCAGCAAAGCTGCAGGAATGTGGCTCTTTAAAGAGGTAAGTCCCTTCCCTGCACCAGGGCTCTCTGGGGATGCTGGAGCAGCAGGCAGCAAAGGCTGGGGGATGCTGAGCTGACTGCAGTCACCCAAACCTTTCTAATTTCCCTCAGTGCCTCTTGGCTGGCTCTGAGCTGGTGAGCTTGGGATGGGAGAGTGGGGCCAGAGAGGAACCTGTCCTTGAGGTTTCCAGACCAAAGAGGTTTGATGCAAACTGCAAGCAAATGTATCACCAGCACATCTGTCACCCACTCTGCATTTCATCCACTAGTAGGGAAAAAAAAAATTAAAAAAAAAAAATCTCAATTTAAGAGAGGCTTCCAGAATCCTCACAAGAAACAACTTCAGTAGAGACCAAATGCCAGAGCATTGAGCCCTCCCTGTCCAGAGGCCACCCATACAGGGAAACCCTTCAGAGCTGGTCCACAGCCAGCTCCCAAACACAGTGGTGGCACAACTCTACCCTACGAGAGGCAGCAATATTCAGCCCCCTACAGCAGGGCTGTCGGAGGGCTAGTCTCCTTCACCACCTCTCCAGTCAGACTGCAAAGACACAAAGTAGCCTTCCTGCTTGCTTAAATACATCTTCATCCCCTCCTCTTCCTCTGCTGCTCATACGTGTTTTTCTACCCCTGCCCCCTCCCTCACACCATCTCTTTTCCTCTCTTCCCCCTGAACACTTTGTGGCAGGGTCCACACAACTAACTATATTCTGTTGTACATTAGGACAGAAGAGCCAGAAAACAAGGACATGGGTCCTGCTCCAAAAGGAATAAATAAAACCAGCCTTCCTGCCTTTACAGGGAGAGCTGAGGAGTGTGCATCGCCGCTGGCAGCAGGGCTTCCCCAAGTTACATTAAGAGCACAAGAGTTATTGACTAAAAGCTGTGTTTACTTTTAGCAAAAATGATAACTGCTGCCAACCACGTTTATCTCCCCACAAATCAGACGTTAATGACAGTTCACCAAAGCATTCATCACGGTGGTGGCACTTGAATGCCTGGCATAACCCCAGTGTCTGGCCCCTGTTTAATGACCCTACAGTCACACCCTCTGGGTTCACCCAAAGAAAAACCCTTCAGCTGAGCAGGGGGAGGATAGACCAGCAGCAAGATGGTACCGCAGCTGCACCCAGATTTCTCTCCATCAGAGAAATGTTGCAGTACTGATAGCGATGGACAAAGGTGGACCCGAGGCACAGGGCTGGGCAACAGCAGCAGCACTGCAGGAGAGCCAGGCAGCATAACCGACCTATGCCTTCAACTGCAAATCAGAAAACTGAAGGGAGGCTGAGTAATCTGTTGCTACAAGGACTCAGGTCCTGCCTGATGCTGCTCAGATAATGTGTACTGGAGAGGAGCACAGCAAAAAGCTTCAGTCCACCTAGTACAAGAGCATGTCCTTTGACCAGCTCCTCCTACACCCTCAGACCCACCCAGGCTTTGACACTTCCATCTTTCACAGAGATCCAGGCTATCCAGCCCAGAGGTATCCCATGCCCTGGCTGGCAGGAAAGCAAGGGGCATAAACCATTGCACTTGTCGTCGTGTCTCTGATGTGCTTTGCATGGGGCTGGAAGAGTCCACAGGAGGAGGCTGTTGGGGTGGTTATCCGGCAGCAAGCACCACATGCACGGGCATGGGGATGAATCAGGTGGAACGGTGCAGGAGCCAAACCACTGCTGTCCAGCCAGACCTGTTGCTTCCTTTTGGACTTCAGGAGTTGACTTCTGAACACTTTTAGCTGGGCTTCAGCAGGCCTTCCTAGTTCAGTTGTCCTCATTGGTTTTGATGCCTAGATAAAGACTCCCCTCCCTAAGCCAAATTCCTGTTATGTATTAGAGAAGGAACATGCTGAGATCCCACTGCTGATATACATCATGTTTGGTAAGGGCACCTCGCAGAGAGCCTGGCAATAAGAGGCCACGCTCCTACCCATAGCCTGGGAACAGGTGGGGACCCCTCACACACATACGGCATCCCTGGGACAGCCTTGCTGCACTGGAGGTGGCACACTGAATGCAGAGGGGAAGGGGGGCAACAGAGGAAGACACAGGATCAAGTCCAGTACCCCTCCATACATGTTTTACAGTTGGTTCTCTGACCCTCCTCCTGCCACAGGCCCTGAATGTCTGGTGCTGCGCCTCTATGCTCCTGCAGCTCTATCCTTCCCATCTCTCCCCCTGAATCCTCACGCCTGGGCCTGAGCTAAGTCCTTCCAGCCACCTACACAACCTATTACTAAGACAGGATCCAAATACTTTGCTCTTCTGCTTTAAACCTCGTGCCAGGCTGACCCTGAGTCAAGCACCCAAATCAAGGCTGGAAGATCACAACCCTTCCAGACTGAAGGAGTTACTACTATACCCTGTATACACCGGGAAATCTTGGCTGGAGAACAATACTAGCCTTGCCATCCTGTCTTTTAAATATGTGCTGTGTGTACACTACCCATACGTCCATCACCAACATGATTATCTTTTAAGCATTTATGCCATTTACTGCAGTCCATCAAAATAAATCAAGCTGCAGTATCAACATCAAATCATAAGGGAAGATCGTTTTATCTAGTGAAGCAGTGCTTTAAAATTGCTTATAGCTGCTGTATTAGAAAAATAATAAAAATAAAACCTACTAATAGCTCCAAAACAGTAATGACTTTGCCTTTAAAAATGAATTAGATATTAAACAAAAATTATAGCCCAAAAGGGGATAATTTTAAAAATGTAACAAAATAAAATTAGGAAGAAGGGGGAAACACACCTTGAGCTCTGTAAGTCAGAGCAGCTTTCCCATCCTGAACATGCAGCAGTGCTGAGGAGCAGAACATCAGCACAGCTGCATTATTTTTCTTGCGTTCATAACACCACTTTTTGTTAAATTAAGAAAAGTAACATTCAGAGCAAGTGTGTGCTGTGCCCCTGCCTGAGCAGCTGGGGAGGAGAAGTCCTGTCAGCAGTAACACGGTTCAGACATTTCTCATCTGAGAGCATACAGTGGTCCTGGGACCTTAAGTCCCCAGTAGCCACCACTCACCCCTGTGCAGGAACCAGGGAGATGAGCACCCCAGGGCTGGGGAAGAGCCTGTCCTGGCACAGCAGCGCTCACATGAGGCAATTTAGGACCCTTGTTAATATTATTTCCTCTAATAATAAAAGGCAATGATGTTTGCTTCAAGGATGAACTTCTCCGTTATTCCCCATTCCATAATATACGGTTACATGTAGGGACACTCTTGAATGAAGGATGGCGAGAGGACCCTCTAGGAGAGGATCACAGCATTTATGTATCAGTAATAAAGTGGTGTTAAAAAGCCAACTTGCTCCTACCTGCAGAGGCCTCCAAAGCTATGAATCATTTATATCCAGGAGAATGCTCTAGAACTCAAAGCCCGATGACCCACACAGCTCCTCTGCAGAACCAGAGGCCTTCTGCCACAGAAAGGGAGCTAGGTCACAGTGACATAAGGCCGTATGGGATGGAGGTATCAAATTCCCATAGAAGTCCTGCAAGTCAGAGCCCTCACCAGAGCCTGGTGCTCTTGGAGAGAAGGGCAATGATCCTCTTATCATCCAACTCAAAAAGCAGAGCCCTTGCAGCTCATCTGGACACTTCAGACTTGCTTGTGGCCAGGAAAAGTCTGTACTGGTGGCTTGGTCACTGCCCATGACCTTTTGTTCATTCTTTTTAGCCCGTGATTTCCTGAGCATCACTTTAAATCTTTGAGACTGTAAGGTCCTCATGAGTGAGGCTACATCTTGGCTGTACATTTGGCCAGTACGTCGTAAATGGGATAAGGCTTTACAGCCCCAGCACAAAAGAAAGATGCTCCACTCTTTGCACTAGACCTGCTGCAGACCTCTTTCCTTCTTCCTCTTCTCCCCCAACAAAGCCCACTGATTAATTTTCCTGTGCAGGATACAATCATTACGATCTCATGGTGCACTATAAAAGAGGAACCCAGTTTTGTACTGGAAATGCTCTTAACCTGTTCCCCAGGGACTGGCACCTTGCATCAAGCCTTTAATAATAACTCTGTAAGAGCTATTACAAGAAAATATGGGTAGGGGAGAAGACGGTGTGGTTGCAACAGTGTTGAGAGGAAGAGTTTGTGACGTTCCCAGGAAGGACACTTTAGAGATTTGGGCCAAAGGAAGGTGTTAAGATTATGCAAGCGTTCTTTGTGGGTCTCCCCAGAGTCTCTGGCTTTGCATCCCAAATTCTTCCTGTTCCTCATTAGTGTGTCTCTATCCCCTGCTCACCAAGCAAGCCAAAATGTCATCCTGTTGTCAAAAGCGATCACATTTGCTCCCTCACGCTTAACTCTCTGTGCCAGAAAGATTGACCTCACCTGTCCTCATTATTTTATTTTCCCCAATTGACACCATTCGGATTTGGGGGGTTGTTTGTTCTCCACTGTGGCTTCTGCACAGACAGCAGAAGGCTGACAAAACCCTCTTGCAGACACACCAGCCTGGAGGCAAGGTGAACACTGGGGTGAAGTACTTTTGGAGGAAAGGCAGCTTCTGCCACCCCTAAACTCTCATAGCAGAACAGGGAAGCCTGGGAAGCTGGGGGAAAAGGGGCTTTGGCACCTGATCTACAGAGTAATTTAAGTTTAAAGGAGGGATTTGGCATAAAAGGGCCATAAATGCACTACAGTGATCTATGCACGGTCCCAGCCCTGAGCCGTGGTTACAACCCCATGATCCAGACAGCTGCATTTATCACCTCGGCTCTCACTAAACTCTGCTCCAGTTCTGGGAGCAGTTTTCCTGGAAAACAGCTCGTGCTTCTGGGGTCGCTGCTTCTTTCATTTTTAGGTTTCTTCTCTCTCTGCCTTTGTTTTTTTAATAAGTGCCAAACTCTTTGGAAGTCCTAATGTTTGCTCAGGCTCCCAGCCCTTCACACATTCCATGCTGTCCTTCTCCTCAAGGGGCTTTCAGTCTGTCCCACTCTAAAAATAATTCAAGAGAAATTAGAGGAGTTATATTCCATCTGTCTCTGGAAATGGTCTTTGTGCTCATAATACTTGCCAGTGACACTCCATCATGACAATTACCACTGCTATTTTATCTCTCTCTGCTTGTAACGCTGACGAGGGAGCAGCAGGCAGTGCTGGTGTTTAAGCTGAATAAGTCACTTAAATACATTTATACACCCAGATCACAACATACAGCATAAATCTGACCATCTATCGTGCACCGACGTGATACAAATACTCACCACAATATCAGGCAAACCAATCACAAGAAAAGTGCAGGATGATTTGAGCCACAGCTGCCTGTAAGTCTTTGACAAGGGTATTAGATGAAAAAATTCAAAAAAGGGATGAAGCGTCTCACCTAGACATGGCTTTCGCTGTGCTGACTCCATGGGGAAAGCAGCAACTTGAAAAACTTCCTGGTAGATTTGCAGCTACGCTTGTAATATCCTAATCCAGCAAGGGATTGACTGAGGCTCAGCATTGGAACTAGGTTCTTTTCATGACCAAATAAAAGAAGAAAAACGCCCAGGGCCAGGATGCTTGGTAAGGGGGACCTGGCTCAAGGCCTGACTGCAAAGCATCTCCCAGCTGCCCTCCCCAGCTCTGCTCCACTGCCCCATCTGTGCGCCAGGGCTGGGAGGCCTGTCCCCATCGCTGCTGTGCCAGGCAATTGTTAAGAACTGGGAGATGTGGGATCCTGATGCAAAGATCCTGCACACCTTAAACACTTCTCTGAGGGACTCTGCCATAGACTTGGCTGGGAAGAAATCACCTTGTGCTTCCAGCTGCCTGTCTGAGATGTGATGTGGGTATCTCTCCTAAGCAAGGTTGTTATGATGTGGTTAGAGTTGGCCCCATTCCTTGTAGTCTTCATCTGGAATGTGCTAGAGAAAGTTGAAATACTCCAGACCCCGTCAGGAGCCAGATGTGCTCTGTGAAATCCACTGCAGCACCACTGAAGCAGAGGACAGTGGGGTGAGCAGGTTTCCCTGGGCACCCCAAGGGGAAGATAAAGCTCAGCAGAGCTCAAGTGCTTCACAACGGCCAGGTGAACAACTTTATGGCAATGGCACGTTGTGATCCTAGGCAAGAGCCATTCTTCAAGCAGGCAGTTAATCTGACACCTTTCTTCCCAATTCCCTTCTCCTTCAGCCTCACTGTAAGCTCAGAGCAAGCTCAGGGAAGATATGAGCCATAGTCTGGAAGCTTTATGTGGTAACAAACTCTGCCTTTCTCTGCCTTGCAGGTGCTCGGAGCGGAGAGGGGGTGAAGGTACTGCACACAAATTGGAGACACTTCAGCCTCTCATCCACCCCAAGGATCTCTGCTCCCAATATTCGCCTGCTCCCTGAGCAGCATTTTGCCCGCAGCATATCACTCTATGGACTGTGCTTTAAATGGCAGCATTTACTAGTGGAAACATTGTTCAGCAAACCCAGTCTTATTGTTTTTCCAGGAGTCCAATAAAACCCATGGAAGCGTTGATTTCCCCCCCTAGGATTTCTGATTGCTGGCTCTCCCATCAGGCTGCTGCAAAACGCAGTTTCCCAAGGCCAGCCGACCCGCAGTACTGCAGCCCTGGGGGAAGCCTTTCCCAGCGCTCCATTTCATGGTGTGGTTAATTAACACCCACCGGCTGCTCAACGAACCTGTCCTCTCCCCGTGTGCGGGGGAAGAGGGGAGGAGGAGAGGGGCACTCTGCAAAGGAGGCTGGCAGCCCTGCCCAGCTCACCTGGGGGATTTGTCCATGCATGCACTGGGCTGCGGGCAGAGGTGATGGGAGAGAATCGGGCAGGTTACAGTGTCACCAGAGCAGGAGAAAGCTGCTGTCTGATGCTGGGAAGCAGGGCTGTACACAGACCCTGATACTCCTCTGTGCTGTGCTCAGGTGAATTTTAACTCAAGATTTGGCACTAAAACTCTCAGGTTCCTATCCTCAACTCCAGAAAAAAATAAAAAATATCTGCGACCTGTCTTGCACATGGTGCCCACTGAGCACCAGAGGCAACACGTGGCCACTGCCTCTGGCTTCTCTTCTTTTCTCAAATTCAGCTTCAACCCAGGTGGTGCAGGTACCTGGATGAAAGAAGAATCCAGGCCCCGTGGTACAGCAGCAAGCACCTCTGCTTTTTCCACTCAGGCAGACCCCGGGCTCTTTGGATGCATCAGCTTAGGGGCTGGAAGCAACCAAGGGCAAAGCAGGTACAGTCCTGGAACATGGGATGGTGATGGGGGAACCAGAGTTGCCAGCACACGGAATAAGAGAGAGTGAAGAAAGCAAGGCTCCGTCTGTAAACCTTGATCAAAGCCCAGCAGAAATCTGCACATTGCCAGTAAAGGAAACAGGCAGGGGATATATGCCGGGTGGCAGAGGGCTTGGGTAGTTTGCTGCCAGCTTGCACTAAAGCAGATTGAAAAAAAAAAATTTAAGAAAAGAAACAAAACAGAAAAAAACCCACCAACAACCACAGTTATCCTTCAGCCTGAAGTAAATTACAAGACACATCCCTCAAGAGCACAAGGTGAAGCTCTTGATCAGACAAGCAATGCTGGCATCTAATTCCCCTTGATATTGCCTGATTTGAATTTTAGTGCTTGTGAAGGTTGCATGACTGACAGCTCTGGAAACTGCAGGCATCTGTTCCCATGCAAAAGGAGGAGAGGGCACAGCCCTGGGCATGAGCATCCTGGCACCAACTCTGCTGCTGGCCAGAGCCACAGGGAGAGGCAGCACATCTGGGGAAAGAGGACAGAGCTCATCCCCTTCTCCATCCAGCCCTTGCACACTCCACCAGAGCTGGGCAGCTGATGCCTTGTGAGGACAGTCATCTGCCCCATATTAGACAGGCAAAAATCAGGTTTGCCACCAGAAATATAAGATCTCCCAGGGTTATGAATCACTTGCTTCTGACACCTCTTCACACCACAAAAGCTGGGTGGTATCTGCAAGAGGTGGAAGGGAGAGTGTGTTCAAACCTTGGCCCATTACCAAAGAAGTAGTCTCTTGGACACCCATCCTCCCTTAGCACCTCCACACTGCAGTATCCACCATGGGGTCTACCAACAGCTAAACCCACCAGAAACACCACCACCACCGAAGGCCCCCACTCTTGTAGGAGAGAGGCATCTAATTTCTGAGAATGACCCCCAGTGTATCCATCCAAAGCATCAGGCTTATCCTGTATTACTGACCATGGGACAGCAATTGGCCTGGGAATGTTTTGCATGCCATCAACATCCAGTATCCGTGGTAAAAGTCAGAGGAAAAAAAATAAATACAAATCAGACTTGGATCCAGTAAGCACACATCATATTAAAAGCAAAGAAGAATTGCGCCTGATTAGATGCAAATGGAAATAAGCTAAACCCTCAGCTAATGTACTCAAGCAGAGATCTGTTGACTTCTGTAACCGAAGTTCACTTTACTGTTCACTTCTTCCAGTTAATACACGTAGCTCTAACCTGCCTGCTGTGCCGCATACCAATTGAAACACTCATTTCTTCAACAAGGACAACAAGATCCACTCCAAAACCAAACCACAACAGAGGTTGCTTTAAGGATTTTTGAAGGTAACTTTGGCAAGAAAAGCTGACTATTGAAGCTGCTCCAAATCCAGGACTGGTGCAAGCATCAGGACTTAGCAAATAAAGAATTGCAGGGCTCTTAAAGAAGGCTGGCCTCAGACATTTCAGGTCTGCGTGTCTTTTTCCTCTACAGCATCTGAATCACCAAGGGACTTGGTAATTTCTGGATGACTTGTGTATACTCAGTTAAAATAAAACTCCAGTGATGAGTTTTCCTAACCTGCCAGGAGGGAATGCATCTGAACAATAACACAGAAATTACAGGGGATGAGGTAGCTCAAACAGGGACTTGGAAGGGAGAACATTTATTACCTGCCCAGCCCTCAGAGTTTGCCCTGCTGTTCAGCCACGCCATGTGCCTCTGCACACCCTTCACTAAAGGGGGCTGCAAAAAGGCACAGCTTTTGCGCAACAAAACCGAGCAATTCTGAGGATGCTCAAAAATTTGCAAGTTACCACCCTTCAGGTGAGACGCGGTAACTGAGCATGTGTTTGCTCAGAGCCTGCCCCGAACGCAAAGTAAAACAGGCTTATTTAAACTGCTGCCCCGGGCGCCTTTTCATTTGAAGTGACAAAGATGGTTTAAGCAAACAGATTTTACTCCACAATTGGGGCCAGCTAAGAGCATACCCGTGGTCAATTCCTGCAGCTCAGCTGCCACAGGGTAGCTTCTGGCATGATCACTTGTGGTCACATGAATGTCAAAGCAGTCCTAGAAAATTGTGCTTTCCCACAGGAGCTGGGCACAGTACTTGGAATTTTATTTATACATTTTTTAAAACAAAACATATGCTTTTACTCCAGAAATACTCTGTGCTTAGGATAAAATTACAGGATGTTCCTGGTGAGGGGAAACAGGAGCACATGTTGACCACTTTTTTTATATTTTCTGTAGGGAAGAATGGTTAATTACCTGCATTCCAGTGCAGACCCCAAGTACACCACTCACTATTTTTGCTTTTATCACACTACAGCTCTCAACGAGGCCGAGCTATCAGTGCGTTTTGCCACTACACAAACACGCTGTGTTTCTACAGAGACACTCAGAAAATTAAGAGGGATCAACAAAAGTTGCAAATACATACTTCACTTGAAGTGCATTCAAACCCCATGTAGAGATTCTCATTTGAGATTAAAATGGCTTTAAATTACTGCTTAGTCTTCTGCCAAGAAAGATCCCTGAGAAATGGTTCTTGCTGTGAAGAACCGTGAAGTTTAAATAGTCAAGACTGGCTGAAAGTGTAATTGTTGTATCCACTTCACACATGGGCAGATTAAAGTGTCCACCATCAGAAACTGAAGCTCCTGGCCTCCTTGGACAGAAACTCAGATCTGCCAAGACTCAGCCTGCAAAAATAACATCCTTCAAAAGAACCTTTGCACCCTTTTTTATATCTGGATGTTAGGTAAGCTGAAGAGCTGAGGGAGAGAAAGAACATTGACAATATTTGCAAAATAAGAAAGAACAGTAAAAATAAAGAAAATGGCTGGTCTGGGATTCATAGAAAGGGAGCAAGACTGTCCTTAAAGCCAGCATAGGATGTGCAACCAGGAAATTCACTGGTAGGAGAAAGCTCTGACCGGCCATGACAAGGTCAGCCTGGCCAGCCTTTCACCATCCCTGGAGGATGCACTACCTCCTTGAAAACCATGGGTTCTCCTTGAAAGCACTCAGGCTATAAGACAAGAAGGATCCCAAACAGAACATCCATGGATACACCCTGGTTAAGAAACAGTTCCACAATTTGCTTACAGATTTGGGTTCACTGTTGCCCTCTCAGAGACACTGCAGGAGAGATGAGCACCGCCCAAGCCAGCAAGGCAGCAGAGAAATTAGGAGCCCCAGCATCAAGTATGGCAAGGGCTATTGCATTCACAAAGGCACTGGGAATACCAATTCCACTTGAAAACTAAGTTAAAACCACCTCTGTGGAAGTGCCCACACACACTACCAATGCCTTGGTCAACAGCAGCCAACCTGCAGAAGGCCAACACTAATGGTGTGCATCCCAGCCCTGTGATTAGGCTCAACACCCTAAGAAACATGCTGCTTCTAGCTAAGGTAGACCACAAGAGCAAAGCTTACCCTCACCTTTTGTTTCAAAGTCCGCAGAGTTTAGCACTCAATTCCTCCCCTTCAGTAACACCCCCTTTACCCTAAAAATCAATGCCTCTTCCCCTCCTGGGCATCCTGCTTGTGGTCACTCACTACCCAGTTAGCACCCAGTGGGGACAGTCACCTCCTGACCTGCATCACGAGGCAGCCACGGTGTAGCTCGTACCCCTGGGTGGCCACATTGTGGCAGTTACTCAATATTTGGTGACCCCTACTCAGCCTCTTCACATCAGAGTGAGCTGAAGGCACAGCTTCACCTCCAAACTGCCTTGCTCCTGTGGCTGCCTGCAAGGACCTGGTTGCTGAAGGCAGAGCAGGCCCCAAGAGAAAACTCAGCACCCTGTGCAAGGCAGGGCAGGATCTCAGCAGGTCTGGAGCCTATTCCAGCCCCAGAGCTGCATTCCCACAGTCTTACTCATACTGACTTGTCTGCACAGCTCTACACACCTGTGATGAGGTATATAAACCCACTAAGGTCAGCAGAGGGATTAAAAAGTATATGGGTTCAATAAACCTACATAGGTGCTCCTATTCAGGGAGAAAGCAAGTTGAAGGGTAAGGCTGAGCAGAGGAGCAGGCAGCTGCTTTGGCCTCAGCCACATGCAGCATGTCCTACAGATCCTGCCCTGGTCCCTCACACCCACATGTGCCACAGGCACAGCTTCACCTCCCCCTTGGAAAATGAGGCTCCCCGAGGAAGCCCATGGGACGAGATCTTAACATCTTTCTGTACACTGAACAGCATAAGTAGCTGATCTGTGTGGGGCTGCTTAAAAAGTACCCAAGTAAGGAACAGAAAGAGCATCAAAATCAAGCTCCTGCTTTTAGAAACACACTAAAAATACACTCTGCTAGAAGAGATGGCACAACAGCTAAACCACCTGCTAGGAAAATAATACTCTATTGCTCAAGTGCCTAAATACAAATGCACATGATTTAGAAGCTCTAATTTGGGTAGAGATAGTCGGGATGGGCCAGCTTTCAGGAAGAGATGGCAGGGGCTGGTTTTGCTGCCCAACTTCTCTTTTTGACTGTCCTGCTGAGTTTACCTCCTGGGAACTTCACATGGATGATAGGGAATAAGTCAAGGATCTATTTCTCTCTGCTCTTTATTGCAACTTCTATTGCACCCTAACGCAAGGATATGAAACAGCAGCCTGAGAGCTGGCACTGTGGACTCACACAGTTACTGGCAACCCACCTGCAGGCAGTGCTCTGGGACACGCAACTGAAAACCTCCGTAGCAGTTCCTTGTCCACAGGATCTGGGAGAGGAACCTCTCCTCTAGTTCACCTAGGCTTTTCAACAACACCTTTCCTGTGCAATCCATTCCTCTCCATCCTGCAGCAGCTTGCTCTCTCTGAAAGTACTTAGAAGGTAGCACTAAAGCTGTTCTTACATCCTGCTATCAGGGTGCAAGAGCCAGCTGCTCCCTAAAGGGCAGGAAACCACAAAAAACTGCTCACCTACAGGGCTCAGCCTGTTAAATGGGGCCCAGGTGGAGCTGATCAGGGCCCTTAAGGCCCATTAGGGCTCCAGGGCCCAACACCTGCTGCTCTGCTCACAGCAAAGCCTCTGCTCTATGGTACTGGTAAAAGTCTGCGGGGGCCAAGTACCCAGCCTTTCCTTCTGCCTCCCCAGCCTGCCCTGGGGTTTGTAGCTCTCAATACAACAGAACCTGAGCTGTGAACTGTTTTCCACTGCTATTGACCTAACAGGTTGCCAGATTTACAGCAGCAGGACATGTTACTGGCTGTGTAGTATATGCTCCTGCTGCTCTGAATTCACAAAGTGAGCATAAATTAAGGACTCTACTCTTGTGCCATGTCTTTGGTGGCTGACAGGTGATTCCAGAAGGGTCACACTCCTGCCTTTGAACTTGATAGTTCAGTGTACAGTGTCTTGTTTGTGTCTTGCTTGTAAAATACACGGAATACAGACCTGCCAGACAAGATCAAAGCTTAAGTTAGACAGGAAGTTACTTAAAATACTATCTACATATTGTGAGAGATCTGAAAATGAACAACATTATATACCTTGCTCACTGAAAAAGACTCCAGGATAGATTCGCTGTGCAAGCTACTACAGCTCCAATCCAAACCAATTAAAGTGAAGAAAGATTTCCTCTAACAGAAATGCCATGGATCATAGCCCTTCGCTTCCATCTTTTCACATATCTTTACAGGAACAAGAAGTTAAAGATATGCTTGCTACTTCTAGGCTTACATCTTGCACAGACTGGAATTCAATTAACATTATTCTGCAACAAAACTTGGAGAAGCACTTCAGAGCTGCTGCTCACAATGCAGAAGCGACTGAACAAATGATACTCTCATTAACGCTCTGCCTTTCCCTGCTGCGCAAGCCAAATCCTTGAACACTAAAAGCACCTCAGCATCAGCTGGGTTCACAGACATCCAGAGCAATTCTTCAAGCTCCCTGACTTTTATAGACGGAGTGGGGGGGAAGGGATTTGGTGTGCTTTAATCCATTCTATTATATGAACTCAGAAATGGTTTTGACTCTCTGGTACCACAAATTAAGCTTGCTGCAGTTATTCTATTCCTGATTATGCTGAAAGTTACTAGCAATAATTTGATGACTATATTTTCTTGCCCCATTTTTTTTCCTTCTTTTCCAAATTAACCTGTGAATTTAGTTTCCCTGGTAGTAAGTAAATAATGCAATAAAACTGGAGATAGTAGCCAACCCATTCGCATCTGGATGCCTGAAATCGTAGATGAATACAGTAAAAGCTCCTGCACTTTGTAGTACAAGTGTATTCACTTCCCAGCCCTTCAGACTAGAAGAGCATGCTGTATGAGAAAATCACAATTTTTTTTTACTCCTCTGTGGTTTTTTAGTTAGAAGACTAATCACTTTTTAGATATAATTGAATTCACCTTTACAAGTCATTAGACAAATGCTATCCCACCCATTTTAAAGGCTGGAAAACTGAGGTCAACAGTCATTCGGGGATGGCACTTCTTACCCTAAAAATAGTCCAATCTGTGCAATGAAAGCTACTATTAAGTACATCTAAAGATGGAAAAGGATCTGTTTTATTAGTGTATTCATAAAAATATATGCAATTAGGGAACAGATTCCACCTGCTTGACTCCCCTTCCTTTGCTATGACCACTGTAACACCTTGTCTCCTAAACCCTGATAACAGACAGAGTGAAAGACACACACCGACTTGGATTACCTCTGGATAAGTTAGGGGGTACGCTGCACAGTTCAGAGAGTGAGTTGCTTCTCCACAGTGTGATGGTATTCTGGGAGGCTACCTGTGCCTCTCTCAATCGGGTGCATTAATAAGTGTGACTTCGATGATTTATTTCAGTACAAATTACTTCCCAGTACCAGTAAGCACAGCAGAGTCCAGCTCTAGGCTGGATAGTCAGGACCTTAACAAATACCGGCTTTTAAAAGCTTCACTAAAACCTATTTAGGATCCCATCAAACTCAAATGCCCATGTCAGTTATTCTCAATTATTCTAACTATAAGGACATGTCAGGTACACAAAAGACATGATTCAGACAGCATGACTGCCCTAAAATGATAACTTTAGCATAATGCACTTGACAGTGAAAAAGCAGTAATAGCTATTTTGGGAACAAAAGAAAAATACAATGGATCTGATGACTAAGTGTTCTTGTCCCCAATGTAAAAGCAAAGTAGATCCCTGTTGTATTTAACTTGATTTCTTTGAATTAAACACTTCCATTAAAAGTTTCCCACAGTAGCTTTAATATTTAATTATGTATTCCACTGAAGGAAAGAACAAAATCTTTGCAAAGGTTTTTTTTGTGCATGTGAAATATTTATCAGCGTATCTCTTTGGACAAGTATTTTTATCCCCCAGGCTGGGAAAAAGCTTCCATGTACAAATCAGTTTCAAAACATTTTATTTTACAGCTTGAAAGTTTTCTATACTTCAGCACCTCACGCCGTGACTTTGTTATTTCACTTGTTAATGAATGGTAATTAAATCTCTTTTGGCTGAAAAGGCTGGAGGGCTCCTGCTGTATTACAAAAACAATTTCTGAAAGTTACAAAAAAGCCCAAATGTCTAGAAATTAAAGAGGAAAGTTTGCCATGTTTTGAGTCCAAGTTTGAATTGCTTGGAAAGGATTTATGTGGGAGAACAGCATGTCCCAGTCAGTGTGTACAGTCTCCCCACTTGCACAGATATAATTATGTCACTTTGTGTCTACCAGAGTAAACAGCAGCACATTCTTAATAATGTACACTGTGGCCACAAACTTCCTTGATCTTACTAACAACTGTAGCAAACACTGCATAAACCCTATTATATACTACCTGCACAAAGAACTGCTACATGTGTACATCTAAGTAAAGACTTGTTAATTTTTCATTTGCTCAGTAGGGCTTGAAACATCAGCATATTAATTTTTCTTTTCTGTTTTTTCTTTCAGGTGCTTTCAGTCAGAAGATACATGGAGTGAGTGCTTACAACAGAGGTAGATAAAGGGGAAATAACTACATATTAAGGCATTTTGCGGTGTTACAGTGCTAAACAGAGACACAGTATTGAAGAAGAAATATCTGTATGGTCCCCACTATTCGGTCACACCAGTGCAGGCTTCTATTGGCATCATATGGGCA
This sequence comes from Phalacrocorax aristotelis, assembly GCF_949628215.1. Lineage (NCBI taxonomy): Eukaryota > Metazoa > Chordata > Aves > Suliformes > Phalacrocoracidae > Phalacrocorax > Phalacrocorax aristotelis. Next base: position 10,054,858 of record NC_134287.1, on the reverse strand, counting down.
GATTTGGTCCACAGTTTGTAAACCAAAACCACATTAATTCTACTATAAAATGCCTTTTCCTGAAGGCAATACAGTGATTTCAGAGGAAAAGTTGATTCTGAATGTCTTTTAAAATTGGAGTTTCTCAAACAACAAAGCACAAATAGGGTTTGGCAAGAAATTGGGAAGGGAAATGTGATGAGATGAGTCCATTCCTAAGCTGTAACTTTGGGAAGGGGTCTGCTGAGAGCAAAGCCCCCTCCAGTGAAGCGAGGAATGTCAGACTTGTGGCGTGGAAACTCAGGTTCCATGTCAGTCAAGAATCGCTCCTTCTCCTTCTCCCTTTGAATAGGAACAAAGAAAAGGAAAACACATATTTCATTCTGCAGCCCAGTGATGTTTACAAGCTAAGGAAATCTGTGTCCTACAAAGTTTCTTTGATGCAACCACATATCAAGGGTTCATTAAAAAATTGTTGATTAAAGCCTGTTAGGCTAAACCACCAAGACTAGGTGGCTGTTTGGATCTAATTACAAGCCTACTGATGGTTTTTGGAATTATTAAAAATTAGAAATAAATGAGCTCTCTTTGTGCTACTCCCCAAAATGGTCAGAGCATCTCATTAGAGCAAGTTTGTACCTGAGCTCCGTGACTTCAGATTTCTAATCACCATCCCATTCTAGCAAGTATATGCCTGTTTTCAAACAGCTACATTCATCAAAGGCACAATGGGGAGATATTTTTTATTTGTTGAATTTTAATTAATAAATAGTGTTATCTGTCTTCACATTTTAACAAAGTTCTAGTGATAATTACCTGCCTGTGACATTTGCAGTAAACTAACACTGTGCTGAGGGTGCACTGATAACCCCAGGAAGTTGGTCCGTCTGAGGATCCAGGAGGGCTTGAATTTGATGGCCTTAAGAGGAGGGAACAGGCTTAGCTGGTTCCACTCTTATGAGGTTGGGGAGGTAAGCACAGCAGAACAAATACGAAGGACAGTATTTCAGACTCACTGTGATATACCTGAAGATTTCAGAGAAAGGTCCTGAGATATTTAAAATTAACGAAGTGGAGCTTTATGAAGTACCAGTTTATCATAACAGCAAAGGTCTCAAGGCTTCACAAAGAAGGTCACTGCCATTACTTTTATTTTACAGTCATTGAGACTGAGACGCAAACGTGAGCGCAACGATGCTTTTGCAAAATCTAGCCTTGTCATATTAGTACTCTGTCTCAGTCCACATTAAGGGAAAAGAAAACACTATCTGGAATTAATACTTTTATCTTTGTCCTCAAATAACTGTGTCAGGAGAGGAGGAAGTTCAGAGAAACCCTTTAGGATGACTAGTTATGTTTCCTTTTCCAAATTTAACCCACATGGAGGTGCGAGAATAGGCAAAAGATGGCACAGATGAACTTCACCATGAAAACCATTTATAACTGTTTTTAATTTTATCAATGTAGCACTAATGGATGTGCCAGCTGACAGCACTAAAAACTAACATGCTATATTTAGATGGCTCATCCTATCTCACTATTGGGCTTTCAACTTTGGGGAGAGAAAATGATCCAGAGTCCATACTCATTCTTTCTTCATGCTCCCATGGAGACAGCCAACAGATGTGCTCATCAGTATGGAAAATTCTCTGCAGCCGAATACTGTAATATATTATGCAGGATTAATGTGCAAGCAGCCACGTGCAAAAGCTCCCAGTTACTACTAACATCCCGCAGTGCAGCTATTTGCATGTATAGAAGTGCAGGATCTGGTCCCTGGTCTTTTAAACTTCGTATTTTTCTCACTGACCCTTATCAAGAACAAACCGGAACCCTGGTGCTAGAAGCAACTAGGAACAATGGTAAAGAAGAAAGGATGCAAGAAGCTGAAGGAAACAATGGGAAGAGTGAGAAAAAGAAAGCCTTAGGCTTCTGGGAGAGACAACATTCAGAATCAGAGAGCAGAAAAAGAGGATTTCAACTTCACAACCAAAATCTTAAACACTGGATTTTCAGCTTGAACACAAAGCTAAATTCCTGTTGTCACTCATTATATCCCTTCAGCATCCCACAGAAAACTGCATTAGTTCAGTACCAAGACTTTAAATCACAAACCAGAACTGTCTTGTGCAAATCAATAAAAGCTTTAGATGATACCTTTGTGTGAGGTTATCTGAGAGTATTAATTCTCTTTCATACCAAGGTAGTCAATAATGCTACTAATGCTATTGTCCTGACAGGATCCTCTTTTTATTAGCAAAACCAGCCACATTTATTTCAGACATGATGTTAACATTAACCAGCATGATAGAGATCAAGTCAGTAGTTTTGTGTCAGCTGGGATTTAGAGCAAACTGAGCTTGTATGAATTAAATGGCTCTGGCTCTTTGGCTAGCATCTACACGCCAGGCAATGCCTGCCCAGCCCGGTCTGAGGCAGGAATGATGTGGAATGGCTGTACGTCAGGGGTGAAGGACTCCCTGGGGAAGGATCTGGCTGCACAAGAAGCTACGTCTATCGCAGAAAGCAAAAGATGTCACACACAATCGGCCGTTGGAAGAAGGAAGGCCGCATGACAATGTTGTTTCCTTTCCGCTGCTGCTGGCCAACACAAAGTGCAGTCTAGAGATTAGAGAAGCTGCAGTTGTTTAGGATTGATATGCCCAGTTATGCCTTGGGGCGTGCATATCTTTCAAAGCAGGATGTAGTCCAACAGGTTTGACTGGGGAACAAAACAACGAGGGACAGAGGAGAGCAACGCCCAGCACCTGGCCACCTCTGGACTGCCACAAACACAAGAGAAGTGCAAGTCTGGGCTGACAGCACAGCGCTGGTAGCCTCTGAGCCTGAGGTGGGAGCAATGAGACGCTATCATCCTGCAGAAGCACCACTAACAGCATCTGAATGCACTTCCAAAACACAGATGTCTCAAAGACACAGTGCTCACTGGACTACAGCCATGCCTGCGCACAAGAACAACCACCTGACAAGCTGCACTAACAGCACATATCTGCCCTGAACCTGGGAACAGTGTAATGAGTCTGGCACTAATTGACCTGCAACATGAAATTCCATTCACTGTGCATGATTAACAGTCCCAAGTTCAGTCACCATCAGCTCGCACAATATTTTTGTTTTACTTTAAAGCAGTTATGGCCCTAACAAGTTGGGTTTTTTCAATAGTCATGACAGGAATTAATTCTAGGTTCGATATAACAACAAAACATGGGTGAATTTCTTTTCATCTGATGAACAGAAAGAAACATGATGCCAGGGTCCAAAATGGAAACATTAAAGCTATTGTGAAGAGGATACTTAGCTGCTGAAAATGGATTATCAGGCATTATGGTAGCCTCACATATTGATCCTAAAGCTCCAGGAAGGCCATTAGCACTGCACAATTGTTGCTAATTCCAAACATTAAGGCAACATTATGCAATTTGCAGATGGACAAAAGTCACTGTTTATCACTGACTATTTTGCTAATTTAGTCATCAAAACTGTTTGCTGGCTGAAATATGATTAAGGAAGAAATAGATACAGGCAGCTTTGAATTATATTCAGCAACACAGAGAACTGCTGGCTTTGGTGTGTAAGGAAGGGACCGGCTGAGGATGGAAAGGGCTGGAAAGACAAAAGGCATACACCTGAAAACTTGGTAGCAGATCATGTCATCTGACTGCGGAAATCTCTTTAAACTTCTTTTTAAAAGGAAAGTCCAATAACTCAATTTTCAGAAGTGACTTAATAGTTTTTGTGTCCCAGCTTGGAGATTTATTATCAGAATAGTCTCACCTCTCAGCCTTTGCAAATTAATGGGCCAGAAACTGGACAACTAAGATGCCAGTCATTTTCTTTTAATCAGGAGGAGCAGCTGAATACTCAGTTGTGGACTGAGAGTAGCAGGGAGGTGTCATCAAACTGCTACCGGTTAAGGAGAGACAACAACTACCTATAAGAAAGTTCTTAGGCTCTACCATCAAAAGGGTAAGACACCTGACAAAGCCAGACTCAAAGCATTGCTCACTTTGCTCCATCTGGATGTAGGAAGGGAACAAGAAGTGGATGGGGAATGCTCTTCTGCAACCATCGGCAAGGATATCCGCTGCCAGAAGGGGATAGACATCATTCAGAACTACACATTTTGGAAACAACAGCATTGTTCTTATACCAGAATTATGTTGTTTCCACCTGAAGAAAAGTTGTCCCACATATAAGATGCTATTTCCTTATAACTATAACTCGTACAATGCACTGAGGTCCTCAGAATGCAGAGGATCTCTCATTTGATGAGAGAGACCAGACACTAATCTGTGTCCTCTGGGCACCATCTCATTGGTATGAATAATTTAACTGGACTGCAGAACATGTCAGCAACATCTCTGCTGGATGTTCTTGTCCTGGCCATAGATCATGGTAAATCTAGACCAGACTGAACTAATACGAAGGATAATATTCAGGAAAATTAGGCAACAGTATTATATTACCTCAGTCAAATTTGGCCACATTATGATCAAAAGGCTAAAGCAGGGTCTAAAATAAATCTGGTTTATGCAGAAAGTTGTGCAGACAAAACTTATTTTCCCATACTTGGCCTGTTGTTCTTTGCGTTTCTGAGCCAGATATTTCTTTTTCACATTCAAAAGCTCGTTGGCAAGTCTTTCAATTTTATATTTGTATTCTTGGCTCTGTGATTCATACATATTCAATTCTGAGGACAAAACCTAAGAAACAAAAGGCAAAAACCAGAAAAAGGAGGTGTTAGTTTCACTTACACGTAAGTTAGTACTTTTACAAGCACTTTTTCATTTCACATTTGACGATATAAGACATCACCATTTTGCACCACATCTCATTTTCTATCATGATGTTTCATTTGGTCAGCTCTGCTCACCTAAGGACAATTTACAAAATTAAGGCTATGACATTTAACCACAATAAAGTATATAAAATATGCCCCAAGAATTATGGGAATGGTATTAATACATACATGAGCTCTTAATGTTCTGGGACACAAATCTGGGTGAAAACCCAAAAATGAAGGTCTTAAAAAATAATAAAGCAGGGATTTATTTAATAATAATGGGTTTTATTCACATGGTTCCACTTTGCTACATGAAGTAATTAAATCCACACAGGCAAAATAGTACCAGGCAGTGTAAATATGAATACAATGCTGCTTTCATGTGAATCAGTAAACTTTAAAAAAAGTAGGAGCATGGCGTGTTTTCCTTCTTTAAGAATAGCTTGACCCAGCACCACAAGATGGCATGCAAGCCAGTACGCTACAGCATACTGTGCCTGAAATACACAGTAACAATTGACTGCATTAAGGACAAATGGGAACCGTATGGAAAACTTCAAATCACATTCAGTTTAGCTAAACTTTGGCTTCTATTTTACATTTTCTACATTGTTTTTCTTCTCCATGGAAAGCTAAGATTTGCATAACAGCCTCTTTGTTTCCTAAGGGCCCATCTGCTCCCACATTTTTTTCCTCATGGTTAGTATAGACGTGATTATGATGCAGTGAACAGGAGATGATGACTTCAGGAGAGAGAGGAGCTGTAGAAGCAGATGAACTCCTGGGGAGACTGATCTTTCATGCAGGCAAGAACAAGGGAGGATCTGCTGATTCTATCAAAGAATCACTGTTTAATATCATGCTTTCAAAGATTTCTGCAAGATTCCTTCAGAACCAGGAAATCCTCCCTTCTAGTGACAAGGGTTTAGGACAGGTTACTCCTGTCACCCCTGTGAAAGTTGCAAGTCTAATATACAGCTATGCACTGCAAGAGAAATAACAAGTTTTTAAGACTGGATTATCAATATATTCCCACTAGTTTTTTAAGAAGAAAATGAAATGGCTTTGATTTGCTTATTATAGATCTTAACAGTTCAAGAAAAGGGAATAAGCTTAATGGAAAACTGATGGTGTCCCAGAATGCCCACGCACAAAAAGCATTTACAGCATTGTGCTGCACACTCATATTCTAATAAGACTTTTCCTCTATTTTAATGAATCAAACTAGCAAATGAAAAAAAAAAACCCTCTTCTACTGCTATTGGTTCTCCCTTGAGGTGATGCAGTATTAACCTTATTTTCCTGATCTAATATGCTAAGGCATGCACACTGATAACCAAAAGTCTTCCTGAAGCCTCGCTCCCCAGGATCACTGGTGAAGTCGTTTTGCAATCCTGGCAGCCCCTCAGCCAGAGATAAAGGGCATCTCTTACTTTCAGCTGTTTAGTCTTGTCTCGGAGAATGTGCCGGTAGAGCTGCAACTGTTCTGCGGCTTCAGGCCCAGGCTGCCGGGCCAAGATATGCTTCAATTCCACATAGAGTTTCTCCTTTTCCTAAGAAAAAGAGAAGAGGAAGAGCTTTCATAAAACTAATGTAGCAGCAGCACAACCTGTGATGAAATCTACCTCACTGAAAAATACAGCTCAGTCAGGAAGATATTTGCAGAAACAAATCTGCTTGTGTGCCAGTCTTTCCTCACTAGCCATAAGGTATTTAAAGTTGTTGTGATAGCAGTGGGAGAGCTCATTAAGAGAAACACCCAGCCACTTCGAACCCCGAATGAAATACTCTTAAACGCTGTCATCAGTGAGCACACTCTACCACAGAGAACATAAAACAGTCACTGGAAAAGTGTCCAGGGGTGGGAAATTAATTACTAGTAACTGTGCTTATTGCAATCTTTCTTCTTATGAGCTACATTGCCTTACATTAAGGATCATAGCTTCACCCAACAGGCTGTGAGCAGGCTATAGAAATGTCAGGGGAGGACTGTACAAAAGAATAACTTCTTCCAAAGAAAATCTTGCAAAACACATGTACACAGACACACATAAATATAGATAACCTTTTGGTTTAACTGCAGGGGCACTGGGAAAGGGAAATAAAGTATAAACAGCAACAACTATGAGTAGTACAATTAGCACCAAGTAACTTTTCTTTGTCATTGGTCTCCTCTTCATTCATGTCGGAACAACATACTTGTGGGAATTGGATATAGCCATGCCTGAACAGAAACCACACCGTGGATCCACTTACAGTTTTCTGTACTGAAATGTTGCTTTCTACTGTGTTTTGAAGATGTGCTTGTTTTTCGTCTGAGGAATAAAGCAGTGAACAAAGCCACATTCATAGCTTTGCACATCACAATATTTTTAGTATCTACTCTGTCAGACTAAGATTGTTATTATTTAACATTATTTAGCAAGATCCTATCCTTGTCCGGTACCTGGAGAGCTGGAATTAAAAAGGAGGGTTATTTGACTGCAAGTCAGACTAGCAGACAACAGATTTAATTAAAGAAGACAAAAATGCCAAGTATGAAGTAGGATAGGTGATTATTTACACTGGTGTCACAAAAAACCCCTTTTTGCTGTTTCTTTTATAAGCTCTGTCTACAACTCTTACCATAGAACTCTTCTGTTGATGTGGGAAATGGTGCCCTCACATCACCTAGAATTGCTACGTTTGGCCTTGCTCAGTGGTTGAGCCACGATTTTCAAAAGTGTCTTGTTGCTTTGAAGACATAAAATTTTAGCTGTCCAGTCTTCAGGAGCATAAGAGGTCCAGAGTTTTTAGATGTCAGTATTTTCTGAAAACCATGCACTATAATGGTCACAAGTTGGGACCCAAAAATGGAAGCACTTCAAATCATAAATCACTTTTGCAAGCATTGCCCTTAAACTCTGAATATGACTGAGGAAGAGATTCTTATAAATTAAGTTCTTCACAGTTTATCTCTAGAAAAATCAAAACCTCTTAAGACTCACACCAAAGTTTGCATAGTGGCAAAAATTAAATTGAGAATTCATTCTCAGTAGAGAGAATGTCACTATGAGTGGTTTACACTGCCACCTTTTCTTCCTGAGGAAGGAAGATTTTACTGCAAGTTTAAAACAACAGCAAAAGAAAAATCTACCTTGTCAAAATCTGGCCGGTCAGTATTAACATTCCACCCCTGAATGTATCACAGATTTGTATTTTGGAAGAGTGTAACGGTAATTTGGATAAATATGGAGCAGTTGATGGATTGAAGGTCTTATGTGCAATTGTTTTCCAATTTATTTCTCTCCTAACTCTCTACAAGGGCCAACCAAGCTCTTCAAACATTGTGCAATGGTGTGTATAATAACCCCATTTAGAGACAAAGCGTGCAATTCTATTATAAGGAGAATCCATCTTATACAACAGAGACTCGTTAGCTGTCCGATGTATATTGTCTCCATAATCCAACAGAAGCATAACCAGCTGTCTTATAATGCATATCCTGTCCTTCCTTGCGAAGCGCTGTCCATCTCTTTTACATCTAGTCAATTAATTTGTCACTGGGTTAGAAGCACCATATGTCAGCAAAACATTAAAAGAAAAACCTGGATACTTCTTTCCTCATCAGCAAAAGTTTATATTCACAGGTTGGCATTTCTATAATTTCTGACATTTTACCCCAGGATGGGAAAAAAAATCAATTAAATTAATTTTAAAACAGCAACCACCAGAGTAAAACAAAGTCAGTCACAAGGTACATGTGATACCACCAAAAATCCACTGCTTACAGCAGGTACTTTTATCTCTACACATAAGAAATCAGGAATGCCCAGGAAAAAAATTCATCACAAAATAATAAAAAATTTTGCTTCTACACTACTCTAGCTATATTCAAAGGACAGACAACCTGTGCAATGTGTATTACATGCAGATATCTTATAAATAGCTACATAAAACATGTAGAAAGACCTGTAGGGTTGCCTGTGTGTGACTGGTATCCAAAGTAGCTTTCAGCTGTAGTGCATTCCTTAAAACGTCTGAGAACCCAATGGGGCCAGATGGAGAGAAGGTATCCTGACACTGACAAGAAAATCCTAAGTCAGCAGGGATGATCAGCAGTGTAGTAGTAATCCAAAAACAGGAGGGTAATATGATCTGTTTGGTGCCTACTGGAAATCAGTTAACACTATTTTTTCCAAAGTAGAAGACAGTAAACTACATTTATTTCTGTTGGTGGCTGAGCAGATGATGTTGGAGAAAAAGCTACCTGAAACCCTACACCCACTGGGCAGGAATAAGTTTATAGCATGTGTAAGATGGGTTTCTTTGGCTTGTCCCAAACTGCCTCCCCTCATACTCCCCTTCGTCCTCGTGCCAGGCTCCAGTCACAGCCTATATCTTGCCACAGTTACACATTCTTGAGATGAGAAGAAAGTCACAACCATGAGAGAGGCACTACTCATCTTGAGGATGTGAAGGAAGATCCATGATATCTCTCTGTAACTCCATGCTGTTAAGCCTTCACTGGTAATAGTAATGTTCTCAGATCAGGCCTAGGCCAGTACCAAAGCTTTTTATGTGATCCTTCCCATGGCAAAATTCCCACGGAATTCAGCAGGTGTTTGACTGTAAGACTGAGCCCATAATGTCAACCAGCTTCATTGATTTATGGCATAAACTAAGTCAAGCTGGTGGTGGAGGGATGAAGCCATATTAATTTTGTGTATGTAGGGCACACTGGGAGACTCAGATTGAGTGTTCCAGTCAAATTTCAGGCATTCCAAGGAGAATTTCAGTGCCTCTGTGAATACCTGCTGTAAAAATTGTGTAAATAAAACTCTACATTATTTTTAGAACACCCCTTCCTGTCTTAGATTTGTTTTCCAGAGGAGCTCTGAGGATCCCACAGATCTGCCTTTAGGCTTGGCCATGACAATATGTTTCTGCATCCCCAAGTCTCTCGCCTATTAATTTGGAGGAGGGGGGAATTGTTGTTTTCCCCTAAATTTAACTAGCTGCTGCCTCAGCCAGAATCTGGAGTTCTCCTGGCCTGCTTGCTCTACAGCAAATGGAGAAAAAATAATTTTCTCCTGGAGAGGACTGGTGGGTGTTTGGCAAATTTCAGTTGATTCTTCAGGACTTGGTGGTCATGAGTTTGCTCAGTCTACAGCAAGAAGAATCACTTCTGCCAGCACAATCCTACTTCAAAAGAAGCTTTTGCTGCTGACCAGCACAGCCCAATTTTCTCATTGTTCCTTGCCAGAGGGGCCATCAGCCCCATCAGGCACATTCCCAAAATGACACCAAGGCATTTCACTGCTTTGGCAGGAGTGGGAGGCAGTCAGCAATGCTGGGATAGTTCAGTGCATCTGGTATTAGCTCTGAAGATGAGACTCCATTTTATACCGTCTTCTCCCTCACCATTACACTAGGAAACTCCTGAAATCACCTGTCTTGTTAGTTAGCCCAGGGCATCATTCTGAGCCAGATTCAATGGATGACCATCCATTTAATGAAGATGTATTCTCAGCAGAAATAGGCCATCAAGTCCCAGCTTCCTCATTTTTATCAGCTTGTCTTTCCAAGTAGATAATTCAACAAATTTACCCGGTATAGCAGCACACCAACCTTTTCCGCCAGACCTACAAAAATCTTACTGTGCACCGAAAGCTTTCTATCACACAAATTATTAAAAAAAAAAACCCTACACACAATAAGTCAAAAACTCTTTGACTCAGTAAACTTCATTTATGTCAGCTTCCGTCTCCAGTAACTGAGGTAAAGAAATAAACTCAACAAGATAAAGATGTAGAACAAAAGTGTTCAATGTAGAGTATGGTGGCAAACCCTAAAACATTTAACCTAGCTAACAATCCTTATTTTGATTAGTTAGGTGGAGAAAGCAACACAGTAACTCTGTAAGCACACTACAGCTCCTTATTGCTTTGGTGAGGAAAACAAGTCAGTGAACGTGCCACCCGGGGTTTCTTGTTTATTGGCACTATAACCAAAATGCCAGTGCTATGCTGAACTCCAGAGCCATTTTGTTTATGATGCCATGCAGCAGCAGAGCATCCTTAAGAGGTTGTGATCCATTTTCAGAAGTGTTAAACAGGACACTGAAATCTGAATTAAATACATAAATAGATATAGACATCTAGTCATAGTCATTTTACCTGTATACACTGCACATTTATTTATGTGTATATGTATACCTAATAGAGTAGCTGTTGGCTCAAGACACCTGTGATTAAAAGTTTCATGAGTGTAGAAAAAATTAGCACACAGTAACCTTCACGATTTTGAAACAATAGAAAAAAGTTGCCTCCAGCACTGTGAGAAATGTGCAGTATAAACTTTCTCAATAAACACTTTTCAAAAGCTCCTGCTCTTTCTTGTCTATTCCACATCCATCAGCAAACACCTTTGTAAGCATGCAGTTCCCTAGAACAGCTTATATTTTCATCATCATCTAGACCCCCCTTTAACTGTCCAATGTGAGCTTTTTATTGGGCAAATTAATTCAGGTTTGAAATAGGGCACTGAAGTCTTTCACAATGTGGTAACACTAATACTGCATGAGACATTCGGGCTTTTCTTGTTAAAACACTGCCATCAACTTGAAGGAAAGGCTGGGATCATTTCCCTGTCTTTGGTGAAATTCACACCACTCTAAATGGAGTTATATTAAACCTGTCTTATGACTTATCTCTCCAGTTGATAATAATGCTTCTCACGAGCAAATCTGTTTCTGTTGGCGCAGAGCAGACTGCACCAAATTGACTGGCATTTTCAAAACAGCTTAATGAGAGGGGAAAAAACACTTGGAGCACCTTCTAAGGTCTTCACCCTTGACTCTTTTTTGTAACCGTTAGAGCTGAGTGCTGCATTATTACCATCTTCCAGGAACAACAAAGTACAAACATTTCCAGCTAAAGTGCAATTGCAACTTATTATTATTTTTATTATTATTGCTAGGTACTGGTACTATTGTATCTTTCTTAGGGAGTGTGTGGGAAAATAGTTTTTTTTTTCCAGTAGACAAACAAATAGCTTATGTATCCTCCTCTCCTTTCAACTTCTGAACTCTGAGACACAAGGATAACAATCTATGAGAAGAAAATGGTATGGATGCCTCTTGCTGAAATTACAGCTGCAATTCCCTTTTTACTATTGGCATTACACAAGAGTTTATAAAATCATTACTCAGAGTAGCTCATTTAATCACAGTGTTTATACGTTACATTGCAGAAGATGATCAATTAATTATCCCCTGTTCTACATGTGCGAACAGAAACACACACGCACATATACACACACAAAAGAAAAGTGAGCTGTTCCTTGAAAGTGAGAATTACCCTCAACACGGCATGGATTGATGTAAATATTCCAGCTATTTCCACAGTGCCTGCAGCTTGACAGTTGGACTAAAGAGGGCTCTAAACAAACCTTTGTTTCACATTCTAGCAGCGGCTTGTCTTAAAGTGTCCTGGAGGAGATTCAGACGTTGATACAAATCTACTGACAAGGTGTCTAAATATTCTAAGTGAATAAATCTGCAAAGCAAACAATGGGGAACCTTCTACTGGCTAATAATTACTATATACAGGGTTTCAAGTAAAAAAACGAAGTATCTTTTTCAAATGTAGACTATTTGGCTTAAAACCTCTGTATTTTAATGTCAGTGTAACAGCATGTATTTTAGCTATTCAATAGCCATTTAGATTTTTAAAACATCAGATGAATCCAAGGAGAATTATCACAGTTCTGCTGTTAATCATTAGCTGTTCCTGCAGGTGGAGGCTGGGTATGGGGATTCCCAGCAGACTCAGCTTCTGCTTTCACGTCTGACTGATCTGACAGATGACCTTGAAGGGTCAGAGAAACTGCAGAGCTGCCTCTAGGAATACCTATCTGTAAGTTAGGCACCTACATCTCTAATCACCTGCTTGACTTAGATCCTTAGATTTCCCTGAAAGATGAGAGCACTTAGCTTCAAGTCCTTTGGTGTTCTGGAATTGCCACCTCTGCACAGCTGTCTCAAAGTCAAGCCACCACTTAAACCTACAAATACCTGTCTAACAAGGCAGTAAAGCCTACGTACATCTTTCTGACAGGACAGCAGAGTTTTCCTACATACACCAAGTACCTCAGGGAAGAAAGAGTGGTCTCCTGTTACACTTTGGAACCTATTAAGAAATAACAGTGCATCTAAGAAACACATACAGCAATTCTGAAATCACTAATGTTTTAATACATGGCTTTCTTCAGACTCACTGCAATTAGAGCCGACCCTCTGCTATCCTTCGAGGAGTTCTGTTTCAGCTCCTCCTGCCTGGTTCTTAAAATTCAAAGAAACAGAAACAGGACTAAAGGAAGGGGAAAGAGAGTGAATCCTAAAGTTCATGTAAAAAGAGCTGCTGTGCCCAAGTGTGCCATTCCCTTTTTAAGATTACAGCTGTATCTACTGCAGACAGGCATGGGGAGACTTGAGCGCTGAGCCTAGAGGATGTGGAGCAACTGTCTGACTGATGCACCCTACTTGGCAGACAGTCTCCCTACATGGGGTTCATGACTCTTGTGCACTCAGCAGCTCGTGTCTGGCTGTCTCAGAGTGAACAATGAGGAACAGGGTTCTGTCTACACCTGCTTGTGTGCTCAAGTGTCCAATTTTAAGCTACTTTTTTAAAACAACCACAGTAACTCTAACTGCCTGCCCCTAACTGCCCCAAAACAACATCAGTCTGCTGCATCTCTCTGCACATGCTTGCTCAACAACAGCACCATTCACACTCCCATAAGAATGAAAATAAGTGATTGGAAATAGATAAAATCTGGTCTGTCCCTGTGGAATGTTTTATTTTGTTGGGTTTTTTTGTTGTTGTTGTGGCAACTATCATACAAAATAATAATCCATCACTGAATGGGATGCTGTAGATTGTCTATATCTTGCTGCTGAGGGAGGAGCAGAATATCCTTGTCTCAGTGGAAGAACACTGGCCAAAGGGTACACCTGAATAATAAAGATTTGCAGCTGGTTCTGGGCTACACTATATAATATGGGCTTGTGAATGTATTACTATGGTGCTGTTGCAATCCTCTGGTATTTTAACTTCTCTAACAGCTTCTGGATGGCTGACAATCAGTATCGGATTGCTAACAGCACTGCAAAGTTTGTGCACTGCAATGTATTCAGTCAGCACAGTGAGTCATTTACTTTCCCTTAACAAGATAACTGGTTGATTAATATACTTTACCCCGGGGGTGAGCAGCAGATTTATTTCCTTCCCAGATACATGCTGAATACAGGAATGAGGAGTAAACAAGTTTGTTTTCAGTTATTTGTTATTTACTGGAACAATTCCTGAACTTTTTACTCAAGTTTTATTCTATCGTTGAAGCTAACAGCAATTTTGACTGAGTAAGAGCTTTAGGAATTTGCCATTTTACAAAATATTTTAAGTCTACTGACACAAGGTATCCATGCTCAGGATTTCTGGGTTCAAACCAGATGTACTGCATTTGAATAAAATACTTTAGTGATCACTGTTTCTGCTTTTCTGACACAGATAACAGTGATGTACCTTGGGTAATTACATGGCCTCCTCCTTTCAGTAGCTGAGTGCTGTTAAATCTTTAATATACTTATGGTGAAGTACTGCTTCCAGCCAGGGCAGTGACCCTCTTCTCATTCTACAAAACGGTCTGGATGCAAAGAGTTGCTACATGAATTGCCAAAATTCACTAAAACTCCTGGAAGATACACAGAAATGAAACTCAGGCTCCCAGACTCCCAGGACCACCATGCTGAATAAGCTAGTACATCTATCTGCTCCTTGCTTTTCAGAAACGCCAGGGCCAGACTACAGCAGCAGGTTAGACGTGTGGGAGAAAACTCACAACCATAAACCACAGTATACTTCAAGACAACAATCTCTCTCATGCATGCTAAAATTCATGGACTGAGAGCACATGTATTAGAACGCAGTACTAATCTATACCTGACATTCATCCATGGAGGATTGTATTTGTGTCATTAAATTAATCTTGCATGATGTGGAGGAATGGCATCTGATGACCCACTAAAGTTCTCTTTCAACCTCAACCTCAAGTAAATATATCAATTCTCCTAAAAAAAACTTTAAAAACAGATTATGCATTCATGTACATTTGCCACCTATAAACTCTAAGAGATTTTTACTCCACCTGCAACTTTCTCATCTTTGTAAATGGCATATGAATATTTCTGACTAAAACACCACTAGAGCAGCTAAAAATGGTGCAGATACCCAGAAGTTATTTTGATCTGTTTTCTTCTAATTTCTCAAATAAATTTGCATCTTGGCTTTATCCAAAACCATTTATCATGGAAAGCCTACTTTGCTTATGAGGGCAATGTAGTTCCTACAAAGATTCAGTAAGAATCTTCACCAAAAACATTGTGTTTGATTGCTAAGTAATCTGCTTGGCTTCCCATTTCCCAGTGCCAGAAATATTTGCACTATTTTTATTGGAAAATTATTTTCTTACTCTAAAGAGCAGCTGATTATCTTCACCTGATGAAATTAAAGTGACCAGCACCTTTCCTGCCTGGTTTTTCAAAACTTTGTTTAAACAAACAGGCCCTAAACAAAAAACCCAAAAGGGCTGTTTTCCTGGGAAGGCTCTTCTCTTCCATGTGCATTGCAACATATGTGGGAGGAGGGAAAGAATGTAAATGTCAGTGTGCTTTTAAGAGCAGTTTATCATGCTGTAAGTTTCTATAGCATAGAACATCATCTAATTCTAGATGGACTGAGATTAGAAGGACTAAAATAAACTAATGCACCAAGAAGTGTATTCAAAATATGCAGAAATAGAAATCAACCCCTTTCTGAGGAGAGCAAGGGCAAGAACTGAACATCCCTCAAACCTCTACTGAATTCTTAAACTTTCAGATAAATATGTAGATACTCAACAGACCTTCACACAGGTGACACCTAAATTTCCTGTTTATGTGTGAGTAATTACTACATCATCACAGGATTGCATATGAGCCCAGGTAAGTTGCACCAGGAATTAACACAATGATTCTAAAATTTGCTCAGTGTGAGTCATTCTTCCCTACTCACAGAACCCTACTGGATAGACAATCTGTTTTTAAAAAATAAATAATTAATTGGAAAAATAATATCAGTGGCAGAGCAAAAGGCACTAGAGAAATTCCAATTACATGGAGAAATCATCATGCCAGGCATAGAATCACTAAAAGACACTAATCCTTCAACTTAACACCAATGCTAAAATACAAAACATTTCCAGTTAGAGCCAAAGTTAAAATCCCCAATCAAAGCCCTAGTTCAGCAATGAACATCTCAAGCACAACAAAAGGAAAATAAAAGGATGGCACAAGGTGGAAAGAACCTGAAAAAGTACTCCTGAAGGATGACTTGATGCATTAAGTACCTCCATATGTCACTTCATACTGCATCGGAGACTCCAGTTCAAATCAGATTCAAGGCACTTGACTGAAGTTAATTTGATGGCACTAACTCAGTAGACTGTTGTGCATCAAAATATTGTGCTGATAATTGGAATTTTTTTTTGTTCATCACTAGTTAGAACTGGGCTACAGCCAGAGTTCATGGGAATACATTATTTTTTCATTTGAAAAAAGAACAAAGATCCTCTTCAGAGTCCAATTCTAAATCAAGGCAATTCTCACAGTGTGCCTTTGCGCACCAGTGCCTAATTCTGCATGGCACTGGGGAAGTAAACTTTTTTTAAAACTGATTTTCTCATTTCTATATTCTAATATAAAACCTTTTAAATTCTGGCCACCAACTTAGAACTGGAGTCATTAACTCAAAAATCACACTCCACCAGGTACTAGTTGCTCTCTCTACTCTTCCTTAAGATACATAACAACACTTAGGTTTTTATAAGGACAGGAAAGCATTTTTCTGCTTTTTTCCCAGATCAGGAACCATTTGATCAATGGTTAGAAGTTTTGCCAGAAGTTTTAGCTCTCTCACTTAGTGGTGCAAATTCTTTGTGCTGACACGGTTATGCCAGCTACTGGCTATGCAATTAGATGCCATTATACTGGCAAGAAAGTCTTCTGCCATTCAAGAGCTGGTATACACTAAATCAGAAAAGTGACTTTTTTGCCAGTAGGAATGGTGCTTTTAAGCACAGAACAGGCCTAAAGCTCAATATACTCACCCCTTTAACTGAAGGCTGAGGGAACCATTAGCTTCAGCCACAAGATCAGGCATTAATCCAGCGCTTCCAGAGGAAGACAAATCCTCAGGACATAGAGGTAGAAAACATGCCAGTCCTAGTAAAGTATAAAAAGCCAAAAAGAAAATTTCCCTCTTCCTTTTCAAACGGAAAAATCCCTTCAAAAGGCTAACTTTATATATAAATTATAAAGGAGCAGCAAATAAAGGATTTTATTCTGGCAGTGGATTTTGCAGTTCACCTGTAAGTTTCAATGTGCACAAAACACTCTCCCAAACTACCTCTGCTAAAATCTCTTGTAGGGCAAGATGACACAGAAACAATAATGGCCAGGTCAACAGAGACTCTTAGGGGTTCTACAGTCATCAGTTTCCTGAAGTGAATTGCAGTTATTTTTATGAAAATAGATAATTCTGCCCAAAAAAGTGCCCCAACTCAGACTATCTACCCGCCATATAACGTGTAAGTGGGTTACACTCTCAAATCCAAGTAGACACTATACTCGGCACCGAAAATATATAAATGCTAAATTTGAGAGATAAAGTATATCCCAGCCATTTTGAAGATGTACAGATAATACCTAAAATAAAACTGAACTGGACCTTAAGAATACCAAACTAAAGGCAGGTAAAAGGAGTGTATTCTCCTATTTTCCCTAGCAAGCTGTCCGATGAGAGAATCTCTTACTCGGCATTTGAGTACACTTTTCTGCATTACATGCTGTATAACAGAAGCTACCTGAGCACTGTGAGAGCAATGAAGAACCCAGCAGAAGCATGCTTCATGAAACTGCCAAGCTAGAGAAAGAAATTACTTTCAAGAGGACCAGGCTCTCATGAGCGGGGCTAAACAATCATATAGATTGAAAAAACCCAGTATTTTAGATAATAAATGGGCAGAAAAAATTTGTATAACAAATACATGGAAGCAAATCACAAAACTCCTCCATTAGCTGGGAGAAAACTTTGATTTGAGTAGCTGCCAGCCTGCATAAACCCACACGGTAACACACTGTTCTAAAGCGGATTTCTTTATGAAACTGTAGTACCAGCTCTGAGAAATAAAGATGGTTATGTATATGCTCAGACACTATAGCAACAAGAACTTTGAATTGGATAGAACAGCTCTACTACCAAGTTAGTGCAAGTGATATAAAACATCTGCCTATTTTGGGTGCTTAGCTAGCTATTGTTACTACTGAATTGAGTCATGTCTCTAATACATTCATTCACGCACCACTATAAGTGTGGAAATTATTTTCTTCCCTTTTTACTTAAAGTGAGGCATGCAAAAGCTAAGTAACCTGCCCAAGGTCACAGAAAAAGTCCCTTTCACTTTCTCCTCCCTGCTGTCTTACAATACCTGAAATGAAACTGCTGATTTATACTGGAGACAGCAGCATTCCCTCTGCTCCTCCTCCTCTCTGTCAGTGGGACCATCAGTTCTTTGGGGGGATTGGAACTTAGCTCAAAACTTGGCTCAATACAAGGACATGTGGGTGTTATCTGGCTGTAATCTCTGAGTCAGATATATGAGCTAATCACGCCTTTTGCCCTTCCACTCTTTGAAACTATGAGCTCAAGATGCTAATGGCCTGGAAGCATCACATTCTGACCAGTCCTGGTCATTGATTGTTGACAATTTAAAACAATAGTGACTAAAAATATGTATGTACAGAAGAACAATAATTCCACTGCTACATGCAAAGTTTAAATGAAACACATTCGCCTTTGCCTCCGTCCTCAAATAATCTTGATTGCACTTCTCTCTTTTACATTTATGAACAATCTTCTGAGATGACTGACAATGGAGGCAACCGATATCTAATGTGAATCTTCCCACTGTTAGCCATTCCAAGACGTGCAGCTGAATAAAATTCTGTTCAGTCAGACATAAAATCAAATTAGAGGAGTTCACTCTGAAGAGAAAGAACTAAATCTGAAACAAATAAAGCAGTGCATAATTCACTTTTAATGGGATAAGTTTGTAAAACCACACTAATCATAATCCTAACAAGGTAATACATTACTTTGCGAGTTTACCACATCGCTATTCAGTATGCAGTAGAGCCATAGAGCTTTGGTTACATGAGGGATTTGCCCCACATACAAAGTGAGCAAGTATTTTTTTTGCAGTCAGGATTTGTTCAGCAGAGCACTTCTGTTTATTAATAATAATACCTTATGGCTATACAACACATTTTGCTCAAACCACATGTGTTCACAAAGATCTTCACCCACCATTGAAGTCCCCTGATTAACACACAACATATTTCTCCACAAAGCCCTGCAGTATTACTAAATGGTTTAGAAAAGAACCAAAAAATAATGTATCTTTCCACTGCACAAATTCAGAAGGAAGGTAATGACTCAAACATGAAAGCTGGCTAACCCTGAAGTAATGTTTGCTATGTTTGGCAAAAATGCTGTTGGATTTTTATTGACCGTAAGTATTTAAGACCTTGGTTTTGGATCTGATTTTTAAGACAGCATTTTTTAGCAGCACAGCAGCTCACAACTGTGAGAATGCCTGAGTTAAAGGAGAAAGTATGACCACCTGCTTTGCAGCTACTCTTCAAAGTCTCAGGATGTCCACACTTGTTTGGTGTATGAGAGCTGATACGTTATAACCCAAGATGCTATGGCTACAGGACACAGATAAATCAGAAACAAGAAAAAAGTTTAATAATGTCTATAACATGGGACATCTTTCTACACCTTTATTGAAGTGTTCAACTCCCAAAAGTCATTCTAAGAAAACCAACATTCATAGTTTTGCATATTCAATACGTCTCAGTAAATGTCTGATACAAAAAAATGTGCCCTGCTGACAGGTTAATAAAGATACTTTTGTATGGAATTTTAGAGTCAAGCTGAGCTCTTCCTGAACTGTCAGCAATCAAAATTTTCTGACTGAAGCACAAGGAATCATTCTTTTAATCACATAGCATGGATTGTAGCATGCTTTTACACTGCATAATTTTAAAAAACTAACAGGTGAGAAATAGTGAAAAAATAATAAAAAGGATATGATCAAATGCACATCAGGAGCAGTAAAGTAAGCAGATGCTTTTCTACATGAATCTATATACTGTGATCCTTACTTAGCAAAAATTTCCATTTATACATCTAGCTCATCCTGAAACATTGTTTCCTGCATAAACCAGCTTTCATTTAAAAGACTATTTGCAAAAAAAAAAAACCCCAAACCAAAAACCTAACAGTCAGAAGGCAGAACTACAGTGCATACAATACAAATTATATTATTTTTTTCCTTATATAAACATTATGGCTCTGCATGAGGATTCAGCAAGGTGAATATCCTACAGATCAAACTGCATGTTGCTGACACTGGGCTCAACCATTTCCAGATGTGGGTTATTTCTAAATTCCAAAAGTGTTTTTTGTTTTTAACACTCAATATTCAATCCACGTGGCTTTTTGCACTCCATTTTATTACTACACTTTGATGTGATGGAATTTAAGTTACGTAATATGGACATACAGAAAGCATATACACAGACACTCGCAATCTTCACCTTCAACAAACACCCTATTTGCCAGCCTGATGGCAGATAAAAATGGTCACGTATGGCAAGCAAGAGATTAAGATTGCTTTAAAGCAGATACATGCAATGGCTATGCCCTTGTCACAGGGCAAGGTGCAGATGAGGAAGACTGGGAACGAGGACGTGTGATTTACGCAAGCAAACACAACACGGGGAAAACTATTAAGTTTGTATCCCTCAGCTCCTGCAGTCTCTGACTCTGAATACCGGGGATGTTATGCCAGCCAGGCACAGTCCAAGTCGTCACCAATTCCCCCACTCCTGCAAATGAGCAGATACTGACTGAACTGAACTGAGCTGACTTCCAGGAGAGACCCATAAAAAGAGATGTTGAATGCCTTTAAGTATGAGATGATCTACCAGGATTTAAAAAAAAGAAAAAGTAAAAAGAAAAGAAAAAGGAAGGATCAGACCTTATGGGAGAGCAGTGCCTTATACACTGGCTGCTATATTGACCAGGCAGCAAACTCACTAAGCAAGTGGAAGAGGACAAAAAAAAAGTTTTCCAGAAATCGGAGCTAAATTGCTGCTGTTTCTCATAATGGGAAATTTTAGTCAGGATCAAACCCTACACTCCATTGAATAAGGATATACTGCCGAGAAAGGGCCTGGTGAAGCAACCCTCCTGGCCCACACAGCTCAGCTCCCTCCAAAAAGTTAACATTATTGCTTTCCATTAATCTTCTTCTGCTGGAGGTGTTCCTCAGGCTGACTCCTTCACCAGAGGAGTTTGGAACATGATAGCATCAGTTTCATAAGTTATTAGTGAGCATTTTGCTTTAGCGAGTATCAGAGCACTTCAAAAACCAGATATTGTCATCATACCATGTTACATTTATATAGGAAAACCAGTCCAAAGAATAAAATGACCCATACAAGATTATCCATACACTGAGCAGAAGCAGCTCAGCCAGTACACTTTGCTTGCACACCCTACACCCATGACCAGTAGGACACACAGCCCTCTGAAGAAATGAGCTGGGGGATACCCTCCACCTCTGGTTACCTCTCCTTACCCAGGCCCTGCTATGAAAAAGCCCTATCTCAGTCATTGTGGAGGGCTCAAAAACACTGGGGCAAACCAAATAAGAGCTCAGAAATGTTGATGGTGAAGCCCTGAACAGATTGTGGAGTGTGGTATTTTTGGCCTTTTCTATATCATTAATCGCAGTGAAGGAGACCTTCACATCAGCATTGCTGAACAGGAAATTGGTGCCTGAATTAAGGATGCAAAGGATCTCATTAACAATTCTAAATATAATAATAAAATTTCATATAGCCAAAGTCTGACTTAAATCTAGACAAATAATTTTAAAATGTAGAGTTGCCACAGAAGGACTGCTGCATAGACAGATTATGCCAACGGCTAGTATAGTAACATAAGCTCAAATACCTATTATTTCAAATAATAGGCAGCTTAGTACCCCTAGATCCCAGTTCTTCACTTCTAAATGAGGATAATAGCTAAATGGGAGCACTAAGGATAAGGCAAGATATGCACTAAAGTATCAAAATCTAACAGAATTGGGTTTGTGCATGGGTAAAGCACAGCAAATTTGAAGATATTTTTGCTACATTCTGTGTAAGCTAACAGACTATTTCACTGACAGCATTTCTGTGCGATGCAACAAAGATTACATTTTTCCAAGCAAGGGCACAATACACCATACGTTACCTTCAAATGAAATTGCAGATCTATTTTTTCCTACGAAACAACAGAGAAAGAGAAACAAACCCTACCTTGATAACATCTGTTAAGCTTCTTGTCAAGACAGAAGGAGTTTCAGGACACAGTCTACTCTCCGTTGAGTGATACCCAACATAGCTATCAACACTATTAGGGTATTTGAAACCAAAACATTAAAATCATACTTAGAGCTGGCAAACTGTAGCTATCCCTACAGTCACCAGGCAGAAGGAGACAGATTTCCCAGTTTTACACCCATGGCTGAAGCCCAAAGACAGTCCTTTTTTTGTTATATTTGATAGCACTGTTCGCACTACAGGAATAGAATCTCTCCTTGACTCTACAACATAAATCTTGTTGGTATCACTGGGGTTAGGGGACATCTGATACCATTAAAAAAAGATAAGCTATCACAAAAATTACTTTTTGGCAAAGTTCAGCACAAAGACCTTGAAGTCGAACATGGCCCAGACAGAAACATATCTAAATCACACAAACTCTGTAGGATTCCTTCTGCCAAAAGCCAAGCTAAGCACAAATGGAATCAAACAAGTATTTTCCTTCATGTCCTGGTCCTCCATATAACAGGCATGTTTAAAATGACAAAAAAGGACAAAAAAAGGACAAAAAAGGACAAAAAGGGACAAAAAAGGACAAAAAAAGGACAAAAAAAGGACAAAAAAAGGACAAAAAAAGGACAAAAAAGGACAAAAAAAGGACAAAAAAAGGACAAAAAAAGGACAAAAAAAGGACAAAAAAGCCTTTCCAAAAGTCTAACACTGACTTGAAGACTAATCTATGGCATGAATAAACTAAAGCAAACCTTTCATTTTATTTTCCAGAGTTGTCCAGGTATCAGTAACCAGGATATAAATATCAACTAATCAGATGCTATTTGTCCTCTTTCAGTGAGTCAGTGCTGCCATCTAAAGCTATCTAAGGGGCAAGCAAAAGAAATTCAGTGTCATGCATCTAAATAATATTCACGAGGCACATCTGAGCAGACAGAGAATGCAGGTTAAGTCAGATATGTTAATAAGATACAACAAAATAATGATGCTGCAGTACCTGAAGGAGCAATTCTTTCTCTATCACTTCACCTGTCTTGTTGATAAGCTGCTTCTGTAGTCTCTGCATTTTCTGAATCAGCTCGTAGGTACTTGGGTCACTGGCCTAGACAAGACCAAAGCAGTCTTAAAAATTATACTTTACAACAAGTTAGTGTTTCTTGCTTGCAGATGAAAACCATATCTAAGTGACCAAAAGTGACAAATATAAAATGAGGGGAGGGGGAAGGGCGGTGTTGGGGTTTATTTAAATGGCATTTATACAAGCAGTCCTGAAAATGCAATCTCTGCCTCTTGAAGACCAGTTGGAGCATGTTCATGTTTAACACTACCACCTTCATCAATCCCCCTCAAAACACCTAATATAAATAGGAGTCCTTCAGAGCTTAACCCTCAAATCAACAAAGATTGGTAGAACCACATGGCAGGGAAGGAAAAGGAGGTTAGTATATAATTTTTAGCAGAAACTGAAATGCTCACTGACGTATGAAGAGCAGTGCAAGTCCTTCCCACTGTTTTAAGAACTTCAAATTTAGTTTTAATGTGAGGAACATTTTTCTCTTGAACAAAAGAATATAGTTTTTTGAAACAGGTTGAGAGATTAAGACCAGGATCTCTCCTTCTTCCCTTCTCATTCTTTTGTCACGGATTGCATCTGGAGGAAGCTCTAAGGAACAAACAAATAATCCTGTGAGGAGCAGCCAGCAAAGCTCACTTTCCCACCACTTTGTATCTTCTTGTTGGATCCTTTAATGAGGAGCAAACTCTCACTGAAGCTTTTCCCCATTCACACCACCTCTCTCCCACATGGTCTCTCCTCTCTCATGTGGTGTCTCTGGTGGCTCATAAGATTAAACTCATGCTGCAGTAAAGGCTCCAATAAAGTCCCACTCTATGCATATTTGCTTGAGTTTATAAGGAACTTGGTATCTCATGGCTCTCAATCCTTTGTCTGATTTTATCTAAATTGACTAATCAATTCAAGTTAACTGAGACACTAACACAGATATGCATGTGGTGCTCACAACACAACATTTCCTGAGAAACCAGGCTAAAAAGTAGTTCAGTCCCCATGACCCACTCAGTTCTTGATTTTTTTTATAGCACTACCCAAACATGGTGCCAATTTGTGACAAGTATTGTGATATGAGGGTGTTTGTTCATTAGGAATTGAACCAAAACTCCATCAGGATTATCTCATATGGATCTTGCCATCTGCTGGCCTTTCTGTGTTCCAAACACAAACCAGTGACCTAGAATGGAAAGACGTCATTTCCCATTATCAGCCTATTCATACACTGATTTTCCCAACACCTGATGTTTTGACCGGCCTAATTTTCCTTTGTTACAAGATGCTGCTGGAGATTGTATCTAGACATCTTTAACCTAGTTCAGCATCCTGCATTTTACTGCCCTTCCATAAGAAAAGCTAAGCACACTGTTCAGCTTTAAGCCCAACATGGACAGATAAGAAATTAACTATCATGCTAGTAAGCACAGCCAAAATTTTCAGCTCTGCTTCTGTAAGAACAGCATGTTACCACTTGGTATTACAGCAGCTAAGCAACCTAGGCTGGCATCAGATCAGAGATCCATGCAACAAAGAAATCACAGCTGGCTCTGACTTACTTCAAAAATATCCAGTGACGCCAATTGATGTTCATATATTTGGTCTTGGTTGACAATATTTTTTGATTTTCCCCTTCATTTTGCATGTTCAAATAGTGTGAAAATTTAGATTTGTTGTTTGCCTAACAGTTGAACTCACTACCTGGAATGGCTATCTTTGGGAGCCCACCACCTTTGGGAGGCCTCTTCCTTTTCTCATAGATGTAATTTACTTTCTGACTGCATGTCTGTCTGTTCCCAGGTCTACCTGTTCCCTGACCCTTTCCAGTTCTGGCATTCTTCCCATATACATCCCTCTAACTGCTGAGGGTAGAGTTTTATTTCTCCCGTATCATCCTCTTTCTCATCACTTGTGTTAAGGAATCACCTCCTTCTAAATTCACCTTGTGCATTCTTATTCCCTTTAGCATTTGACTGGCTCTTTGCAAATACCTCTGCAATTTTTCACTGCGAAAGTGACACAAAAATAACACTGATTGCATTGTGCAAGGGAACCATTCAGCAGTCAACCATTCCACTGGTACTATGGAAATTTCAGCCTGCCTGCCCCTCCATATAATTTGCATAACAGTAAAATAAATAGGCTTTATGCTGTGTCACTGATTTGGTAATATGGGCTTTGGGAACTTGAAATGCTGAGACATCACCTCTAATTTTCTCCATCTGTGAACATTCAAGGGATTCTCCAGTTCTTCTTCCAAAACTTTGCACCGAGTCTGTTCCCTTAATAGTTCCTTCCGCATGTGATGAACCTCCTGTCTTAAGACCAGCATAAAACAAAAAGAAAAAAAAACCATACCAAAACCATATCAGTGTGACCAAGGTACAAACAAACATGAACACTAACATTAACAAATTATTCTCCCATGGACTACAGCACTGGCAAGTGACTCTTGTGACTAATAGTCAACACCGATACTTCCATACAAGTGGAATCCTAAGATTACACAGTTAGACCTCTTCACTCACTTCAGTAAGAATGGCTCAAACCCAGGACTTTTCATCAGTTCTTGGGGCATCTACTCCACAGCCTGCTGGATCTCACTGCCCACGTCTTCCCATGTGCGTTAAGGCCAGAAGGACAGTTAATTCATCTAGAGTAACCTACAGATCAGTTACAGAGTCATATCCAGTTACCCCTGTATTGAATCTGACAGCTTGTGTTTGAAAGAAGGTTTTAAATCTACATGGCTCACGTAATACAGTAAAACACACTCTAGGACCTAAGTGTAATGGGCACTGTTCTTTAGAGAACCCAAGTTTGAGTTCTTTTACTCTTACTACCTCTCCTCAAGGAATTTCAGGCATGATTTGTTGCTGAATTTAAAATTAATTGAGCACTCCCAAGATGCTTTGACAACTACGTTCCTATCGTGGGGATGGGGGAAGGGGGGAGGGCGCCGAGGGACAGGGAAAAAAAGGCACATTCTGCAGTTGTCCAACCCTTATCACTTTGGTGGATAGATCCTGTAAATTCTCCAATGGGAAAGGGAGTGGAGGATCACCATGTCTCTACTCCCCCACTGAATCTTCTCCCACTAAGCTCAGAGTTACATTTAGCTCACTAGAGAGAAAAAGGCCTTTTTTTCACTGTGAGGTTGGACAAGGTTAGGGAAGAGGAAATAACCCACATCTCCTATTGGCAAATCAAGAAAGCTAATTAGCAGCACAAGTGATAAATGGAGCCTTTCGACAGGCAGATTTCATGATGGTTTTGGACTTCATTAAAGTATGTGATTGCTGCTGCAGTTAGCAAGAATTGATCCACCCATCATGGCATGCATCGCACTATACTTCAATACCATCCCT
This sequence comes from Phalacrocorax aristotelis, assembly GCF_949628215.1. Classification (NCBI taxonomy): domain Eukaryota; kingdom Metazoa; phylum Chordata; class Aves; order Suliformes; family Phalacrocoracidae; genus Phalacrocorax; species Phalacrocorax aristotelis. The sequence continues at coordinate 10,028,111 of NC_134287.1, read as the reverse complement.
GAGTTTCGATACAGTAACACACTTTCAGCTGAATGCATTTGGGCAGCAAGTTCAAATCCTATTCCTGTCTGCAGCCAGTCGATAAAAACTGCAATTGCCACTGTTGTGCCCAGTTCTTTCTTCTGTTACACCGAATCAAACCGGCAAAATTCCACTGGAGTCAATGGGACTGACCACAGATTGAAGTTAATTTGTTCCAGTGAAGGCCATGGAATTATACTGATACAGATAAACTAAAGATCTCACCCAAAACTGTGGCAGCTACATGAAATTAGTATGATAGTTATCTGCTAAAAACATAGCTGCCTGTCCTTACAATCCAAGACTGATTTTATAGAAAATGACAATAGTTTCCCATCAGCAAAGAATACATCTCAAATCCTGGAGGGTTAAAAAACAGAAGGGAAGCACTAAGCCAGAGAAGAAGGAGGTAAATCAGGCTGGGGCTGTTAAACTTCTGTTTTAAGGAAACACAACTTTCAATGAAAATTTAACTAAATCTTTCTCAGAGAGCAACTCAACATATAAATCTGGAAGGAGAGAGCTCAGAAAATGTGCAGGGGTTTGTTATAAATATGTCGAGTGTTCCCCATTCTCTGTGGATTGCCTAACAAAAAGCAGTTCCGCTAATCTGGGCCTTGGGTACCACTAAATAGCTCAGTGAACTATGAACACCTTTTCTGCTGCTGTCTGTCAAGTTTATTCTGTAGGCAGTAACTCACAGTACCAGGTGAAATACAGAAACTATTTCAACTTTGGCAAATATGTCTTTTTTCCTTCTTTCCTCCCTCTTATATTTAATTTTCTTAATTGTTGATAAGTTGTTTTGTGAATTTAATCCAGCCTGTGTTTGAGGTCAGACCAAACAATCCCCTTCTCCAAGGTATAAAGTGTGTCGATACAAATCTTTACCGTGCATAAAACATATTTTCTGTCTCAAACACCGAATCATAGATGCAGTCACTACGGAAATGTATTCAATCAGTTTTTCTACCTGAGATCCTCCACATTGGCCACACTCTTGCCAAGTATTCCCTTCTCTCGATGAAGTTTTTTGATTTCCAGCTTAAGAAGTCTGATGTCTTCCATTCTCTGTCGGTATTGGGTTTCACCCTTGTTTAAGATGGCCTGCTGGATTTTTATCTTTTCATAGAGCAGAGCCACTTCATCATTGCGCCGAACAAGCTGGGCTCCTAGGATATCTCTCTCGTTGATAACCTAAGGAGGCAGGGCAAAGCAATAATCTTTGTTAAAGCTTCTCAGTAAAACCCTGAAGTATTGTGACTATATTTGCATCAGTCAAGATCATGTACATTAAGAGGTTTCACTGTTATTAGTGAAAGAAATATGGCAAGGGCCTGAAAGTTTCCCCTATAAGGGTTCAGTCACCTGAACAGTATACACTATGTATTTTGTTCACTTCAGTATCTTAACATTTTTGTTTCAACAGCACTATGAACCCTTAGTAGTACCACATTTACAGTAGCTGAGGATCTGGAAAAATGAGGGAACAGAATGCAGTGTGTCTGAAAAGCCAAATTAGAGATTCCTACCTGAGAAAATTCCTTCTTCTGCTTCAGCCTCTCGGCATCAGCTTCAGCAATGATTTTTAGGAGTCTTCTCTCTTCTGCCTCCTGATTTTCTATAAAGTGTTTGGTTTCCAGAGCCTGTTTTTTCATCTTAAGCAGCTCAGCCTGATGGAGTTAAAGAATATAGGTAAACCGTGCTTAGTAACAACTTCCACTACATAAACCTGGGATTAAGAGTTAGGATTTTAATGAAATCTCATACATTTTTTTAGTTTCCTGAGAGGTACATATTTTGTTAGTTTTTGAGAACAAAGCTCTAAGACAAGCAAGCGTGAAGACCCATAAAAAATTTTGTAAAGAGTATTTTAATATTGTTGTATTGCACACAACATAAATTTGGATGGATTTTTATCTATGACAATGGTTCAAATTGTAATTCAGAGGCACCTCATTTAATAATTTTTTTTTTAATTAAATAGGTCATATTTGGAAAGCTTTTCAATTGTGTTATTTTATGAAAATTTAGCAGACATAAGTTCAAAACCAGGCTGGGATGTGAGAAAGGATAGCTCACCTTGCTGGAAAGGGCATCAATCTATACTATGTAATACAAATTAGCATCAACTCGGGACAGCCAGAATTCATAGAAAAGATGGTGACTAGGCATGGAAGGGCAAAATTAAAGAGGTTTAGCACTTTTTTAGTGGATATGTATATGAGGAAGACTGGGAAAATAGGGGCTGTCCCTAAGTGCAGGAGAAGTAATGCATTGTTACAGTGATTGCACACCACTAACATAAACTAACACTGGAATCTGCCCAATAATTCTATCCTGTTGTCATGAACTCTATAATTCAAGGTATGCATATAGAGAAAAACTAATAAGGTCTTCTTGGATTATTAGAAGTTTCTATCATTGCTAGGTAATTAGTTAGAGCCAAGATGGAACTAGCTGACTACAGTTTGTTTTCACAGATACAAAAACTTTCAAGCCTTGGCTGAAAGACTCTACCACAACTCTGACCCTTTTAAAGGATGATGTTCAAGCTGCCTTTTCAGAAAGAGAATCATCCAATGCTGAAAGAATGAGGCTGTGATGAAGGCTGCACCTGCAAATACATTGATTTAAGACAGAAAGAGTTCCATCATCATAAAAAAATAGCTAGTTCCATTCTTATGTTCTTTAATAAAATTCTCATTTCCCATATGGGCAACACTCATATCTCTCTTACTCAGTGTTGGATGTTCATCAGAATCCATCAGCCAAATAAAAATGCAAGCCACTTCATACTGAAATGCAATCAACAGTGTGCAAAAGCTGCCTACAAATGTAAAACTGCTCATGCGTTTGGCACTGCTGGATAATATTTTTTTTAATATATTAAAATCCTATGTTCTCCTTATGTCAGAAAAAATATGAGTTGTAAACAAGAAGTGGTATTAGATGCAGGCAACAAACATTCATATAAACAAATCTCCTCACTGGAACGCACTAAGTCAAAATAAATCTGAACTGCCTTGTACAGTAAAGAACATAAATACTTTAAGCCTCACCAATGCCCCACAAGCTAACAGGACTTTCAGTGAGATTAAATATGTTAAAAACTACAGTATGAGGGTCTGTGTACGTTAGGTAAGAGAAAAGAAAATCAATAAACACAGTCACTGTGCAAGCAGAAAAATGGTCAGGTCTGAAACTGCTGTAAATCAGCAGAGCTCATCTGAAGTTGGTTCAGAGAGTTTGTAAGAACTGAAGAACAGTCAGCAAGAAAGAATTTATATGGGACCCATGCCAATATCTCAAACCAAATTCAAACCAAATTCTAGTTTAGATTCTGAAATATTAGTGTAAGTGAAGAGAGTTTTTTATTTTATTTAGAGGTAGTAGGAAAATACAAATTTTATAAAAGGTATAACTGGGGCTGGACACCGAATGCTGAAATAACAAGTCAGAGGTTTTACATCCAGATTTCTAGGAAATGCTAAAAAAAAAAAAAAGACAAGCATGAATATGTACGAAAATACACAAAAGCACCTGACAGCAGCGCAAACCTGGAGGGCTATAGTTCTTAAAGTTTTTAGATATATCTTTTTCAACATTCGGGTGCTTTTTCAAACCAGTCTGATCCACAAGCCTGTATGAAGGAAAACTGAAACCAAAAGATGGCATTGTACTGGCTTTAATGGAGCTTGGGTCAGGCATCCTCTGTTTCAATTACCATGATTGCACATTTCTAAGACCTTCATGCCAGTTGAGGCAAGCATAAATCCAATGTCTGTATAATCTCATTCCTATGAATCCCAGTCCTCCATGATTTAGCGCGTTCTTTAAACTGATTTGCCAAGAACAGCTTTCTTGCTTCCTTCACATCAGTGCAAACTGGACAAATTGAAGCTGCTTGCTACACAAATAATTGGGTTCTTTTGTGTTTGTCAATCAGCTCCCTCTTTGAATTCTCTTCTGCTTTAGTATTCAGCAGAGACACTCAGGTAAAAGACCACAATACCCTGAAGCTAGTCAGTAATGTGATGTCAGTGTATGGACATACTTGCTAGTGAATAATTGAGTGGGTAAACCATGTAGTAATCATGTGTTTGTCAAATGGATGGCAGACAGTTCTGTGGTGATGAGACAGAATCAGGGACTAGTTAAGGCAGAAAGCTGCACATAGGAAATGAGACACAGTTTGCCTTCTCCATCACTGATAGAACAATTCTGAGACAGATCAGGTACAAGAACACAAATTCATCAGCTTTTTACAAAGCTCTATTGACATCTTGTCATAACTCTAATGTACTGAGAGGGGCTGAAAACTCAAGGAGTCATTGCAGCATAACAATAAACTGACAAAAGAAAACATTATGGAAAGTGGCAGGGGAATTTGGGGGGGGCCGCGTGTTCTTTGTTTCCTGGTTTTTGGTTTTTTCCTTAGTGCTTAGTGAAGAGAAAAAATAAGCTGCTGTAGACACTAACTCCTTAAATCTTTTGAGAGTGCAGCAAATTGAGTTGAGATATCACCACAAATCTAACAGCTTATCTAAGGATGGGCTGCAGTCAGTGCTGAGAAGAAGAACCAGAGCTTCAAGCTCAGATTTCCTTCAATTTAAAACAGATTTTTGCTGCTTTATACCACAATATTAAAATAACTTTCTGTGCAGAGGAACCTACTGAAAGGCACTGCCTAACTCCCAGAAGACTAATGCTTGCTAGTCACACAGAAATACAAGATTGGAAGTGTAATAAGGTCTGCACTTAAAAACAGGAGAGAGGAAAAAACGTTTTAAAAAATAAAAACTTGAATTATAAGGGCCTGTATTAAAAAGTTTGCTGGAATCAAACTATCCCCAAAATCCACATTTCTGCAAGCAAAATTGAACTTTTTAGTAAAAATGTTCTGTCACCAAGAAATTTAAAGCTTCCTACAGACAATCCAGGACCTTTCTGATTATAATTATGGGCAGAGGTTAAATTTGTCAGATACGGGGAAGATTTGTGTAACTAATACCTCTAAAGGGTACTGAGATCTTGTGCTTCAATTACAGAATACTTTATTAAAATACAGCAAAACAGCTATGACAGACCAGGACGTAATGCAGTCTGTGAAATCATGAAAACCATCCTTTGTAAGAAGGTGTATATGTAAAGGCTCTTACTTTCAATGATTCCTTTTCTTTCTCTGTTCGCTGATGTTCTAGATGCGCTTGCACAAGGGCTGCTTCTTTGTTTGTGATCTCCTCTTTCAGCTGATCCACCTGATGCGTCACAGTTTTCAGCTTCTTCTTCATTTCTGCTGCCTCATCCTAATAACACAGGAAGTGTGATCACAGAGAGGGATCAAAAAAGAGTAAGTTTGTGATTGGGAGTTCAGGCTGTTTTGATGTTGGAAAATGTAGCCACAGTGCTTGAGAGATCTGTTGTACCTACCACAAGACACCACTTTTCTGATCCTATCCATCTGTTGTTATGCTTCTAGTAATATATTTTTCAATAAGGTTGCATGCAGTTGGGCACAAATATTTGTTTTGTCTAGACGAAGGTACCCACAAGTAAGATACCTGTGTGCCTGCAAGGGAGTATGGGAAATGCTTATCTCCATTTTGCCTATGTGCTACCTTGCACATAGGTGCAAGGGGAAAAAGAGTGTGCTGAGAGGTTGAGAAGTCCCTGGTATGAGAATATTTAGCATATATTTTAAGCTCAAAACACAGAGCAAAAAGCCTGCTAGCACTGCAGAGAGATCAGGTCACTAGGAATACTTCTACCCACAGCACAGAGGTGCCTGCCTGTACGAAATTAAGAAACTGTTTCAACTCACTGCAGTGGCAGCACATGTTGTGACATGAAATGGAAGCTAATAAATGCATTTTTAGAGTAGACATGCTCTTCCGAATCTAATGAAAGTCATTTTAGAACCTATTACTCCTCTGCCAGAGGCTGCTACCTCACAGAGAAGGCATCATAACCTTTCATGTGAATACATTCTGTTTCAGTACAAAACCAGGGTAGCTTAGAGCTCTGTCAGCACCGTCCACCATAGGTGTGGATTTACTTGACAAATGAGTGATGTTTTCTTGCATGAAATGCTTAACATAGTTAAGCAAGATCTTAAGTCATGGCAGTTTTCACAAACAGTATGAGAAAGTACTGATTAGTAGTCTGACAGCCCTTCAAAAATAAATCCGTGGATTCCACACTTATTTGGCAAATCAAATGAACCAGAAATAAGGGTAGCAATATACCATTAGACCCACCAGTTTGCATGTTCAGTCACTCCTGTGAATGCAAAAGTCGTATTAAAAGCTGTGGTTGCTAAATAGCCTATAAATCTCTTCAATATTGTAAAAGATGAAAGAGATTTAAAATGTGGTGCCCAGACATATACCCAAATACATTCCTAATTCTGCATTTAATGAAGAACAGTAAGGACACATAATTTTTGCAAATAGGTCTCCTAATCAACTTGCTTAAACAAATGAGTTCCTAACACCAAAAGAAACCCCAAGAATGAATGCATCAGATATTTATCTCATATTAATGGCCTGCAAGCATGTCTTTTCAAGAGATTTTACTGAGGTGAACATTACGGTACTCTGGAGACCACTAGAAAGGTGGGCAACAGGGGATCTTTCCACATTAAGCAATGCAAAAATACTTATATTTAGCTTTAACTAAACAAGCTTGTGCAAATTTGTTTTACTTCCCAGAGGAGAAAGAATTTACCATAATTTTTAACACAACCCTCTTTCTTTTTTCTTTTTCTTTCATAGCTATTTTTTCACTGCTACACATAATATTGCCTTAGCCAAAAGATTTTTTGGGGTCAGCTACCTTCTCACACAGGACTTGCTAAAAAAAGTTTTATGGTAAGCCAAGTAAGCTATTAAAGTCTAAATACCAGCCTCTAACAACTGTAACTGTGAACAACATTGTGTATACTACCACATAACATTCAAAAACTCAAAAGGCTGATTAACTCATTGCTTCATTTTGCAACTCAGCACATAGATGCCAACTCTTTATAAGTGAGCAAATTTAAGTTTTATAATAAATAAATAAATAAATAAATAAATAAATAAATAAGCACTGTTGCAAATTTTCACCCTTTTTTCTCCTGAAAGATTGTCTGGGAGCAGCGAGAATCCCAACACTGCATCCACTGATGAGAGGCAGACAAAGGTCAAGTAAAGCATCCCACAAAAATGGCAAAATGGTTCATTCTTAACCAAATTCAGCACACAGTTGGATATGAACTTGGACAGTTCGTTCCCATCTGCTTCTCAAGCAAAACACCTACCCATTCAAACCAGAGGATAAATTTGTAATCAACTATATATGTTTATGTCATAAATCCATATTCTGAAATAATCCAAGGCTGTAAATCACAGCTATCCAAGGTTCCAATCTCTGCCAATTGCAATAGAATTTGAGTAGTATTTTAGACCTTTACGTCAGAATAACAGAAAGTATCCTTAAGTGATCTGTTCTCTTCCTCTAGTATTGTTAGTGAGATCCCCAAGGAAGAGATATGAATGGAGAGAATCATTATCTGAGGAAAATGACACTCCCTGAAAGGAACAAGTGAGGTGGAAGCTTTAAGTTCTGTCAGAAAATTCCACTTCAGCTGGAAAAGTGTTCCCTCTGCTTTCTAAATCATGATTCACAGTAATGTGCATATGCATTCAGGGCTAAGGAGGCAATCTTATTCCCCTTATGCCCTATTTCCCAGACATGTGGACAACTCATAAAGGAATAAGAGTGGAACCAGGACAGAAAGGAAGAAGTTTCTTCTCTGATAGGGTTTTATGATTCCGTAGCACCAGTGTACTGTGATTTTATGTGTGGTTTGAAGCAGGGATATTGCCACAGGATGGCTGTGGACTCCTATTTCCAGTCCAAATACAAACTGTCCAGATAAGATGCCAGGGACCTAAAACACCCATTTCCCCAAAACACACAGGAATGAAGAAACCTGTTCTGCCATTTATCCAGTGAGCCTTCCTTTTAACAAATTAAAATTAGATGAGGGAAAAAAAAGAGTAGAGAGAGAAACACAAGGAATAACATATCCTTCTACCTTAGCATCAATCAGATTTTTACTGTACAGGTTCCTCTCTGTTCTCACAGCTTCACAACGGTTTTGTTGCTGTTTTAATTTAATCACAGACTCTTCTATTTTCTTTTCATAGTCACAGATCTTCATTTCCCGTATTTCAATATCTTTCAGGTGCTGGATGACCTGTAGCAGAAAGAAGGAAGTGAACATGATTAAACCACCGTCATAAGATTATAAGGATGGGGCAGAGTTTGTGATTTTCCTCTAAGATGACAAGTTCAAATCCCTGTGATAATAAGTTTTAGCTACAGCCAAAAATCACTTCAGCCCAAGTACAAGTTTAACCTTTCTGGATTGCTTATGTGGGACAACATTTTACTTTAATCTGATACCTAGGTTTTGTTCAAAACTAAAACTTATAGATGTGCACATATTTAATTTTAAAACAAGCTACTGAAAATATTGCCACTGAGGGGGTTCAATAAAATGAACATAAACAGCTTTCACCAAGAATAGACTTAGGTTATTTACAGAGCAAAGCTAGACTTTGTATATTGTTTTGGATGTCAGCTGTGTGACAAGATTAATTAAAACACACATGTTTTTCCAAGAAGCCCTGCATGTACTCCTTATTCTAACAACCCAACTTTTTTTTCATGAACACATCATTACAAACTGTTAATGATCACAAACTGTTGATATATAGTTACAATAATAAGGAAGTCAGTTAATGTAACTTACACTTGATCTAAATAAGCAGGTAAACACCATTAGTTGCTTGTGTGAAGGATTAGAAATAATGATGTGAAGAGAGAATAGTGTATTGTAGACTGTAAAGAGAAGATCACATGCAGTATCAATAAACAAAAATATAAAGTTTTATAGGCACTTTTATTAAAGAGTTACCACCATAAAAACACATAAGAATTACTATGTTAAAGGACCAAAAATACAAACAGTTGCTAATCATTAAGATGGGTTTTCCTAATTATGTTTTTAAAGGTAAGAACCTTCCTCCTGCTGTACAAAGTTGAAAACCAAGGAGCACTAACAAGCAATATTCAAACAGAATCCAGCATTACAAAGAAAGAAGATTAAAAGAAATAAAAAGAAAGCTAAGGAGTACACACATCAGGAACACAATTTTTCAGGTTCACTGCCTGGGGGAGAAAACAATGCCACCCTTAAAGCTGGAGAAAAGATCAAGCATTAAAGAAAAAGCTAAGGAATCACATGGACAAAATCCATTTACAACTGCATTTCATACCCAGTTCTCCTGACTCTGTTTCTGAAGGTAGCTGTTCGAGCTAAGATTTATGTTCATATGTCAAAGCAGAAGAATAAAAAAATGTTTACGACAAATAGTCAATAACTGCAAAGTTTGCGGTCGACAATGTTGTCCCTTGCTTAGCAGTAAAGCCTTCTGAGGTCTAACTATGGGGCAGGGGCTTAATTAATCATTCTACCAGGTACCTCCAACCAACTTTGAAGATAGGGGATAGCTAAATATAGAAAATTTTATTACAGCAGCACAAATAAAATTCCAGCACATTTGTAGCTGAATGCAGAGGATCCCAGGAACTGCTTACAGTGCAATACAAAAACACAGTCCCAGTTTATAACCTACTCCTGCCTTTTCCTCTTCTGTTAAAACAACCTGCCAATAGTAACAGCAGGGAGAAAAAGTCAATAAGGCATGTTTTCTATCTGCATTATGGTGATCATAGGCTGGAGCAAGATTTGAAAGTAGGTCACTGCATTTGTGTTTTACTTGGTTTTGATACAATATAATACAATAAGCTTGTGGACTGTTTCTGAGTTGTGCTTACAGGCTGGATGCTGAGTCTGCTTTTTCAGGTATGATTAAACCAAATAATCCTCCCTTATAAATACAGAAAAGACACATGCAATGTTTCCCAACAGAGCCCTGTGGGAGGATAAGCATGCTCAATTCTGATTTAGTTGACAGCACACTAGACCTCTCAGATTTGGCAATGAGGGGCCAAAGCTAAGTTGAAAGTATTAGATATTCATAGTTTTCTTCAGTACCCTCATAGATGTTTTTACCTGTACACTTAACTTTCATCTACTGTTGGTAACCTGTTTAGTTCAGTGGACCTACTCAAGACTTCAGTAATGGCGCTGTCCTTATTTGCTTACCTTAAACCACTCCGAGAAGTGCTGCCATGGTTTTAATGATACACCTGTTGAGCATTAGGGTTTCCAAAAGATTATGTGAATTTAAAAAAGGGAATTTTTTTTTTTAAATTTCCCTGGATATGTTGTTAAACTCTAAAATTAACATTGTAAATGGCTTCCATAAGGCACAGTCAGGGAATGCTTCAGGTGAGACTAAAGAGTATACTTCACTGCTTCCTTTTCAGCAGCCTAAACTTTCCACAGGGAAACTGAGTTTTCATAAGCTAAGAATTTAAGTTCAAAAAAGAAATATTCTACTAACATTTGTAGCTCAGTAATACAGGCTACACAACAAAGAGCAAAGAGCCTGATTTTTTTCTCATTTGTGCTGGCTAATCCAGAAGTAAGACTATTCAACAAGTGACACTGGCTTAAAAATGGTGCAAATGAGCCTGCCAATATCAGCCAGGCCAATAATTAGAAAAGTGAGTCTAGCATGAATTCTCACCACTAAAATCTTTTACTGTTGTGGATATAACTTTGCTGACTCTGCTCATCAGTTACTCAGTAGTAAATTATTATTTTGAAAGAGGAATTCTGCAGCTGTATGGATTCTGTCCTGCTGTAAATAACCAGACAGCTTTCAGAGACAGCATGGCTCTGTCTGCCTTGCAGGAGTTCCAAGAAATCTTTGGACTTAGATGGGTTTGGCTTTTTACCAGCTCTTACACAATTCGGAAGGTGTGCAGCGAGCTCCTTCAGAGCCAGCTTGATGGTAAAAGGTGACAGAAAAGCACTGACTGGCCATATGATTACTGACCATCATAGCTCATTCCCAACCAGCTGTGAAACAGCCCCTGTAGTTTTGCTATAGTTTCCCAAGTTAACCATCTGCATAGGTCAAACAGTGAATCTAAATATTATCTAGTGGCTATAATAATCCCGATCCTATGTCTTCCTTCTATCCTGTGTTTTGTCCTGTTTTATACTTCCAAACAATCAATAGCCTCATGTAGGGAACCTCTGCACGGACAAGACTATTGTCTCACATACCCCTGTGCTCAGAACTGCTCCTGCTGCTCTTCATCTGCAAGCTGAGTCATGAATTGTCCCTTTAGTGAAGCACAGAAGCCTGCCAGCTCTTCAGAAACTTACAATCACAATGCAGGCATCAGTATACAAACAGCTCAAGTGCCATAACCCATTTACTGAGGCTCTGCATTATAAGAAGTGACAGAAAATTTGCACCCAAAGTAGCAGGAGAAAAAAAGAAAAAGTAAATAAGCAAACGTTTGTCATTTTCACCCTCAAAATATTGTGAGCAACCCTAATCAGAATTGAAAGCAACAGCCTTGTAGTTCAGAGTGTTATGAATTACTCCTTGGCCCTAGTTTACAATGTTTTTAACTCATATCTATACTGTTAGAAATGCACTATGAGGGAAAGATGCAAAATAGGACTTTGCAACAAAGACAAACCTCACTTTTGTGGAATGTTATTCCAAGGAAATGACAAAAGGCATTCCAGATGAGGGTTCATATACCGTTCAAAAAATTATTTACAAGCCCCTGATCACATGAAGTTGGAAAGGATAATTTTAAAGGGAAAAGTCAGCAAATAACTTGTGGGTTGAAACAGCTTGAAGGCTAATTCCAGTAAATCAATGAGCTTCTTGGAGGGCCCTTCAATGTGATCTTCAGCAATTAATGGAACATGTTGCAACCATGTTCCTGAGTACATCATCAGGTGTAAAGTTGCACATAATAAAGAGCAGCAGACATCACAAATTTTATGCAGCGTTTCTCTGCAGCTGTTCCTGGAAAACCTCTGTTTTACAGACCAGCTTGCACATGTTCAGGTGTTTTCACATACTGGGAGTAATCCTTCAAAATGCTAAGTCTCCTACAAAGATGCTAAGCACTGTCAGTTCTCACTGGATTCAATTTGAGGACACCAGTAGTATGCAAGATAAGGTCTTCTGCAGATAAGACAGAACAATCAAAGAGTAATTTCCAACTGCGTACAAGAGTTTCAGTTGTGGGACTCAGGTGTAAGAAGTCAGAGGCCTTAGTTTCATTTCCCAAATGATCACTGAATAAGAGAAATACATGGCTGCACTCCAAGTCTCTCATAGAGTACACACCCAGAGAGACCTGAAACAGTAGCGGGCCTTATGCAAGACGAAATCTTTGTAAACTGTGTGAAGACCACTGGCACATTAAGAAATGAATGCTCATTTTGTTACTTTCAGTTTTGCCAGTAAGACAGGAAAAAATCACTTTCATAAAAAGCTGGTCCTACCTTCTGTTTGAGCTCACTGGTTTCATTGATGAAACAATCTCTCTCCTTCTCCAATTGGTAAATAATCTTCCTTTGTTTCTGAGCTTCATTCTTATAATTTTGGATTTCTTCTTCCAAGTTGTTCTTCGACTGCTCATGGAGCTTCACCAAATTTACCTGCTTCTGAGTTGCGCTGGTAGCCTTGACCAAGTTCTAGAGGGAACACAAAATAATGACTCTTGAGCTGAAAAGGCAACACCACCACCACTATGACAAAAACTTGCCATTGTCTAAGTGGATTATGACTTCCCAATGTTATTAACCCTTATCTAATTTGTTCAGTTGAAATACTTGAGCCTCAAATCTGATTTAAAAAAAATCTCTAACAGAGCTGCTAAATAGTGCTTTTTCTGATTTGAAGTTAAAACACTAGTCTCTGCATTATAAAAAAATGGATAGAATTGTTTACAAGTGGATATAACTAATGACTGGAAAAACCTTACCAGCTTTAAGGCATTTAGATTGTAAAGCATGCCAACAGCCAGTAAAATAAATAAAGCTGAATACCCTTCCTTCTCATGTTCTAAGTAGCACGTTCAAACTGTAAATTAACCAAGCTTCATTTAAAATTATGCATAAAGATAACCCAGAAAACACCAAGATATCATCTTCACAAAATCAGCCTCCTGGTTCCACTATGAAATTTCTTCCCCTATACAAAACAGGTATTTGTTACCTGCCAAAACTGAGCCTCTGCTACAGTGAAGACACAGGACGGTGAGTTTATACCAAGCACCTCAGAAATCATCTTCTAGCATTGAATTTACTAGATTACACTTCAGGAATGCCCATAAATATGAGATGCTATCCTACAGTACAAGAACCTTGGGCTGATGGAAAATGATCAGTATGAGAAATGGACCTAAAAGCAGGATTAGTATTAACACAGCCTGCCAAACTGCTACATGGTGCCTTGACATTTTGGTTTGTTCTTTTACTAGCAAAGACTTAGTTTGTCTAGGTTAATATTAAACTCCATATGCTACAGAGTATAAAAGCACAGATGTAACAAACTCTTTGGATATCAAATAACAGATTTGCAATAAAGGTGAACACATGTAGCATGTTTGACCTCCCTGACAGTTTATATGTTAAAATTTAGAAATCGTTTGTGTGTTTATGGGTACGAACCCTATTTCTATGCACAGAAATGAAGCAGTGTAAGCATCTGCTTAAGGAAAAAATGCTTTACTTAACGTTACTTATTCTACAACATTCCCGTGTCGTGGTGAGCGTTTAAACTACAGGCATTTCATTCTCAAGCAATGAGATTTGTTTATCAGCATTATGAATGGAAGCTTACCTTGCTTAGCATATCCCTTTCCCTCACAAGCTCATCTATAGCTTTCTTGTCAATGTCTGCCTGCTTTTTGGCAGCCTCCAGCTCTAGAGAAAAGGAGGAAAGAGAATAAATCCTGGGTTCAAACTGTACAGCTGCTAAAAATGCAGAAACAATTTAGGGGACTTTTTAAAAAGCCTTAACATTACATGAACAGTTCGATTAGCTATGACCAGGTTTTGCAACCTCTGCTAACGTCCTTAATACTTGAGTACTTAAAAGAACTTAGAAGGACTCAGGCACAGTAATTAATGGTATGAGTACTTACTGTATTTTAGTGTTTAAACCAAGATACCACAAAACAGTTGTCTTTTCAGAAATCACGGAGCACGCTGAAAATCAGAGCCTTTTAAGAAGCTTCAATGTGAGCACCCAAAAACTGCGGCACTTTCAAAACAGTGACTTTCAGAATTATTCTAATCCATCTATGTGAAATCCAGTTCTGCTTTGAAGCAGTGAGATTCTACTGGCTTCAATGGAGTTAAAACTACTTGCTATGGGTCAAGGTTAACACTGGACATATACTATTAAAAAGATATTAAAATTTGAAGAGATGTGTTTTCACTATATTTTAAAATTAATTAAAACCTGCTACACGAACAGTGCAACTCAGGAAATGCAGTACATTGGAGTGCTAAGATAGGTCAAATATTGAGAAAAAACATTTTATTAGTAGTCATTCTCAGGCATTCCAATACAGATCTGAATTTCCTAAGTTCCTCTCTCCCTTCTAGTACAGAGTATGACCTTAAGCAGTACTAGCAAAATGCTTGTGGGAAAGCTCTTCCACCCTCACAGAGAGGCGTGAAAAACAGACACAACTTTCCATAAATACAGTTATATGGAAAGATCCATATACATGCAGTGTCTTCAGGACACAAGCTAGAAACAAGGGAGAGCAGGGAGAGGTATTTATGCCAGTATATGTCAATTTGAACTAGATGAAGTTTCTAGCAAAGGGTTTTTCTCTCACCCCAAAAGTGAAGCCTCATCAACTCAAATGTTTTGCCAACTTCATAATATTATTTTAGAAAAAAAAATCATAAAACTGTGTTTGCTGAAAACCACATTGAAAATGTGTCTATTTTTATTTCAAAGCATATTTTATTTTAAATTTATTTGTATTTTAAAGTTAAAAAAAAAGTAAATGGTTTTAAATGTTCAAAAATACCCCAAAAGTTGTTTTTTAAAGTTAAACAAAATGTTTTGTTAGACCCAAGGCATTTTCTTCCAAAATTTCCATTCGGCAAAAATGTTGAAAGTTCCTTCTTAAAGTTTTCCAGATCTGCTAGCTAGTCAAAGTCAATACTTGGACAGCTCTTGTATCCACTCTGACCACTGAAGTCCTAAACGTGCCCGAACTAAGTTTATCAGCTTGCTTGGACACATTCATTTCCAGGCTGTAACTATTTAGCAGAATCAAAGCAGGGAAAAAAGTGTATCCTAACCATGTCTGATTTCAGTAAACTCTGAGATTGCTTCTCTCTCACAGATCAGTGCAGGAGCGATGAAGGTGCATTGGGGATGAGTCGCTATTTGACATGGCACAAATTGGCACATCACAAAGCTCAGTTATGTCTGTTGAATTTTCCCACCTATATAAAGCATATATGCTACATTATGAAAGTTCTGTAACCTTACAAGGTTTTAAAAATGCTGCTGTAGATTCCAGCTGTCATTTATACAGTGCATACTAGACACTAAAGGAGAATGTTCCTAACAGGATGATGTACCCTGAATGAATAAATTACGAATCAGATGACATCAGTTAGGCACCTACCTCTCTCCAGTCCAGATATTTGATTTTTTAGGGTGTTTCTCTGATGTCCTGCATCAACGTTTTGCTCCTCTGCAACACGCAGCTTATTCTGGAGAACATCTCTTAGTTTGGTCAGCTTTGCAATTTCAAGGCGCATCTGAGTCACTTCATCATCTCTGGCCTACAGAACAGCAACCAGGAAAGGAGAGAGAAAGTATCCACAGAAAGAAAATGCCTCTGTATTTGATATGTACTTATTCCATGAAATTCAGGAAGCAAAGGTATAAGTGCTGTGGGTCGCCTGAGAGAAGATAATTAGCTAATTGAACAATATTAAAAATAATTTAAACAAAACCAGATAGGGCAAGGAAAATGATAATCAAATCTTATGCTTCAGTGCTGAAGATAATCAATAAAGAATCCCCAGCTGCAAACCTCACACAGCACTACTCAATTAGTCCTGAAGATTAAACACAGGCAGCTCTAATTTCCTTTGAAGTGTTAGGGACAGTGCCTATGATGAGAAAGTTATCTGTAGTGTGGTCTGGTTGCACAACCCTAATAGCGGATATGTGTTATCCTCATCTCTTTTATAACCTATGGCTATAAGAAAAAGGAAAATGTAGAGTTCACCTCATTTGTTACACAATCATAGGAGAAAATAATCAATCAAAACACTGCATAACAGTTAAGGAACTGGTTACCAGGAAACACAACCAATAATCACAACAGATATTTGTCTCTTTCCTTTTAAGAAGTAAATATAACTCCCTCGTATAATTCAGTGCCACTGTTAGGTTTTACAGCCATCACAGACAACACTGTCCCACTTACAGCCTCAGATACTGATTCTGTAAGATGATGAATCCTGCTATGTGAGTATCCTCTGGGAGTATGTGAGTGTCCTCAATTCTTACCGACAATAACCTTCAAGAGATTTATGAACACTTTCACAGTGTAGGTTCTCCAACACCATAGTGGAGGCACTCAGCATGCTGCAGGATGAAACTGCAAGCACAGAACCTACAAAAGGGGCATCTTAGATCATGACTGGGCCTCTTAGAAGCTTTAGCAATTGGCTTAATTACTAACTGGACAGTATCTTCTATTTTTTTTGTGCCCAGAAGTCCACACATGTGTAGTCATGCGAGTGCATGCTCTAAGTTCCATCAACTTTTCTTGAAGTTGGGATAAGATCATAAAATGAAAATCTGTCTTTTGACACTCTAGAGTCTCAAATATAAGTCACATTTGAACACATTGTTTGTAAAGTTTTAAACAATGATGGTATTGCTAGAAGTAATGATAAAATCACGTAACCTTAAAAAGACAGTAATTTGTTTCTCAAATAGGTAAGAAAATTATCCTCCAGTCTGCCTAACAAAATACAACAGAAGACAAGCTCCTACCATACAGCCCATTAAGGATCAAAGTCAGAATCTTCTGTGTTATATTGGTTATGAACTGAGCTTTTAATCTGTCAGTGGTTAGTTTTCATCATTGTAACTAACAGTTTCCATTTAAAAAAAAAAAAAAGCAAGCTCTCTATTGGCAAACAACCTTTTTATTTAGGTGAATTGGTTATACTTGACTAAACCTTGATAAGACAATGATTTTCTACCTAAATTTTCTGATGTACAGTGTTTTAACCCCAATGATGATACAAAATACAAGATATGGTAGACAGAGTAATAACATCTAACACTTATACATTACCCTTTATCACAAATGCTCTCAAAGTACCCTAAAAAGCATGTGCAGGAATCACTTAAGCCTTCCCCAACAGAAACTCACCTGCTTCTGAGTGGTACGAAACAACTATTAAACAATGTAAAGTCAGGCAAGAAAACCATTTAGATTAGAAAGTAAACACCATCTTGGTTACTTATATTTAACTTCCCCAACTGATACTGTGGCAGGAAAATTTTAGTGTTGGAGGCAAGCCCCTTCAGTGGAAGCTATCCAGGACACTGTCATAATTTCTTAACATTTTTCAATGGGGTTTGGCAACATTCTGATTATGTTAATCGCTGTAAGAAAGGAACTTGTTGCTCTTGTGTGAAGATCTCACAATCTTCACGTAAGATTTTAATGCTTGTCAAAAGTACCATGCATCCTTTATGAACACAATGTGTTGATCATTTTGATTTATGTGTTCTATAAAACTCAGCTCCTCCAGCAGGACAGGTGCTACACTGTCAGGTAACAGGGTTGGAAACTGCACCCCAGTACTGCCACAGAAAGAATGGCACCCAGTGACAGCCAGACCTATTCCTAAAAACTCCTCAGATTTCCCCCAAAATTACCCAGATGGAGCTATCAGTACAGGACCTGAGGTCACCCCTGTCCCGAGTGGTAAGACTGCATCAGAGTGATACAGCTGATAGGATGCACGCACCTTCTGGTACTTACTTTCAGTTCTGCTGTCTTCTGCTGGATGTCCTGCATCACCTCTTCAAGCATCACACTGTGCTGCTCACTCTCCTGCATGAGCTTACTATTTCTCGTCTGAAATTGCTCGAGTTCCTTACCAGCTTTTTCATTCAAGATCTGTTAAAGAACAATCCTATTAATTCCTTTTAATCTCATTACAATATCTACATATACATGAAGACAGAACCTTCCTTCTCCCCAGGAGATAAAAGCTGCTACACATTGTCGTCTGCTTAAAAAACCACTCTTTATTGCTGATGAAATTACTAATGTGATATGATACATGTTCATATTGACTAGGGGAAATGATAATTTCTAATGAATAACACAGCCAGTGTCATTTTTTTTCTGGGAGCTTAGCAGGTCTCTCTTGCAGGTGGTAGATAAATATTTTACTACTTGTTAGGCATTTGGCAGGCATTACACATAACACAACAACTTGCTACGTATAATTACTAAAAATGAGTAAGAGATTCAAATTACTTCATTCAGCAGAGGGCAGGGGAGCTCTGTTTCTTAGCAAGCAAATCCTACTTTAATATGCTGATAACATTTCCCTGGGTACCTGGTTTGCTGAGACCAGGACACAACCATTTTCATCTCAAATTTGTGATCAGTCAGAAGCCCAGAACAGCAGTTTCATGGTTTCTACAGAGAACATATACTTCAATACTGGAGCTGCCAGCCTTTTCTTCTGCTTGGTAGGATTTCCCCTAACAGATATTACTCCATAAGTGAGGAAAGAGCAATCATCATATTTTTCACTTCAAGCATTAATGTGTCATAAATTGACTAAGTCAATATGTACTACGCCCTTAACAAACGTTAAAGGAAGAGAAGTGGAATCTCCCTCTTCTGAATGCATCCAGAAGCAAAGACAATGGAAAAACAAGGAATACTGTTTCTTGTGTTGCAAATGTCAGGATAACACTGTGTTTCAGGCAATTCTTTATTGAGACTTGGACAAGTCTCAATAGGATGAAGCCTATAGTAGCTGTATCAAACCATCCTCACTGTCATGCAAGCAACAATATTTTAGTAGACATTTCAGTGGAATAAGAGCAGGCATCACAGACAGCTACAATTCAGCTGAGAAACAATAACCCAAGGACATTGCAATAGCTGAGTCACCTTCTCTTGCAGATCTCTACTCCGACTCCTGCACAGCTGGATAGCTTGTGTTTTGGACAGACTTTTTACAACAGACAATTCGGGGCCTCCAAAGACATCTTAAAGCCAGCACAGGCAACAAAGACAGTCCAGTATTCTGGTTAATTAGCCTAGGTACAGCATTTTATGTGAACTATTGGTTTCCAGGATAGTTTGGACAATTGAATGCCTCTAAAATCCGCACTTAGAAAGGTTGAGAGGGACTATAGAAAGGACGAGGAAGAATGGAACAGAACTAGGAATTGTAGATATCCTGTTTAAAACAATGTGATCATCATGGCAGATCATGGAGCTGCCCTCAAAAGCTGCATCAAATCAGTGATATTCAGAGAAATAATCAGGTCTTCTCTGTATCTCTTTATATGAAGTGTTTTACTGAGACTCTACGTTGACAAAAAATTGTTACAGACCTCTACCTTCACAAATTCAGGGACCTGAAGGGAAGAAAAAGCCGTAAAAGTCATAAATTCACAAGATGATACACACAACTCCCAAAGAACTTTCCCCTGAGGTAGGACTGTTTTACAGTGATGAGATCTCCCCTGCCATTTACTGGAATTGCTTCTCTGAGAGTTCCTCAAAGTCAGGGGAAATGGACTGAAAACCTGAAAATTCAAACACTTGCAGAACACTATGTCAGGACATTTCCAGATAAAGTTTTCAGAAACAGAATGGGGAAAATCAATCAAAACGGTTTATGAAGACAGTCCTCTGCTCTTTCACAGAAACTCTTCCACAAGCTTGAGAGGTAGATAAAAATTATTGTGACGGAGAGGAAAGAAGGGGTTGGAGGTAAAATGACTTTACCGACACAACTACAGTGAATCAGTGGCAAAGCTGGCAATACACATCAGAAGTCCAACCTGGCAGTCTCCTGTTACTATCATTAGATCATCCATACCCCTCACAGACTTGACTCAATTGCTGTGATCTTTTCAAGATGATCTCTAACAATATCATTACGATCCACTACAGATTTCTGTGAGGAAATCTATCTGAAATCTGTCAGCAAGCTTTACATATTTATTTATTAGTAAAGTAATATTTATATAAAAATAAATATTTATTAAAATGTATTGACTTAAAATAATCTCCTTCCCTCTCCCTTCAGGAAAATCCATTTTCTTCTTATTTTGACATCTGACCCTAATCTTAAACCTGACGGATACAGTGTGCCATGTAGCCTACCTTCTGCTCTTTTAGATGTTGTTCCATTTTCAGTTGTTCCTCTTTGTTCTTCTGTATATGTTGCTGTAAATTCTTAATCTCAGCTTGCTTGTTATCCATTTCAGCTAGAAGATTTTTCAGCTCCTTCTCCATTTTTTCCTTCTTTCGAGCCTCTCGTGATGCCTCATTCTGCTGCAGCTGGATTTCTTGCTGAAGCTATAATTGAGAAGACAAAAGTTTAAGTTCTGCTGCCTTTTATTCAGGAAAACAAGGCCTCTCACCTCTCCTTCTACTATGCTTGATTTTGAAAACAACAGCTTCTGTACTACTGTACCCACTACTACATAGAATATGCCAGATCTTCTCAGAAGTAAATGTGTTCTACAGTGGCTGAACAAAAAATGCTGCATGAGGGAACCTATTTATTGATGACAAGAATTTGTTAAGCACCAGTCAGTTCACTCACACAAGAGGGGTCCGACACAGTTCAGACATAAAAGCATTCCTCTGAAGATGCAGTGCCACAAATGTATTTTCAGTTGTAAGTTACTTATAAAGTGGTACGTTCTGAATGCAGCGTTAAAACTAAGTTGGGCTTGACATTGTACTGCAAGGATTTTTATTTTGATTTTTCTGTCTCACCAGCAGAAACATTTATTACACTTATTACACTGATAGTAAAGGAAAGAGAGAGATGTCAGACTGGTGTTCATTTTCACAACTGCTCTCCATCTTTCTGTTCTCAAAGCTCCTCTGCAGGAACTTTGAAAGAGGAGCTTTTCTCTCATATTTAATAGACTGGCTCGTGACTTCTGCTCTCTCCCTCCCCAAAAATATGATGGAGCAGAATCAGCAGAGAGGAGACACGGGGGGTGAACCACATGGAAATATTCAGTTCAGCCAGGGACCTGCAATTGAAAGATGTTCTTATCTTAAAGATTCCTCTCCCTCTGAGCCCATGGATGAAAAGTTGCTAGAACTGACTGGATCTTCAAAAAGACATTGTCATTTAAGCAGTCTGAAGTGGAGAATAATTTCATACTGGGAGAATGGGAGGTTGTTACAAACGCTGTAACAATCCCATAAGTTTAAGGGCTGATGAATTGAGTATCAGAAGATTAAGACTGGCAAGATTCAATGAGCTTTGACAGGAGTGTTAATCTTCTCTCTTTTCTCCCATGCCCACAATGCTGTCAGAAAAGCAAAGGCTTACATTCTCTTGCAATACATTCCCAACCATCTGCTTTAGAAACAGAAATGAGCTCTGTGCGTGAAACCTAGGCTGATCGTTGCTTTCCTGTTTGTGATTAATAAAAACCAGTAAGCTAAATGCTGCTTCTAACTCTTCTCTGTTCTTTGTTTAAGTGTTCTTTCCTGCTTTTCCTTTCCCCTGTTGCCTTGCTCCAACCCCTCTTTATATTCTGCTTTAAATTCTCTTATTCCTCATTATTATGTTTTTATACTTTGATGTATCAGAGTTCTGGACCCCATCTTCCATTCTTTTCTACTTTCTCTCCATTCAGTGGGTGTCCTATTGATCGTCAGTTTTCTGTATCTCTAGTGCTATACACATTTAAAAGAAGCTATACATATTGATCAGTAATGAACTGTCAGATGGTGAGAGAAACAGGGAGCCTAACTTAAAGATGAGACAAAAAAAGTAAAGGTGAGATGGAATATGACTGCTTTCTACAGACACTGGTGAGGTGAAAAATTATTTAAGCTGAAAAACAGTAGGCAGGAATCAGTGTGAAGAAGAACTCAGGAGGTCTCGAACCATTAGAAAAGTGATGTTCTGGAAAAGCTTCCCATAAGCAGTGGGGGAAAAAATAGCCTAATTATCTTTCAAGTCAGAATTTGATACAATTTTAAAATTGATGGTATGGCATCATATAACAACCACTGCCAACAGCAAGTGACCTAGGATCCCCATTCCAGGTCTGTGTTCTAAGTGGTTCTTTGGAGGCATAAGAGATCTGCAAAGTAGAAAAAGAAACTCATCTCCCATACGAAAGATAACTATGATTCAGGCAAAGGAACCTTGGCCTCATTCAGGGTATTGGGAAGCTATGGTAGCAGGTAGTACATGACAATAAACTTTGCAAAGGACATAGCCTAGAAGTAGAGAAAAATATAAAAATAATTCACAACAGACTCCTTTCTGAGACCTCCTTAAAATGTCTGAGATGTGAAAGAACAGGTAGTACCATACTAGTAAATGGAGATCAACTGTAAGAGTGGAGAATGGTTCAGGACAAAGCCTAAAATCACCACCTGGTGATCTGTACAGACCTGCATAACGGATTGATCTGCCTTGTTTTTTGCCCTCTCTGTATCCTGCTGCTGCTCTGTGGCTTGAGTTAGACTTTGACGTAACTTTACGACCTCCGACAAGAGTTGGTCTCGCTCCTTTGTTATCTCTTCTTTAAGTTTTAGCAAATCCTGGATACTGGAAGCAAGGAAATAATAGTCAAGCAGTGTCACAGGCCCTTTCTGTTCTTCCTTCTATGCTAGAGCAAGATCTTTTGTGATAAACAGGAGTGTAAAAGTAATTTGTTTCATTTTAAATTCCTCTTGGGTTAAAGGTCTGCTGGTCAATGGAATTATATGCTCTACCTACTGTGATCATAGTCACCGTCAACATAGGCAGCTTTAAAAGCTAACCTAGTCCAATAAAACCACTCTTTCTTGTTATACCACATCCTCATGGGTCTGAAGAAACCTTCAGTTTCCCAAAAAGGTAACAGGGAACAAAATTCCTTTTCTCCATCCACTGCAAAACTACTCAGGGACCAAAAATGTTGCATTGTTATAACCAGTCTCTCTGCAGCTTGCCTGACTGGGCACCTAACTGGGTTATGCCTTACAGTCACCTAATGTGAGAATAAAGCCAACTCCCTGTTTGGACACACTTACAATCCGAAAGCAAGTCCAAGCATTGCGGGTTCAAGCTCAACCTTAAAAACCAGCCTTATAGTTCTAAAAGACTATAAGGTGTTCAGCCCTATAGGGCTGAAAACCTGCAAAGGAATTGTCTAGTCCCGTGGCCTTGGTACTGGACAGAGTATTTAAGTGTGGAACTGGAGGGCAATACACAGGGAAATTTAAGAAGAAATTGTAAGTAGGCAGGTCTCAGCAGCCTAGGCAGCAGCTGGAAATGGCAGGAGTGAGGTCTTGGTGAAGTAATGGCTCCCAGTTCTTGCAGGAAAACGCAAAAAGCAGCCACAGGGAGCTGCCTTTAGGGAGAGTTATACTAGGTGAATGCTTGATGATCAAGCTTTTAGATCCAAGGAAGCCTGTTACACAGGTCCAGAACATTTCAGATCCAAAAGGTGAAGGAGAGGATTCCTCATGCATCCAGGTGATTTATGTGCTGGCACTTTACTTGGAGGGGAAATGTTTAAGCACATTAAAGGCTTTGCTCACAGACACAAGTCTTGTTTTTGCAGCCTAGATACACAGTGCACGGGGATATCAGCATGACCCATATGTATCCTGAATGCATAATATAAATAAATACCTTACACAGTGTGAAAATTTCAAGCCATTACCAGCTGGGCCAACCATCAGCAGTCTCGATAGAAAGTGCACAGGTCATATGGTCAATATACTTAATCTCATCTTTGAGTTTATACTTAATCTTACAGCATAAGCACAGTCTGAGGACCTGATACTACAAACACTAGCTTTTGGAAGGCTTTTGAGCAGCTCCTGAGGATCACTATTATTTGCACACTGTAGCAACTAGAGGCTCCACCTGAGACTAGGTCCCTCTCTGCTAGCAGCTGCGTAATCGTTCAGTAAAAAAACCCCACAGTCCTGAAAATGTATAAATATAAAACACAAACAAGAATACAGACAGTGATAATGTCTTAAAACAAAGCTGGGAACAGAACACAAATCAAGTCTCCTGCTTCTTGACTTATCTACTGCTGCCATCATATGTAAAAATGTTGACAGGACCCTATTTTCAAAGACAGAGTATGTTGAAATGTTAGATAAAGCAATATGACAGATACTGAGAAAGTGCATAATATTGATTTTTATTTGATCTCTCAGCTTAATCCAATGTTGAATGAACTCACTCAGAGCCTCATTCTGTGCTTGCTCACTGCATAAACACATAGACCAATAAATGTGCACTCATGAGAAAAGTAAAAGGCAGAAAAGACCCCTCTCTGTTTTCTAGTGTCCTTGTAGTGTCTAAATAGCTAAACAAGGTGTGGAATGATAGAAAATCAGATCAGGCTTTCCCCCACCCTGGGAAAACTTACTTATGTTCTTGTTCCAAGGATAGTCCAGATCCTTGCTCCACTAAGTTAGTTAGGTGCGCAATTTCTTCTTGCAGTGAATTAATTGTTTCCTTTGCTTTCTGTTCCTTTTCATAGGCTGTGTCCACCATTTTCCAGGCCTTTTCAAGCTCCTAGGAACAAAATGGAAAACAACTACATAAATTAAATTGGCTTGAAAATAAACAACAAATTAAAAATTAATTGCCTCACATTTTGGTTAATTAAAAGAATAGATTTTCATGCCTTTTCATGCTTAGATTCACAACAGTTTTCTTTACCAGTTGTCTTTCTCTGGGACGAGGGCATAGCAAACATTTTGACCCATTCAGGCTATGTCAATTTACAGCACAAAAGCTCTAATACATTTTCTTTAACACATAGATCTGAACATTATCAAATCTCACTCTATGAGGTTCTGGTCATGTGAGTCCCACTAATATCTAAAAATTTACTGAAAATTCAGTGCCCACAAAGGTACCATCTACTTAAACAGCTCACTTATGTGTGTAAAAATCTTACTCGCTGTTATGACAATGAACATCCAATCAGATTTGGATGAGAAAAAGATGTTACTCTGGGCTCTTTTCAGGGAATTTGATCAATCAAATGAATTGATGAATGATGATGAATCAGAAATTTTCTCCCTCTTTGCTAATTTTCATCTGTGAGGACCTAGTGTATTTTGAATTTAACTATATATTTAGACAAGCCACAATTCTCATGCCAAATTTCAGCACATGGGATTACTTGAATGATGGAAAGCCCAGGGTTTGATATCCACAGACAGGATAGAGGAGGGGGGGTTCACTTGATTTTTTAACTTCCCCTGCATCTCTCTCCCTTGACTCAGATCCTTAAGAATCACACAGCAGGCTTATTCCTTGCCAGGTTCAAACCAAGCTCCTACCAGTTCTGGAATCCTCTGCTAAAAAAATGCGTAGATTCGGCAAGTGACTAGACTGGAAGAAAAGTTCCCAAAGACTCAGTAAATAATGAAGACACTACTTTTGACACTAGAAGTCCCTGAGCTGCAAATCACAGCATGATGTCCTCTCTCTCATGCTCTTTTCTCAGCTGGCTCCTTGGTGGAGTTTTGGACTTGATGGACTTGTACAGATTTAGACTCCAAGTGTGGCTGTGCAACTCTACATTAGCTCTGGGGTCTCCCCAAGCAAAGCCAGACAGAAGCATCATTCCATCAGGCCATAATATCCCTGTCAACTCCTACTTGCATCATTTGAAAAAGGGGCAGGGAAAAAAAATGAAAAACACTCCACAATGAAGAGTATCAAATAGTTTAATTTATTGTTTACAGCAGTTCTTTATTGAAATTAACATCTTTTTAAAACACTGTTTAACACTAAATTCAAAATTATGATACTTATATTATGGTATATGGTTAATATATTTATTACTATAAGTCAAATTTAAATATTTAAATCAAATAAATGTAGTACTGAGCTTTTTACTGACTAAATTAGAAATTCAAGTTATCAAACTAGCAGAAGTAACAGGCTACCAGAATTTGCTTAAAAGCTAGCACAAAATATAACATCTGTAGCTTCTTCAGACTGGCGTGGGAATACATTTTCATTTTATTTATTCAACTAGTTCAGCATATCCAAATTTGAGAAACCATTTGGAGCTTAAAGATCAGGAATGTTTGCTCTCCTTTTTCTTTCCCAGACTATTAATAAGGGGTTAAATAACAGGCTTTACTTGTTCAGAAATTCTGAAGGAGATTATAGTAACTTAAATTCACTACTACGGACAGTATTTTCCTTACTTAATAAATTATTTAGTTCGAAATTTAGTTTGAAAAATGTGCTTTTCACTTATATATCAAGCATATTTAAACATTTTAAAATATTAAAGTCAGTTGTTACATTTTATACATTTTGAGTTGTAAATTCTATTCAAATGCAGCAATGATCACACATAAAGTATTAAGTATCATCTAGTAAATAATAAATATTTCATTCATTATTATCTTACATAAAAATGTTCAATTATGAAATTTAAATAAATGCACGCTAGGCTGAAATAGTGGTATGAAGACATAGTGCATCATCTTGACTGGCAGAAGAACATAAAATATAGCTGTTAATAAACATGTTTCAGATTTGCCAACCAAGAAGAGGCAACCAACCTTTCTCTAGAAAAATGCAAATGGAAAATAAGATTAAAGCTGATTACTTAAATCAAAGTTTCCTGCTGGCTGATTAGACTGTGATTAAAAATGGTGAATTAAATCATTACGATTGGAGTTTTGGGGGATAGAACTGCTGAATAAAATCAATATGCCTTCTGAGAGGTCTTACTGACTTCTGTGAGTATTTTGTTCTGGTGAGTATTCACAAAAGTGATCCCTTGAAGTCAGTGAGGCCATTCAGATAAGCAGTGATTTCAAGTCACCCTAAGCTGTGCTTTTTGTACTTTGCCTTGCTTTCATTGTGTAAAACCAATTTTATTGAATTTGTATTCATAAAACCAATTTTCATCAATAAGGTTAGCAGGCGCAGATGGTGGCCCCATTAATAAGCAAAATCTAAATAAGAATTTTCTACAGAGTTTGGCATCAGCAAAACTGGGCTTCGTTACAGTTGTTTCTTGGTTGTGTCCTGTACTTTGAAGAGCTGATCAACAGATTGCTTCCTTTAAATTCAAAAGTAAAGAGAAGGAAATTTTTTTGGTGGAAGCCTTCATTGAAAAAATATTCACATATCCACATTCCACTCAGTGGAAAGGGGAACTGAAATAATGCAGATAATGTCAGCATCACTGGGTGATTTCAGTACATGGTTAGGTAGGTAACATGCATTGCGGTCTGTTATAGAAGTAAAGATGGAACTACACAGGATGTTTGCAGTTAGAATAATTCAAAAAATTTTGTGGAAGTACTGGAACTCTGGAAATTGTGAAGGAGAATTCATAAAGTGTGACTGCCTTATGTTATTTTCATTAAATGCCCCCAAAAGCTCACATCAGTTTCACTGCTTAGAAACTGAAAATTACGGAAATGCTTTCTTAGTATATTGGATTGATACCCCTGGAAATTGAAAACTTGGTAATTCCAAGCAGGGCAGTACAAGCTCCTATAAATTCCCCTTCTAGGGTTCTTCCAGAGCAGCCTTGTGGATCAGTATCCCGACCAATGAAGAAGAGAATTGTATTTCTTAGCACTTTGCTCCTTTGATATGACTGTAAACAGTGGGCTGTTATGTCTGCGTTATTAAAACTACAAAATAGAGCACAGAACAACCATCAGACAGTTAACAGCTATTGATTATTATTGACCTGGGTCCTACCAGCCACTGACTGTGTAGTTAACCCCTGCCCCTAAACAAATCCTACTGATTACAATGAGGCTTCACATAGAGAAAAATGTTGCTTCTGCAACTTTTATTTGTATGTGAAACAATTACCTATAAGAGGAAGGCTGTACACCTGTTACCCTGACGACCCATCAAGTCACCAAGATTTAGGTCTTAATTTGAAGCTACTATACCATTTTTACAGGAACAGCCCCACCAGGATTCTCCTATATTTGTAAATAATGAAACAATGAAGCAGACTGCTTGTTTAACTTTGTGCTGAAAAATGCTATTTTAGCACTTGAACTTTCCTCATCACTTACCTTGGACACTTGGGAAACACATTTTTTGAATGTTAGTAAAACTGTAGTGAAATACTAGAGCTGTAATGGAACTTCCCTTCAGAAAGGAGGATAACATGAAATATGAAGGGTATACCAAACAAAACTCTAAAACATGACATGAGCATTTTAAACAATTTCCAAGTAATTCCTGAACTCTTAAGGGAAAGACTAATTCTCATAACCAAACTGAAAAAGTATCAGTGCTGTTTGCTTGGCCCACAGCACACCACTAGAATTGAAAGGTCACACGTTGTGCATTGCACATAATTTCTAATAGGATCATATTGCCAAGCAGCTTTTTCACTACAAAACCCCTTAGCTGGTTCAATAGTAGGTGCTATTGTTAAGCCATACCTTGCCTGAGCTTCAAATTAGCTGCTGAAATTGGAAACGCTCTTATTTTTCCTACTCTTCCACTCCTCAGTTTTATGACATTACTAAGATTGTGTCTTCTCAGCTTGGGAACATCTTGAAGGATTGCCTCTGCTGCTGTTCACACTCAGAGTATTGCCACGTAAAAGCAGAAAGAAAATTATAAGGATCATTGCGGTTCCTGACACTCACCTACAGTTTTTGATTAGCAGCAGTGAAAATCAACAAGCTTTTCTACACAGTCTTCCTCCTCCTTGAGGATGCTTTCAGCAATACCATGGGCTTGCAAGCTGCAGCCATAGGATGACAGTACTGCTATTTATATTTACTCTGAGTGTATTTTCTTCCTAATTCTAAGGACAATAAACTTAATTTCAAAGAAATTATTTTTCTCTAGTGCTCAGAGATCACGACGGACTGTTACACTGAATTTATTTTACTAGAACAAAACACTTTATTGTAAGGCATGGAGGTTTCTCAACTAAATGCTAAATTAAAGCCTGTCTAGGTTCCACAGCCTAAGCTTTTAGACCACTAGAAGGAAAAAGTTCAAAATACAGTCTTCCGGTTATTTGGCAGCTTTAGGTTTCTGTTAGTCAAACCTCACTGTAAGGCTAAAAATATCGACAGTTTTTAGTGAGTCAAGCACTTTGATTTGACAGAGTTCAAATCAATAATAACAAAGAACACATCAGAGTAAATTGGTAAAATCATATTGAAATGCGATACAGAATTCTGTTTCAAAAACACCATGAAACATTTATTTATATGACTTGATGACACTTCCCTGGTCTACAATCCATATTTCAGCAAGTAAGTATATATTTTATGTTCTGGTAATAGTTAACATCCAAGCAGTGCTTCAAAAATATTAATTAATCTAGTCTCAAAGACTGTATATTAAGTTAGAAATATGGTATTGTACAGAGGAAAAGCTTAAACAAAAACTATTAGTGAGCACTTGAAAGCTGATGGAGTTGGTTTAGTGCAAATAAGCACAGAATTCAACTGGTACTAGTAAAAATATCAGGCTAAAGGAACAAAGTAATTGGTAGGAAAGTAGGGGTTAAAGAACTGGAGATGCCAGCTCCATAGTTAGTCCTCCAGCTAGTTCTCTACATAAAATAAAGTGTTCTTGTAGATGCTTTTCTTATTACCAAGTTTTTCATTAACAATTTTCAGTTCATATTTAACTCTATTCAAAACTTTACCGCCTTCATCGATGATATAGTTCCTCGATCATCTTTAGACAGCTTTGTGAGTGCAGCTACTTTAGATGAATTCACCACAAGCTCAGCATTCAGCTCCCTGCACTTCTCCATGAGACGCTTTTCATTTTCATGAGACTTCTTCATAACAGCATGGAGCTTCTCATATTCGATTCGGAATTTTTCCAGAGTTTTATCTCCCTTAAGTAGATTGATGACTTCTTGAAAGTCTTTTTCCAGTGCTTCAAATGCACTGTCATCCAGATATGGTTTGCCAGACTTTTCCTGAAAGAAATGAGATAGATAATCAACAAACAAGAGGAATTCAACATCTCACTTATGGCCCCAGAATATAAAAAAGCAATACAGTGAGTGTCTAACAGCTACTAAGAAATCATTACAAAATTTTCTGAAATAACAGCTCTCTTGCTAGCATATGATATGCACATTGCAAGCTATTTTTCAAACAGATTTCCCCTGATTTTACAGAAATAACTTGTGCTTTAACAGTCAGAGTTCCTGTAATTGAGCACTGCAACTACTTTAGAGATAGGACTATAAAATATCATCATTGTGATAGTGTTTAAATAATACATCAACTATTCAGGAAGCCCAGTATTTTAGCCTCAATTCTTCCCAGTTCCCTACACTCTAAAGTCTGATTAGTTTAGGCTCTCTATGCAGATAGTGCCAGCAAATCACTTGCAGAGAAGCGTGTCTGAAAGCTCCACTAATGCCAATGCAAGCCAATCCTTCCTCTGCAGGATATGCTACTGTTAAACCTTTCACAGGGGACACTTTTGACCTAGCTCAGTTCTGACACCAGATTTTGCCAGCTCAGTTGCTGGACACCAAATTCCACTACTATTTTTCTAAACAGCTTAAAATAAGCCCCCATTATAGCCTTCAAAAGAACACAATCATACCAAGTAGAGGCAGTGTCGCCACTTCTCGTGAGTTAGCTTGATCTGCTAAGCAGCAAGATAAATCAGCCCACAGGATGCTACATGCTGTCACAGATTCATTGCTTCCATTACTCAAGATTGCTCAAAACGGACTAGAACATCTCTATGCTGCAACCTGAAGCCTAGGTATATCTTTATAATCGCATCTCAGATGTGGACCTACTTGGATAGGAAAACAGCTCTCCTGTTAGCTGGCCATGGAGGTATGGCAAGCCTCCCTCACAGAGGAGACGCAATGAGATACACAGCTCCTGCAACCTTAAAAGTCTGACCTGATATCTCCCCGCCAAACCCATGGGTTGCTATTTCAAAAATGGTTCAGGTCCCTACTCACCATTTGAACACAGTTTAAAGGTGAGAATTTTCAAAAATTCTGAAAAAAAACACAATCTGAGAGCAAAACAACAAGTTTCATTTGTTTCATTGTTGTTGTTTTGGAGTGCATAAGTTTGCACTACCTGGAAAACCTGACATTAAAAGAGTGAAAACAGACCCTTACGACTGGAAAGGTCAGGCCACACGATGCACCAAGGCAGAGGCACTGGCTCCAAATCCCCCCTCCTCGACAAGGCTCTGATTTGAGGGATTTTTATCTGTGTCAGAAACCTCAAAGGGAATGGTTTGCTGGGAAACCACCAAAGGCAACTTGAATATTGAAACCCACCCGGGCTCCGTTTGGCGTGGAAGGGTGGTCTGCACGGCATGGCTGGGGTTTGGTGCCGAACCCCTTCAAACCGCCTCTGGCGCTCACGGCAACCAGTTTGGGCTGGTGCTTATCTCACCCTCCTCGCCAACGTCAAACCTTCAGTTTTGATCTCGTTTACATTTGTGATCACAAATAGAGTTAAAAGAAGTGCAGTAACAGCATACAGGAGGGGGAAAAAAATCACACACGTGATCTTAAAGGCAGCAGGTGTTCCTAAAATTTAAGTGTTATTACTGCCTGTGTGCAAATAGCCTAATTGCTTCTATTTTCAACACAGGATCTAACTGAGCTCCCAAAAGTAACTCGACACATAAATAAGGTCTATAAATACGGATGATCTATAGATGATGCCGTTGGGCTTATCCAGAGCGGCGTGTGGGCGTGTGTCCTGTCGGGGCGGGGATGGAGGGTGAGGGAGCTCACCTCAGCCATGCCGCCGGCGGGAAGGGCCCGAGGCGGTCGCCGCCGGTGCCGGTGCTGGTGCTGCCGCCGGTGCCGGTGCCGTGGCGGCCCCAGCCCGCGCGGTGCAGTGGCCGCCGCGCCGTATCGTAGCAACGGCGGCGGGGCGGGCCGTTGGGGCGGCGGAGGCCGCCTTCCTCCCCGCGGGCCCGGTGTGCCCCGCTCCGCAGCGCCGTGGGGGCCCGCGGCCCGGAGGCCCCTCAGAGAGGCCCGCCGCGGCCCTGGGCAAGACCCTGGTCGCCTCCCTTCGGCCTCCGGGTTCTCTCCCGAAGCTGCCTGTCTTGCCGTTGAAATTCAGGCGTCAGGGGTTGTCACCAACGAGGCTGGGGAATATTTCCTCTCTGAGGGGAAGGGCCAGGAGCCGCGCCCCGAGCAGAGCGGCGGGGTCAGCACGAACATCCCTCAGGGCACGGAGGGAGGCAGGGTCGGCCCTGTGGAAGGTGATAAAGGGGGATTTGGCTTGGGAGGGACCTTTAGAGATCATCCAGTCCAACCCCACTGCAGTGAGCAGGGACAGTTTCAACTATATCAGGTTGCTCAGAGCCCCAACCAGCCTCGCCTTGAATGTTTCCAGGGATGGGGCCTCCAGAACCTCTCTGGGCAAACTGTTCCCTTGTCCTGTCACAACAGGCCTTGCTAAAGAGGTTGCCCCCATCTTTCCTATAGACCCCTTCAAGTACTGAAAGGCTGCAATAGGGTCTCCCCGCAGCCTTCTCTTGAGGCTGAACAACCCCAACTCTCTCAGCCTGTCTTCGTAAGAGAGGTACTCCAGCACGCAGAGGGTTTTTGTGGCCTTCCTCTGGACCCCCTCCAACAGCTCCATGTCCTTCCTGTGCTGAGGCTCCAGAGCTGGACGCAGCACTGCAGGGGGGGTCTCACCAGAGTGGAGCAGAGGGGCAGAATCCCCTCCCTCGACCTGCTGGCCACGCTGCTGGTGATGCAGCCCAGGATAGGGTTGGCCTTCTGGGCTGCAGGTGCACATTGTTGGCTCATGTACAGCTTTTCATCCACCAGTACCCCCAAGTCCTTCTCTGCAGGGCTGCTCTCAATCCCTTCATCCCCCAGCCTGTATCGATATGGGGGTTTGCCCCAACCCAGGAGCAGGACGTTGCACTTGGCCTTGTTGAACCTCATGAGGTTCACACAGGCCCACCTCTCCAGCTTGTCCAAACCTCCAGGTTTGGGTGCACAAGTTACATTTGGAGCCTGAATTCTGTCATCTCATTGCACTTGACCATTCACACTGTGCGTATGAATGAATTTGTACAAACCGTGGCATAGAGCAAGGGAACGCGGGAGAGTGGCTCTGCACTTCAAGAGCTGTGCTCAAGTATCATCAGCTGCTGCTCCTTGCTTCACTCTCAGCTAACCCTTGCAATAGTTGTTTTTATCTCTATGGTGTCACAAATTGTTTCATCTGATAGCTTTTTAGGGCAGGGAATGTATTGTACCATGTGTACGCTCCCTAGCAGAATGGATGTTAGTTATGACCTGAAAGTACCACTTGAAACTGATAATGACAGTGGTAAACTTTTTCGCTTCCTGGTTTAATGAAGCCTGAATTGTAGTGCTTTGTTTTACTGATTACATGGCAAAATAGGCA
Organism: Phalacrocorax aristotelis; assembly: GCF_949628215.1. Taxonomy (NCBI): domain Eukaryota; kingdom Metazoa; phylum Chordata; class Aves; order Suliformes; family Phalacrocoracidae; genus Phalacrocorax; species Phalacrocorax aristotelis. The sequence goes on along the minus strand of NC_134287.1, from coordinate 9,994,418 downwards.
ATTTCAAAAGGATGCTTTTAAATGGTCTGATTTTACCATTAGAACTGGAGAATAATACACATTTTATAATGTATTCTCTATATGTATGACTTAATTTACAAAATATCCTACATGCTGAAACATATTTTCAATCATTTCAAAGCACTATTCTAATAAAAAAATAAAGTTCCTTCTTTAATTTTTGCACTCTTCCTTTCCTCATTTTCTTTTGTACTGATGTTTCTTACATAATAAAATTATCAGGAAGATGATCATGGTAAATTCCCTGATTCTAAGATTTCAGATTCTCTAGAGGGCCAAACTTTTAGACCTTTAAAACAAAACAGCTGCATATGTAAAGAAATATCGAGAGACATGATTTTAATTTTGCTAGCAAAATACTGCTGGAGGAAGGGGATATGCTCAGAATTAAAAAAAAAATTATGATATAACAAAAAACCCATTCAAAGTTACATCTTAAATCTATAACCTTGATATTTATTATACTCTTTCTTAGGGTTTTAACAATAAAACAAGAGTGAAAACTTGATAAGGGAGGTACGTACCTTTGTGTACGTACCTTTAGGTTCATGTTTGCACTTGTGGATAACAGCATAAATGTGTCCAAAAATGATACCCATTTACTAAGGCATTCCCATGAGTTTCTGTTTTTTAAACTCCTGATGATTTGTGTCCTGTGAGACCCACTAAGGGTGACTGTATAAGCTGGTCTTCATGGCAAGTGCTATTTGAGCTAAATTCATTCAAATTTGACAAGTTCACCATCACAGTGGCTGCACTCCTAACTGTAGTGCAGACATAGTAGGGTGACTGTGTTAGGAGCCCATGATAACTCATGCTAATGCCCATTTTTGATAAGCCAGCCACCGCAACTTAGAACACCGCAACTCATAGCGCATAGGTTTAAGTGCAAATAGGACACAAAGGTGTGACAAGAGTCAAATATTTAGTTTGAATTCTGCAACAAACCTACAGAATGTCTTGACAGGTTCATGACCGAGGAGCTGGACTGATACTCAAGAGGACATCTGGTTTTCTGACCTTAGCAAGAATTTCCTGTAGCTTGGGACCAGCCGCTTAAAATTCTTTGTGATTTATATTCATCGGTAAAGTGGAAATAACCACATCTGCCATCCTGCAAGTGTGTTGTGAGTGTCATGGCTATAAATGTTGTGCTCATGTCGTAGAGTGAACCTCTAGACAGGATGGAGCTCTTGAAGTGGGATCACCTCTTAACACTCCCTTTTAAGCTAAGCCTATGTTCCCAGCTCTGGGAAAACCTTTCTGCTAGTAAGAGCAAAAAAGAACTTCAACAACCACAGAAATAAATAGAAAAAAATAAATAAACCACCTTAAATAAAAATAAATAAATCTCCATTAACAGCAGGAACAAGACAGACCCAGAAAGCTTCAGTTCATTGAAAAGATTGCTATTTATTTCCCTAGATATCAGACTTTGTTCAAGAGACACCCATACTTTATGGTGAATAAGCAGAATCGCCTATTTCACCAGCTGCATAAAAGAGAGGTTTGCATCAATGGGGTGGTTTGTGTGCATGCAGTAAGGGTTACTAGAGAAGAAATATTGGCTCACTGATTTATTTGAGGTCACAACCTTCAGGCATTTAATTTAATGCATGTTTTAAACTGTAGTGGCATGAAAATGATAAGCCATCACTTCCTGAGTGTAAGGATTTATGGGCTACTGCAGAGATATAAATAAATAGAGTAGAAAAATCTCATCATAACATCACCCAGGAGAATGTAAGCAATTTGGGGCAGGGACCATGACAGTACATGTCTTCTAGAAAGTGTAAAATGAACCTTGTGGACACTGGAAGGTAACGATAAGAAGAATTGATAAAGGAAAGCCTGGGGGGGGGGGGCTGAAATTCATTTCCTTTCACACCATGCTGTTGTAAGGAAGAACATCACTAGGTGGCACTCCACCACCACAGTGGTTTGATAAAACTGCCCCCCCCCCCCCCCCCCCAACCAGCAGCCCTTTTCAGCCCTGACAAGCTTTTTTGGTTTAGAAACGTGTTACAAATGTTAATTAATACATGGATACATCACAGTTGGGTGACCGTGTGTTCATGGATGAGGTCTTGTATTTGCATACAGTTTTGCTCAATTTACTCAGATATCATCATGAATGGGAGATGACCACTAAGGAAGCAAAATTTGTCTAACAATTGACTAATATTAGAATATTATTTTATGTCTGTTACAAATACGTTACATAAATATTAATTATCTATCTGCAAGTCTTGCAATTTCCCCAGCAATACAGAAATCCATCACAACCTCATGGCCTCGAACACCAGTGACGATGCAGACACTGTCAGTGGGCCGATGTCCTGTGACGTACCCTGGAAGCCAGTTTGCCTTCTCAGACTTACGTCAGTTTTGTGGTATTAAAAGGAACAAGAGCTTATTAAAAACACTTCTTTTTCTCCAGTGACAAGGAAACGCTATGCGGTCCTCAATTACTTAATTATCTGATATTTTTACTACATTCTTTTTGAATGTCCTCTCCTGTTATTTTCAAACTAAATGATAGTTTTATAATGTGAACAGTTGTTCAGTTTAAATTGGATGGAGGCTTTCTACTTCGTTCATAAAGATCACGCAACAGACCTCAGATAGCAGTAACCTTTGATCATGTTTGGCACTAGAGTTGAGCCAATGATCTCAAGAGGAAGAAACATTACGATTTTCATAAAAAGTTAATCATGGAAATGTTTTGATTAATAGAAACACCCAAATAAAGAGCTCAGTTAGTTCCGAGACAGAAGCTAAAGCTGCCAATCAGTCTGTGTATAACATACAATTACATGCTCTACATAAAAAATAAAAGATGACAATTATGGAAAGCAACTCAAATTAAGTAAATAATCCTGGAACTAAGCTGAATTTGCCATTCCCCAGCAGGTTTGAAACTGCAGAATAGTTTTCCATCCCAGTTTTTCCTCCCAGTTCTGCAACTAGGATTACAATGGCCTCTCATGCTTGTTAGAAAATTATTCTCTTCTTCCCTTCTCCAAGCCAAACATGGGGATTCTCCAAGACTGCTGGAGGAAAGCTGTACACTGTGGATCACCATCACTGCCCACTGCGGGCTCTTACCACCACCAGTATTATGGTTTATCATACCAACCTGACCTGCAGCTTGACATGGGAGAGGACTCTTCCTTCTATGTACTTGGGGTAAGAGTCTGGCAGAAGTGACCCCTCCCATCCTGACTGCCCAGCAACATTGATCCCTAGAGAGGCTACAAAAAAAGCCTACAAGATAACATAAACACACTTGGCCCTGCACAGCACTCAGGTTTTTCCCGCGGATACTTTCCATTACCTGCTAACCAGTTCTGATCCGTGGCTGTCTTCCCAATCATGAACATTTGGGTGTATTTAAAAATTACTTTCAAATACGTCTAGAGTCATAATGTGTTCATTAGGAGAAACAACTTCCCCCCGTGCTCTCCAACAGCCTTTCAGTTCCAGCAGCAGAACACAGGCCCTAAGCTCTGATTCCTGTTCCCCTCATATTTTATTGTTCAGCCATTTAATTCTCCACCACCAAATCTTTCCCTAGCTGAAAATTTGCCTGGCATCTTTCACTACTTGACGCTTGAGTCCTCTGGGAGGAAGAAGCTATTAAAAATATCTTAATACCCAGGGAAGGCTATAGAAATCACAGAGATTTAAGATGTTTATAAGGTCAGGTGTGAGGGGGTAGATGAGGACACCATATGGCGAGCTGTGAGGAGGTGACCTTGTCTCCCTGCACATTTCCTTGCAAGGTAGCTAGGAGGTGTGAAATATTCATGGGTGGAAGGGAGTCCCTCACTCCTCCCTGTGGTCTGCTCGAGCTCCTCTGCTGGGTCACTCTGACCTGTGCCTATCAAAATACTGTCCTGCTGCAGGCTCCTTTAGGCATACACAAACCCTTGCAGTATAAAAGGCAGGGCGCCAGCAAGGCCTGACTCACGCAAGATTGTCATTCCTGCTTTCTCTGGGTTAATGCGATCCTTCCGTGTGCTCCAGGTTGGCAGCCATCTCCTGTGCTCCTTGTGAAGGTGACAGCTGGAAGCTGTACTAAAAGCTGTTTCACTGCTGCCTGCCTGTGGCCTATCATATCCCTATTCTCTCTTTGTAGATCTTGCAAGATTATTTTTTTATTTATTGCTTGTAATAGTTCAAGGAGATATTTTTAGCTTTGTAATGGATTAGAACTATTTGTGGAAAGAATAAAATAATTCCTCAATCTTCTAACATGTCTGAAAGCAGCAGAGAAAGATACCTAGAATTTAACTCTCAGCCCAAATCTTGCTCTTGTCCTGCTCCTGCTGATGGGATCTTTGAGTCCATTTTAGAAATAATATGATTATATGTAATTTCTGCTGCAGTAGCAGCCACGTGACAGAGCCACAGGCAATGTCCCGGTGTGTGAGGAACTGTGGTACTGTTACTCCACTGCTCACAGCTTCAGGTCCTGCCCAGCGTCTGGGTAAAGTTAGCGGACCTTGGCTCATTATCAGGTAAATTACTACCTTTAGCAAGATAACCATCTAAGCCTTCTGCAGTGCAGCAATGCTCAGACAATGAATCATGTGCTGGAGTTGTCAGGATATGTACTTCTAGCTTTCCCTCCTCTTTCAAACTGCTGAACTTCATAAAAAAATTAATACAAATCAAATGAACGTGTCTTGGTTTGACTTTTCCATTTACACGTGTTGTATTGTTGTAATAATTTTATGCCATTTTAGGTGGCACAGAAATTGGATCCTGAATGGGGCGGCGGATATGTAATATAATCTGTTGGGATGTGAGCCTTCCTTTGAAAAATGTTCAGGCCTTTTCCCTCTTCACCTACCTGTATCCCAGAGAGATTTTGCAGGTGAATGTAAATCACAGTCACTGTAACCTAGAGAGACTTACACTGTCCAATGTGTGTGTGTATATATACAAACACGGTCAGAATCAGTAATTACTACCTTGTCAGGCTTTATACAGACATTTTCTTCTGGCTTAGGTGATGAATATCTGTGGTCTTGGAGAAGGATCTGTTTTCTCTTCTGCTGCTGCTGTGAAGTTCCCAGGGGAAATAAATAATGCACCAAGACAGGCTGAGTCCTGCAGAGCCGAAGTGGGGAGACTCCAGTACTGCTTTTGCTAGAGATGATTTTCATAGATTATGGCATAATGAGAAAGGAATGTACTAATACCCAGGTTGCCAATAAACCAGAATAAACTTGGTTCAGACACTAAAAAAACATCACCATACACACACATTTACAAACACAAACCCTTTGAGTAACATTAAAACTGTTACTTAATTCAGTAAGCACTTCAGGAAATTCAAAGAACGGGCTGGCTTAACAGTCCCAGTTATCACTCACAAGCTAGACAGCTTCAATGCCAAGCTGCACCACCACATTTGCCTGGTGCCCTCTCGATATCACCAAATTTTAGTGCAATATAACGTGCAGGTTGTCTCCCACCGCAGCACATGTCCACCACCTGAGCTTAAAAAACAAAAATCAAAGCAGCAGTGGTGGAGAGTGTAGAACATGCCATGCCAGTGTTAATATAAGACAGTTGTTGCAATGCTGTGGAAAGAGGAAGGGTGCAATAAAGGGATCTAAAATTCCCCTAAATCAGACAGATGTTACTACTATGCTGTTGTTCAAACCTGGTGCCCTTAAGCTTCTTTGCGGAAGTGATAGCTCTTGAGCAAACTTATTTCTCTGCTAGATCTGTAAGAAGATGCCCTTTAACAGTAGAATGAAGGCAGTGTTGGAAACACTTTTTAAATCCCTCGCAGCGGCGATTGATTGAGTTAACCCTGCTGCGCCTCAGGTCCCTCACCCCTTCGAGGAAAGCAGTGCCGCTTCTCTGCCTCCGAAGGATGGTGGGCAGAGCCGCAAGTTTCTGCTTGTGCCCGCTCCGGCCAGGAAAATGGGTCGGCGGCCCCGGGCTCTGCTCCTTTGCTTTGATAAGAACTACAGGCGAGGTTACGTGTGTCGACTGCTTTCCTGACTCTCAGGCACGACCACCAGGAGGGCGGAATACATCCGTGAAGCAAAATGAGCGCATTTCCTTTCCGTCCCCTGTGCCCTCAGCACAAAACCATCTGGGAAGCTAATGGGGGAGCCGGGAGGGAGCTCAGAGAGCAAACCGCAGCCTGCCGGCGGACGGCTCGGCTCCTAGGGCTGGCGGGGGTGGTTTGAAGGAGGAGAGAAAGAAACAAAAAGCACCCAAAGAGAAGAGGAAACCCGGTCCGGCCAGGCTGGGCGGACTCGCCCGCACCTCGCCCAGCGGAGCCACCGCCCCGGGAGCCCCCGCCGCCCCGCCAGGGAGCCCCCGCCGCCCCGCCAGGACCCCGGCGCCCTGCGCGGAGCCCCGCAGGGAGCGGCGGCCCCGGCCCGGTAAGTCTCGTCCGGGACTGCGGGAGGCCGAGGCCAGGGGCGGGGGGCGGCTCGGGGTGGGCTCTGCCCCGCTCCCCCGCACCGCGGCGGTTTCGGGGAGCGAAGGCGCAGGAGTAGGTGCGGCGGCGCCGGTGCCTGCCTGCAACAGGTCCCGGTGGTGCGACTCTCCTCGGTCTCTCGTTACGGAGCGACTGATGCACTTCGTGCTCGCTCCGTGCGTAAGCGGCCCGTCTCGGTGGGTGCTGGGTCCTGGGGCCGGAACAGGCCCTGGGGCAGATTGCTGAGCCCACCAAAACTTCTACACATCTTTCGCCTTTCCTCTCGCAGGAGCAGAAGGCAGCCAGCTTTCGGGGGCCCTGGGGGCTGCAGGAGCGCTGGCTGCGGCCGCCTTCAGCGGGGCGCGGGGGGAGCCCCTGCGGGACCCAGTCCTGCTGAATAGAGACCCCACAGCCGCCTCCCTCTGCTGCTGCCGGCAGCACGGGGG